>NW_013532534.1:321082-764322 GCF_000836235.2 Papilio xuthus | reverse complement strand
CCCGCCGCGCCCGCCCCCGCGCGCACCCGCTGCCACCGCGCCTCCGCCCCCGACACCTCGCCGCTCTGCTCCATGCACAGCGCTACAACATCTTACCTTCTCTTATATTTGTATCACGTACATCATTCAGGGCAATCATACTGAACAGAACTTAAAGATAATACTGGGAGTATAAGTAACTACGCCCCCCACGCGCACATAAATACACTAAAATGTTACTTTGTGAACTGATCTCTTCCGATGACATAATTGTTTATCGCTATTCCTTATTCATAAATACATAAATATTAATGATTGTCTGCAGTTTTAATTTTTCAAATTTAATGGCTAAGAACCCATAAATTAAAAAACAGAAAACTTATCTCAGTGTTCATTTTAGATCAATTAAGGAGTCTCCTGCTTTTTGTCTTCAATTCAAAAACTTGAAACAGTTACCCAAGTCATGCATGGCGACGAGATCTGCGGGGTCGAGATGTGTGGCGGCCAGCAGACGGCGAGCCGCGTCACCCGCCGCCTCACGCACGCCCTCGCCCGCTCCCGCTCCGGCACCGGCTCCACCCCGCGCCGTCGCCAGCTCTGCAAGCGCGCCGCACACGCGGGCGCTGCACGAGTACGGGTCGTCGCGAGCCGCCGCCTCGCTCAGAGACTTCGCCTCCGACCACTTACCTAGCTGCAGACGTCAATTATAATACTGACATTTCAAAAAAACAACCATGGACCATTGAATACTATAATCCCATCATCAATATTGTTACCGCGTAAGCAACAAAAGCAGCGTCTGCGGAAGCCTCTGCGCGCAGCACCCTGTCGTCGTGATGCGCGCGCGCCACCGCCTTGAGGCGCTGCAACACACGCGCGCCCACTGCCAGCGCTGAGCCCCCGCTCCCCGCCGGCGCAGCGGCCGCGCGCAACGCCGCAAGCGCCCCGCCCAACTCCAGCCGCGCGCCCGCACCCCCGCCGGAGTACCCGCGGAGTGCTTCGGCACACCACGATGCGCTATTGGGCATTTTTTTCAACATAAAAGCTAGATTTAAATTTCAAATTTTCGGGGTTACCGAAGACGGTGGATGTATATAATTGGTCAATTCAATAACCTAAGGTATATTTCATTTTATTCTCTTGACGATTATTGTTCCCTTTTTCTTAAAATGCCATTTTTTTTGAAAGGTTGGTTGAAATGAGTACATTGAGATATGTGACAGTACCTGACATCATCGTCCCTGGCGGCGGGGCCGGAGAGCGCGGCGGCAGCTATCGCGAGGCAGCGCTCGGCGTGCGCGGCGGCGCGTCGTGACCATCGCGCCAGCCGGTCCCCGCGCACCACGTCACGTAGTACGCATTCGTAGGCGTCATTTTCCTAATGTAGAGCAAACAACATTTTTATTTAACAAAAATAACGATTTTCCTATAAAAATACAAGGTTGTATGTGAATAATATAAACGTACGTACGTCATCGATAGGGATATCGTGGTGGTAAGTTGCGGGCTCAACATCTAGCATGGCGTGGAAGGCGGCCTTGCCCGCTTCGGCGTCGTTCAGAGCCACAGAGCATAGCACCAGGTGCAGACCTGGTAAATATACGGTGGTATTATGTAATATTAATGTATGTAATAATTAACAAAGCAACGCTGTCTTGTTTGCCAACGCAACATTACCTGTTTGAAAATCGCCTTGCTCGTGCATAATGTGTTGGAAATTGGTAACTGCATCGCGAAATTTGCCCATACGAACTAACAGCAGACCTATATTATGCATCACTTTCATCCTACAATCAGGAAACTGTTGTAAAATTACATCTAATACTACTTACAATCAATTTTAGTATAATACATACAACATTTTTATCTTACCTCAAATCTTTTTCCGCTGTAGGGGTTTGATCTAAAGCCATTCTGTACAGTTTCAGTGCTTTAGGATGTTCGCCCATTTTGAAGTAAATGTTGCCCATGTTCACCTGGTAACAACGTAATGACGTCAATCGGCAAAAAAAATTAGCGTAGGAAATAAGTTCCATATTTTTCCGCAATATGGCGAGAATTCGTGGGTAAGCGGATACATTACCTTAAGTCGATTGGCGTGAGGAAATAATTTATTTCTCGTCAGCAATTGGTATGTATTAAGAGCTTCTGTGTACATTTCGTTGAGGGCATATTGTCCAGCCAGGTTGCATAAAACCTTAAATTAAATACACAGATTAACAATAATGTCTACAAAAATGTAAACAGTAAGAAACTGTTAACTAAACCTTTCTGAATTATTCATTTTTATTAAAGTCGGTAGACCTTCTCCAAGTGTTAGATTTGTAGCAGTTGATACATTTTGGTAGGTTCTTTAACCTTTAAAATAAGTGCAAATAATTATATAGACAAAATTGTACCGCAAATGTGAGGTCTAAATTATGCGTGTCGCCCATGTTGGCTTGCTCTTGCATTCGTATCAACTGACGCTCCAACGCCGACGCCTCTTGCGCTTTTGACAACGCCTGTAATTTTATAATATTAATATATTTCTTAGTTAAGGTACTTATTCTTATTATGGACCACGGCTTAGCTGATTTATTCATCAACTCTTACCATGATTTTCATTTATCAAACTCCAAAATCAATCAATCAAATTTAGAACAGCTAGTAGCTACATTAGATAGCCTGGACAGTTTGGTAAATAAAGAATACAATAGTTAATGTTAGCCAATATAAAAGTTTACATTATTTTAACTTGTAATACTAACTTGAGCTAAGTCATATTCTCTTTTTGAAGCCGCTTCATCGTCCTCCTCCCGCCTTGCGCTCATCATGCAAGATTCCTCAACTAATGTCATTATACGTCGCTCCATTTGCTGAATTTTGTCTTCAATGCTAGAATAGTTACATAATTATCAAGTAAATAAATTTTTATTCAAACAGCTTTTAATGATTTCAATGAGAAAATAAAAAAATTGTAACCTGTCTTCCCGACGGTCATCTTTCAATGGCGTATCTCTAGTCGCGGATGTGTATCCGGCCGCTCGTAGCGCAGTCATGGGCCGCGTCGCGGTGCCCGCTCGGGACGACCCGCGGATTCTGCCCGTGCCCATACCAAATGCCTAAGAATTAAACAGAATAACGAACACTTGATTTTATTGATTAATGATGCAGGAACGAAAATTTTGAAAATAATGTACAGGAAAAAAAGTTGACAGTAACAGTAGGTAGTTACAAGAAAATTGGGTTAGCTTTTTATGACGATGTTTTATAACCAGCCTTTAGTCATGTTAAAATCTTTTTTCGATAAACGATGTAGTTTACTGCTACATATCAAATTAATGAAATTTATTTCACACTTCTTAGACTTTCTTTTGAGAAAATGCTAATCTATGCGAGGCTTTTAGCATCAAAACTTACCTTTAAATTCGTTAACAATTCCTATTTTATGATGTTGATTATTTCGGAAATGAGATTTAATAGCATCGTAAATATGTTTTGTTTGATGTTTACAGATCGTTGTTTTAGTAGCTACAGTTCGTATTTGTGAGCCATACATTATATTAGGTCACGGTTTATCAGTTGCATATTATCATGTTTTGAATCCTTTTCTTACTACACACGCACTTAAAAGGTATATGATGACGTAACTCTATCAGAGTTTTCTTGTTTATAATACGAGTATGTCAGGCGTACAAGTAAGTAAGAAAACTTTATCATTAGTATTTCTACCTAAATTTATATTGTAAAGGCAATCAACATTTAAACGTCGAATGAATGGTTTTTGAAAGTTGTTACTTTTTAAGCAAAATAATTTAAAATACGCTTTTAATCATTCTTTCTATTTCGTGTGATAAATAAATATGAGGATACAAAGCATGCCTACTCAGAATCGAATCTTACTTCTTACTAATATTATAAATGCAAAAGTTTAAAAGGATGGATGGATGGATGCATGTTTGTTATCAGGTATCTCTAGAACCGTTCAATGGATCTTGCTCGAAATTTGGCAGTGATGTAGAACATAGTCTAGAAGAAAACATAGGCTACAATTTTTTTTTTCACGCGTATTGAGTCACGTCCGAAAGCTAGTGGTAAATAAGTGGCCCTGCTTAGCGACGATTTATATCAATTAGTTTTAATTAATCTGAATATGCCATGTTCTTACTCCTGTCCCCACGCGGCTGGTCATTTGCCTGCCGATGCCGGCTGTCCGCACAACTTGCTGGAAGGTTTGGTCCTCACGTAGCGTTCGCGTGTCCAGAGCCGGAGCCACCTCATTAAATCCACTGTACAAATCATCTTCATCGTCTATCACCAACGCAGTACGAGGCTTTGAATCGAAACCATGACGAGACGTAGTATACCGTGAACCTAACATTTTAATTTTAGCACTATTTTAAAACTTTTAAAGAACGCAGCGCAGTTATGTTGAAAAAGACATTCGTATTTCGACCAACACATTTGTTGTGACGCTGTAACCATGACAACGGTTTTTTTAATCGAGATATTTATGGTCAAAAAACCATAGATCGCACAATTATACTCTAATTTTTATCACCTTTTTTAAATTTTTTCTTTTTTTATATTATGATGTCGCGAACGTTCCGAAGTCGCCGAAGTAGCTAAGCAACCTCTTGTAGTTTGGAAAAAAAGAATTGAATATTGATTACATACAAAACCTAAAAGTAGTTTTATCTCCAGGAAAATCTCTAGATTTGGAAAGAAAGAAATGTGATTAATAGTGGCTACTGAAATAAAAAATCGGTATCACATTAAAATTTTATTGCATAATCACTAAACCTCTTTACATTCAAAGTCCATCTCATGATCGTCACACCAAAGAAACAATAATAATATAGTTTTATTAGTATCATGTTTCACTTACAATAAAACTAACTGATCTGCATCACAATACGAAGACTGTTCCAACTCTTATAGAGCAGTGCTGGTGGAAGACACTGTTTCCCTCTTCACAGCATATCATCATCCAGTAAGCCCACTCCCGATCCCATTCGTCACGTCTACATAAACATTCAAAACATCGGGTACAAAAATAAAGGCATTCTTATATGATCATTACTCATATAGGATAGAATAAACTATGTACTATACGAATCCATGATTTCAAACTCATACGCTACGAGTTGCCACAAACTGAACAAATTCATTGATTATTCGTGACCCTAGGAGACTAGCAAGAAATGCAAGTTTTAATATTTTTTGTACATTTTCACTTAGCATTAAGATAACACGACGTAAAAAATTAATAGGAAACACTATGGTTCCTATTAACAGAGATATGACTTAGATGTAAAGTTATATATTTAAACGTGTATACATATATTTTTAACAAATTCTACTGCCGCGGGCAAACACATGCACGCTGCAACATTATACCAGATCAACATCTCACCTCCTCCTCTTCTTACACGATTAATTGACGCCTTACGTTACTGCCACGAAGCATTCCGACAATACAAGTCATTTCTTACCCTTACATATGCAATCTCTTACAAAAACAAATCATAAGCAATACCTAAATGAGACATCTTTCATACTAAATACAAAAAATGACTCATTCTTTTTGACAAATGTGTGTATATCAAAAAACATAACTACACAAAGTACCTACAACTTACGGCAAAAGATAGCACCTGAAGACTCAATACAAAATTATTATTTACGCAATACAATATTTGCAAAATGTTCTTAAATTTAATGGCGAAAAGACACACATTTTACTTAACTTTTTAGACTAACATAATCTTACACTGAAAAATGCTCGTTGACATTCCGCAAACTGGCTCACCGTTGATCCAGTGAAATAATGCTTCCACACAATTACATGTCAGAAATAGTTTTAAGGCAAATCAGTACTTTTCATCTGCGGATTGATTCACAAATGTTAAACAAAAAAAAATTTTTTTTGGTTGACTTTCTACAATTAATACAATAACAACATTTCATAGCCTCTCGCTTACGAACTACGATTGTGTGTACGACTTACTAACATCAAATGATAGTTGTGTTATTCATCGAATCACCCTGTCAATATTATTGAAATTCTATGATATATTATAAACATTTTTTTGTCAGTGAGTAATAAAATATTCATTAAAATCAAATAGTCTGCGGATGTCACTCGCGATACACCGTCCGCGAGGAGCTGGCGACTTAGGGCCACTTCGATCACATATCTTAAGCACCAATGTTCCACACGATTACAACTCGGACATATCGAACCACACATTCTATGCACAACACCGAGACATGTATAAAAGATTCGATTTTGTGGAGTAGGAGTTGTCCTTACATGCTACAAATACGAACGGCTGACAGAGGAAGGGCGGAGTCGCGGGGGCGGGGTCTGGTGCGGGGGCGGGGCGAGTTAGATCTGCGTGGAGAAGCGCGGACGCGGCAGCTCGAACACGTCTCCGTGCACAGAGCGCGCCAGCGCCTTGATGCTCGCTGCAATGTCCTGCGGCTCCTCCTGACAATACAACATAAATATATTGCCTAATTCTTTTGTCCATATTGCTATCTAAATTCCACAATGTACATATAATGCATTGCACTGTTCAGACTACTAATAATAATACTTATTATATAACTTGCAAATTCTTAAAATTATTGATAGGTAAACTAATACGAACATAGTCATCAATTTCATTAACTGGTGTGCGGTCCATGGTGAAGTTGGGCACGGTGATGGGTAGCGAGCGCGCGATGTTGGCGGGCGCCATGCCGCGCGGCCGCGTAATATGGATGCCCTCGTCGTTGCTGCCTTCTGAAATTCAGAACACAGTACACATATAGAGAAAATTCTTGCTAATTATATTAAACTTTAAAAAATCACACATTTATTTGACACTATCATCATCCTCAACTTGCCCTTATCTCTACAGAAGATTTGCACAGTATGTACTATTACTACTCCTCAATATTAAAATTATTCAAGACCACAAATTAATATTTTAGTACTGGCATATTTAATTCAGTAAACAAAAGACCCAAAAAAAGAAAAATAATAGTAGGGCATTTCAAATGTTACATATTGCTACTTACGATCCGAATCATAATCATCTTGATCCGAGATCATGTTGTGCTGCGAGTCCATTCCATCCAAGTCGAAGATGTCCTCCGCATCCAGAGAGTCCTCTTCATGTGACAGCTGAGTATTCGTCTGCAATGACATTAAAGAACCTTTCAATGATATTTATCCTTCCAGGTACCTTAAATGTCATACATTGAACAAAAAAAACTACAATTAATGTCTTACATTAGTAAACAAATTCAATGGTAGTCTTAGTTGCTTCAGACATTGAATGAAAATGGCTTTTTTCCTTGAGTTGCAATTTATACACTTTCTTATTTTCTTATGTGTAGGGAAAAGAATTTGTAGAGACAGTGACATGTTATATCAAACTGATATGACATGTAGAATACATAAATAGAATAGAAAAAAATAGAATAAATGTTTATTTCTACACAAAAAAAAGAATAAATTAACTTATGACCTAATATGAATACAAAAAAATTAATAATGTTGTAAAAAGTGGCCAGCTCAGCTGATACAGGGGCGACCTCTGCTCTCCCTGTGATGGTTTTCAACAGGCCTCTTTCCTCTCACACTATTTGCACTTAACATAGATTTGAATTTACCTTAGAAATATTTTGTGGTATTTTTTTGGCATCTTTGATTGATGACAGTCTTCGTCTCTGTTGTGGAGGCAGTAGCGGTGAGGGCGGGCCGTTGTCCAGGCTGGAGTCCGTTCTCCAATTGTCGTTCTCAACGTTACGACGAGCTTTGCTTACAATACTGAAATGACAAAGTGAAAAGATTTTTAATTTGTTTTATACCATTTGTTATAATACGATCTTTATCATTATCAGAATATAATGATTTTTTTTTAATTACATTAAAAAGAATACTGAAAACATCTACAGACAAAGGTCATCGAGTAACACTAGCTGATGTCAAAGATTATTTAAACAATTAAAGGTGATGTGATTTGTATAAAGCCTCATCAATCTGTTTTTAAAATAAATAACAAACTGTTTGTATTATGCATACCTAGATAAAATTTTATGATCCCTTTGTGCCCTTTCTCTGTATGCCTCAAACTCTGCATACTTTTGATCTCTGAACTGTCGGACGGTTTCCTCTACAGCTTCCAGCTGTGACTGCAATGTCTGACTGAGCTGTTTGCTGAGTGTACCGATAGCTTGCAGTGTTGGTGGGAATGAGTTGTTTTGTTTTTTAACATTATTTGTATCAACATTCTCTTTCATTTCAACATCATTTGTCACCTCCGGCACTAGCATGTTAAATACAGGCGAGAAATTTGGTGACTTTTTCAAATTATTCACCCTCTCCAGTGTTGTCTGAAGATAGATATATGCATATTTTTAAACTTAATATCAAAATAATGACACATTTTTAATGTCAGTTTTGGTTACGTAGTAAAAAGGGTTATATTGACAAATTTGACACCTATATGCTGTTGTAGATTTTAGAGTTGTTGTAGAGTTGCATTTACAATGCAGTTTTGAACAAATTGCTTAGAAAGGATTATGTAATTACAAAATGCAATTCAATAACATTATAATTTTGTGCAATGTTAACAGTTGTTTAGTATTTCAATACCACAGTTAAAAACAACTTTGAGCAACAAATAATGCCAAATGCTACTTGTCATACCAACATTTCGCTCAATAGCTCAAACTTGACATAATTAACAACACTCACATTATCATAATTTTTAATGGAATATCGCATAAACAATGATAATACAAACACAATGAGTTTCAATTCAATTTTCTGGCAAATATTCACAAGCATGTTTAAAAAGTTTAAGTACATTTCTGATACATACTTAAAGTCTAAAAACTATGTAAAAGTCACCAATTGTAATAAACATATTCAAAATGGTTTATATAGTATAGTGTCATCAATATTATGTTGGCTGGCAATTTTACATGACAATCTTTGCAGAACATATTGGATAGTGGAGTAGGACAACCCATTGAACTTGCTTTGTCATAGTCCAAGACATGTGGTTGCGGCTAACCACGAGCTACCATAAAGTTTAAATATGTTTGAAAGCATTGCTACTTACTTGAGTTGATTTAGATACTAATACAATAGATCTGTCATGGGATATGGCATGTGTTGTTTGTGCGCAGCCGAGGCAAGACTCAATTGTCCAGCGACCAACAGACTGATGTCCCACTAGTGCTGGTTGTGCCACATGGATCTTTATTTCATTTATTGAAGATGACAATAATTTCTGAAAATGAAAATACACATTATTGTTATAAAAGTAAAAAAAACTTTTATTAGATATAATTCTGACCTGACAAAGAAATGGGAAGATTTTAAAGTTCTATGTTTCGGTATGCCTTAGACCTTTGCCAATTGAAGAAAATGCCAATTAAAGCAAACTTGCAGAGCACATTAAGTGGATAAAAACAGTATACATTATCATATACATATATGTATGTATTATTTATTTTATAAGATGATAGATCATGAGATATTTATATGTATACATATGCATTTAATGTTATACTTTGGGCATGTGCCATTAATTTGGTGAAGAAAATGAAAGTCTAATCTTTCAAAGATTTATCAATGAGATCAAAAATTATTGTTGTTATAGATTGAAGATATTACATAAGCTTCTGTTATACGTGATATTTTATCTGTTATTATAAAGCCGGAACATACAAATCAGAAAATAACCTTTGTTTATGAACGAAATTAACAGTTTACCGTAAACTACATCCATACTTTATATTTTAGATACTTAAACCTATAAAAATACGGAATCAATCACAATTAATGACACACTTAAAGCGATACTCTTTTATATTCAAGGTTAATTCATGTTTACCAAATGTACCTCACTGAAAAAAATATCTCTTTGTTCCACCGCAGATAAATCCAGTTTCCCAATATCGACATTATCTTCGATTTGCTCACTTTCTAACATAACATTTAGGCATTTGCAGACACAGAGAGCCATGTTGACTAATATTTAGCCGTAAAAGTAATCAAAACAATATAAAAGTAGACAAGAACGTAGTAAATCGTACAAAGTAGTTCAGTGGATAAACGCGTTGTTATTTATGTACAAATACATAACTACATAACTACTTGACATAGGTGTCCATATAGTATTATTATCATACACACACCACAACACCTGAGATTATCAACAAATCTTAACTATGCACTGAACTATCATCCTAATCTCTTATTTAGTACGAACGAATATAACTCTAATGCGTTAAGTGTCATAAGATTTAAATTCATTTGCGAATTTTATTTTTTAGCAACCACAATTGAGTTATAAGCTGCTCGCATTAAGTCTTTCTAAAAACTCAATTTTTATTTTGTGAGCTAAAGACGTCGATTTTTCAACCCAATTGGCATAATAAATAATAATAGATCCAGTATTCAGCAGGTTTTTAAAGACTGGCGCAATAAAGGAAAATATGTCGTACACAACAGTGGATATCGATTTTTTTGTATTGAACACTTAAGTAAAATATAATATACCTTTCTTGTAGTAAATGATAAAATATTTAAATGTATACTTTTTTAATTAATTTTTCCATATGAAGAAGTGCTTTGAAATTCTGCAATATTCGTTGACTTTTATTTCGTACGTTCTTTTATGAATATACAAATTTGCCAATTAAAGTCGCCAGTGACCTGGGTATTATAAAAGATTGTAAAAATGAAAGAAACGCAGCAACTTAATTTTAAATAACGATTACTAAAAGCGAAATGGACCTACTGACCAATTAATGCCTATTCAAAGAATCAGTTTGAATATGTTTGAAGAAGGATCTGAAGGAAGGATTTAGTCCGTGGTTTGGCCATAGCGTTTTAAATTTGAATATAAAGTGTTACTTGGTGTTACTGTCATATTGACAAATGTCAATGTCAATGTGTCGGTTGCACTTGCAATGCAAGTAAGTTTATCTCGGAAATTTTATTATTTTATACGTGGCAATTGATTTACTCATAGTCTCATAGGGTTTACCTTGTCCTTATAACCGTAAGTATTCTCTTTACGTGCAAATCGAGGTGAGAATTTCAGTTAAAATTTAACAGCTTTAAGTTTAGGTTACGTTGAAATTTTTCAGTGTATAAAAATGTCTAAAAGATCTCAACCTATCTGGTCCTCACCCTCGGCGGCGGAAAGACCTGTGTTAAAACTATTCAACAGTTTAACACGACAGAAGGAAGTATTTGTTTGCTCTAAAGGAAATAAGGTTAATTGGTACAGTTGCGGGCCAACAGTGTATGATGCCTCCCACATGGGTCATGCCAGGTATGCTATAAACGTACTTAAATACAGCCACTATTGCGGGTTCAGAAAAAAGTTCACAAAAATGCCACTATTATTTCATTGTCATTTGAAAAAATTGATTGTTTATTACCCTCTAAATTTTGACTAAAATTCGAAACAATTATCAACATATGGTTGTATCATCGTGCGTGTGTCGCGACTGGCTAAGAGTGGATTATATTATTCTCATTTGTTTCCTCTACTTACACTTTTGAGAAACATGTATGGAAATTAATATTTTGTAACCATACGGATTACTTTTTAGCTATTTCATAAACATTTTATTTTAAAAACAGTATTTATTCATTTACAGGTCATATATATCTTTTGATATATTAAGAAGAATTATGACAAACTATTTTGGATATGACATATTATATGTTATGAATATTACTGATATTGATGATAAAATAATAAAAAGAGCAAGACAGAATTTTTTGTATGATAAATATATAAATGAAGCTAAACCTCTAAGTGACACAATAGATGATGCAACATCTGTTGTAGATTACTATGAGCAAGTGGTCAAAGACACCGGAGACCCAGTTAAAAAGAACACTATGCAGAAAATGTTAGATAAGTAAGCAGTTTTATTTATTGTTACATAGAAATATATATTTATTGGTAATAAAATTACAAGTCATTACAAACAAATTGTTAAATCCAAATAAGAAATTCATAATATCATAAGTATGAACCATTGAAGTTTTAACGAAATGGAAAAATATTTCTGGATACAATCTTTGATATAAATGATTGACTTATTTGACACATTAACTATAAAAATATCAGTGATTTTCAAAATGACAATGTTGTTTCAAATAAAAGGGCTTTGTCCTGTTCCAACACAGTACTAATAAAGAGAGCAAAGTGAATAAATTGTACATTAATTCCTGAAAGTATTGTTAAAATAATAAAAAAATATGTCTTTCCCATTGTATACTTAAGTAGTAGATTTGGTTCATTTCATTTCAATTTATTGGACATATTACTTTGTACATGACATATTTATAACAAATTATTTTTAATAAAATAAACTTGTAAATATTTTTGCAGTGTTGCATCTGCTGTGAAATCATTGAAACAGGCAGTGGAAAGTAAAAGTGATGAAGATATTATCAAAGCAAAATGTGATCTATTAAAATCAGCAAAAGATCCAATATCCGAATGGCTGGATAAAAAGCTTGGCTCTACTGTCAAAGATAATGCAATATTTACAGCCCTGCCAAGGTATTGGGAAAATGAATTTCATAAGGATATGAAAGCATTAAATGTAAGTGGCTTAAAAATACACAGTTTAGTAACATAATAATATCATATTTCATTTCATACTGTTAACTTCATAATCTTTAAGATTAGAAATGATTTTTCATGTCAGCTGCTACTTCATCCGCACATTTAAAAAAACTAGTAAGTAACCTATGTGTTCTTCTAGGCTATGTTCTTCATTATTGCCAAATTTCAGCAAGATCAGTTGAACCATTCTGTTATATGATTGTAAGTATTGTTCTAACAATCATCCATCCATACATCCAAATTCTCGCATTTATAATATTAGTAAAAAGTAAGATTGCTTAAATTCCGAAATACTTGCATATTTGTAAATATTGGAAATGACAAAATTGACTTAGAGGCAATTTACTTAATAAAATGTTTATTATTTTTTTATCTTACTGTCACTTAAGATCTATTTTTTATGTTTATATTCTAAGGTTTTACCACCAGATGTACTGACAAGAGTGAGTGAATACATACCACAGATTATAACATTTATACAGAAAATAATAGACAATGGTCTAGCATATGAGTCAAATGGTTCAGTTTACTTTAATGTGAGCGAGTTTGATAGTAAAGAAAAACATCATTATGCACGGCTTGTCCCTGAAGCATATGGTGATACTAAATCTTTACAAGAAGGAGAAGGTAATATACTTTTTAAAATATATTTAGAATCGATCAAAGAACCACAAACCTGGTACATATTACTTATTAGGAAATTAAATATGAAAAAAAAACTTTTTTATTAAAAGTTTGATATTAAATTTAATACATCATTATGATTATTTTTTCAGGTGATCTAACCGATGACACAGTTGAGAAGCGTTCTGCCAATGACTTTGCTTTGTGGAAGAGCAGTAAGGCGGGCGAGCCGTCGTGGGAGTCCCCGTGGGGTGCGGGCCGGCCCGGCTGGCACATCGAGTGCTCCGCCATGGCGGCTGATGTCTGCGGCGACAAGTTGGACATACACACTGGTGGTGTTGACTTGAAATTTCCTCATCACGATAACGAATTGGCCCAAAGTGAGGTAATTGAGGTCTTCGTTTATGTGCCTTTAAAATTTCTAATCAATGTTTTAATATATCTTATTTATATATATAAAAATCAATTGCTGTTTGTTAGTCTCGCTAAAACTCGAGAACGGCTGAACGGATTTATCTTCAAATGATTGTTGAGGTCTAGAAAAGGTTTAAAAAGTGAGAAAAATTCGAATAATTGCCGGGAACTAATTAAGTTTTTTTTCTTTCCACACGGCCGGAGTTGCGGGCGACAGCTAGTTTTATAATAATTATTTAAGATTAACATAAATAGGTCCTAACACAGCATTCCGATTACATATACATAACCCTAAGATTACAGATTATATAAAATTTAATACAGTAGTTATATTCTAGGCACATTTTGATAAAGGTGGTTGGGTAAACTACTTCTTACACACGGGTCATTTGACCATCGCCGGCTGCAAAATGTCCAAGTCATTGAAGAATTTCGTCACAATATCTGACGCGTTGAAGAGACATACCGCGCGTCAGTTACGTATAGCCTTTTTATTACACGGCTGGAAGGAAACCCTCGATTATTCTGACAATACTATGGAAATGGCGATACAGATTGAAAAACTATTTAATGTGAGTTTGAATGCTTTTTTAGAAGATCATATTAGAAACGTTAGAACCAATGATGTTCAGAGATTCAAAGTTTTTTTTCTTAATAGGAATTCTTCCTCACTGTAAAAGATGCGTTGAGAAGTGGATATCACGAAGGTTGCGGAGGTCAGTGGGGGCAGGAAGAACAACAACTAGCTGCTAAGTTGAGTACTGTTAAGGAGCAAGTGCACGCTGCATTGTGTGGTATGTTTAAATTTTATAACCTTGGTTCTTGTCAATTATAGCTTGTGTGTATTTTTTTAACAAATAAAATTAATACTACTGTTATTTCCCGATTGGTATAAGGGTAATGTACAGTCAGCGTCATATAGATCGTAACAGACAAGATATGCAAAGATATAGGTACATCAAAAGTAATCAATTATATCGGTACAACAAAAGTCCTCAAATTAATAGATACATTCACCGTGCTCAAAAACATCGGTACATACACAGCGTCAAATATATGAGTACATTCAAGGTGCCCATAAATATACCGATATAATTGATTACTTTTGGTGTACCTATATATTTGCATATCTTGTCTGTTACGATCTATATGACGCTGACTGTATTTTGCTAGTGTGTGAGAATTCCACTATGACTATTTGTATCTACAAATTATGTATATTTCTGTCTAGACAGAGGTGCATTCTTCACACTCAGTCGGATGTACTAATTTAAATATAACTAGTTATTTATAACTGTATATTATGTCTAGCTTGTGTAATGAATCTCGATCAGACTTATATTGTTCATACTCATAGGTGGACAGAAAAATCGTTTACTACGTTTAATACTATACTTCTAGTATTATTTTAAGTATCTTACTATCTTAGTAATATTATAAATGCGAATGTCTGGATAGATGGATGTTTGTTAGAAAGTATCTCCAGAACAGCTGCATGGATCTCGATGAAATTTAGCGTAAATGTAGAACTTACTATGGAAGAACACAGAAATTACGTTAGTTTTATGGCCACAGCTTGTTTTATATTATAGTATTGTGTACGTTTCTAGACAACATCGACACTCGTAGCGCAATAGACGCGCTGCGGGAGCTGGTGACTGCATGCCACGTGTACTTGCGTGTGACGCCGCCGCGCCCCGCCCCGCTGCTGGCGGCGGCCGCGCGCTACGTCACAGACATCCTGCACTTGTTCGGTGCAGTGGAGGGGCCACGCGGAGGGATAGGCTTCCCTGTTGGAGATGCTGATGGACTCGGTGTAAGTTCACTTGTAAACAAAAGCAAATGTTTAATTGTCCTTTTCTCCTGTTCTAGTTTTCTATGTATAGATTATTCCTCATAGTACTGTTAAAGGCCGTTTTTTTCACTGTTAGGTAGATCTAGTACATTCTTAATGCTATGTTATGAATGTAAACCAATGAATGTAGTTGGAAGCGGCCGTGATGCCGTACTTGGAGGCGCTGGGCACGTTCCGTGCACAGGTGCGCGAGGCAGCGCGCGCAGCCGCCGCCACCGACGTGCTGGCGCTCTGCGACGTGCTGCGTGACAGCGTGCTGCCCGAGCTGGGCGTGCGGCTCGAGGATAGAACTGGTCAGTTGTATCACATTTATTAAACAAAGCTTTACAAACAATCAATAATATAGCACAGTGGCCTAATGTTATTTTTTATATGTCGCTTTATTTTGCTCTCAGTATATTGGTGGATTAATTTTAGTTTCAATATCTTCTACGTAGTAAACATTGTAATATGTTGCGTTGGACACTGTTTGAATGTCCTTATTTAGTTGTATTTGATAATTACTTGCGATTTACATGTAGTTTTAATATTTCAAAAAGAAGTCTCATCTTTAACTTTGGATGTATTTTAGATCGCACCGTCGTCAAATTAGTGAGCAAAGAAGAATTAATGAAAGAAAGAGAAGAGAAGAAGAGAATAGAGGCAGAGAAGCAGAAGAAGAAACAAGAGTTATTAGAAGCGCAGCGCGCGAAAGAAGAACAGAAGAAAATACCACCTAGTGAGATGTTTAAACGAGAAGCAGACAAATACTCAAAGTTTGACGACAAGGTCAGTTTTCCTTTTTCATATAAAAAAGACCTCCAAAATTTTTAACTTGTTATAATATTTAAAATTAAAAAAATATTTACATGCTTCTAAACATTTTACTTGTAATATGCAGAAAGAGTGAAATGTAAGAGAAATGTAAGATGGAATTACCAATTTAAACGTATTTTGCAGGGTCTTCCCACTCATGACCACGAAGGCAAAGAATTGAGCAAAGGGCTTCTAAAGAAGTTGCAGAAGCTGCAGCAGGCGCAGGAAAAGAAATACAACGAATACTTGGCCTCGCTCAACACCTGCTGATGACATAGTTATGTATTTATTTGTCTAGGGAAATAACATATGCGGTACTCGAGTTGGCACGTGGAGCGCAGGAATATGTTCCCGACGTGTCAAATTCATTGCAGGGTACCATAATTCCGAATCTGCATTTTTAAAAGAAATGGTTTAATTGTTGGAGATATACAAAATACTTAAATTTCGATATTTGTCATCCAATTATTTATAAACTGTAATATAATATTTTTTATATGTTCGAAAAAGATTTTAAGCAATAGTATTTCATCGTATTTTTTTTTCATTTTTGTCTGAATCTAGAGCTTACATTGCTACTTCATTTGAGATCTTGTTTCCAGTATTAGTAAGAGTAATCACAATGCCTTTATGTATTTTAACAAAGTAAAGACCAATGTGCTCAAATCGAATGGTCCTAAAATGCTTTTCTAATTTATTAAAATAAAGAATTTAATTGAATTCTTGCTTATTTTATTTTAAACTAGCTAATGCCCGCGACGTCGTGCATTCGACGCGGCATTAGTAGCCTATGTGTTCTTCCCGACTGTGTTCTATATGTATACCAAATTTCATCGAGATCCGTTATGCCGTTCTGGAGATACCATTAAACAAACACCCATCCATCCATCCTTCTATACATTCGCATTTATAATATTAGTAAGATAATCCCTATACAACAGTTACTACATAAATGGCACAGAAAAATGAGTGAACATATAAACCAAGAGACTTGTGGTAACACCTGGGACCTGTGTTGATACTTATTTTTTTAGTTCCGATAAAATAATTTAAAAAAATATATAAAAACTATTAAATTGTCACAAAATTAACGAGTGCGTCAACAAATTAAAAAATAAAGAGGGTTCGATAAATCCGCCGATTATCTACATTTAATAACGAATTGCCCACATCGTGGAGTATAATAGAGACGTGTAACGCATCAACGAGTACCGTACAAAGGAATGTGCCGCGTGCGCTGCGACGAAAATACTCATAAAGGCGGTAACAGGAGTTATAAAAAAGGTAAAAAGTGAGGTAAACAATCTGGGTGAGTTTTTTGTGTGGCGACAATGCAATGCGCTTCTGTTGAAGCTGGGGTGGCGCGCGCGGCAGCACGAGGCAAACGATTTATTTGCCATCTGCGGGCGCACGCCACTATCAACTCCTGTTGCAAGTTCCATTGCTGTCGAACAATAAGTGAATGTTAAATTAAGAAAATTATTCATTAACAGTCTTCGTAAAATTAGAACGGCTATTTATTAAATTTGACAGTTCTAGTGTTTTCGCGCTTCTTTTAAATCACATGAATTTACGCGCTACCATATTTTAGGTTATGAATTATGACGGTAAGAAAATCCCAATTATTCTAATAATATACTCAATGATCAAGATCTTTTCAAATCTGGAGAATAAAAAAGAACACTTACCGATATAAATAATTAGTTATTTTAATCATCTTTTCTTTTGTTGTTCCTCCAACTAAATTTGTTTTAGTGTTTGTATATTTTTTTGTATAATAATAAAAGATATTATCTATCTTTTTCTATTTTTATCTATAACGCCACGAGAGTAACGTTTGGTAAAGCTAATTCAGAACTTGTAACTTTTTAAAACACGGAATTGAATTTTTCCCATAACTTTCAAAGAATCTTGGCTCCTTATATGATGCAAATGTATGTGACGTAGCAATTCTAAAGTAACAATTAAAAAGCCGTTGCGAAAGTACAATAATGTAATGTTTAAGTATCCGAGTTGAAATCTGGAATCGATCACAATCGGCTTTATCGTGGTCAGAGTGTAACAATGGATGACGGAAGCCAAGGGAGCGATAGGGAGAAATTAACGAAACGCCGACATAAGCAAAGAACTGGCGGTTGACCGCCCGGCGAGATGTCAATCATTTGAATATCCAAATCGCTCCTTTTACCATATTCCGTTGAGATCGTGCGATAATACGATTTTATTATACAAAACCAATGAAACGAATTTTAGGCAAAAAGTAACAAGTTTTTCGTTAAAGTTATTTATTATTAACGTAAGAAATGCAACTTTAGCGAGCGGTCATGTGGACATTACAAGTAACGGTCGTCGCATTGATATCAAATCAAATACTCTTGAAAATTCTAAAGCCCAATAAAAGTTAAA
This sequence comes from Papilio xuthus, assembly GCF_000836235.2. Taxonomy (NCBI): domain Eukaryota; kingdom Metazoa; phylum Arthropoda; class Insecta; order Lepidoptera; family Papilionidae; genus Papilio; species Papilio xuthus. The sequence goes on along the minus strand of NW_013532534.1, from coordinate 745,605 downwards.
GCAAAACTCCCTAAAACCACTGCTTTGTATTTTATTCGTTTGATTTTGATTAGGTACAAAAAATGACGATATTTTTTTCGTTAACTTACATCAAATAACTTTATGTGACAGTATGTTCTGAGATAAAATAACCTACCCATCGAAACAAATAACATTTACAGGCAATCCGAGGTAACACGACATTAATCACACATATTATACATATCATTAAGTATGTATGTGTTATTTTATATTACCAGTACAGAGGAAATTTCATAAATAACCAATTAAAACTTATTTATGACGTTCACTGCTCCCTCGGAGGTGAATAATATTGTTGAAAGCGGTGTAGGGTGCGAAGTCACGCGGCCTCGCAATTATGACTCTCTGCCTTTGCCTCTGCCCACAGACCGCTGTAGCACGCTGGAAAAAAAAACAATTTTGTTTGCTTATTAATTATTTAAATCTCATTAAACAGCCGCAATTACTTTCTTTATTGCCAACTTTAGAGACCGGTTTTATCTAATTTAAACGGGGAAATTTTTTAATTGCCTGTAAACTTTTGCTCCCGTTAAGAGATGTAAACGAAATAATATTTTGAATTGTTTTTGTTTTAGATGAGAATAAATACGTTTATACTCGCGTTATTGAGGTGCCAGTTATTGTGAAATGTATATTAATCTAAATCCACCAACTACTAAGATTTAAAGACGCGGTTATATCAGCCGGGAAATGGTATGTATGTGAAAGTTTGATAAATCTTTGCTATAAAAACATTTATATATAACATTTGAGGGAAAATAACATATATACATTACTCCATAATGTAATTTGCACTCAGCGGCGTTAAATAACTTACAAAAAATCAATTTACAAATGTTCAAAGCCGTCCAAGTTAAACAGGAAATTATCCAGGGCTGTTGTGGCTGCGACAACACTCGAATGTTCGCTGGCGGAGCTTCCGATTGCTTGATGAGCCCCTAGCTGCCTTACTTTGGAACTTGTTTAGAAATTAGGAAATTAAACTGCGCCCTCTGTGCCTTAGAAAAATCGGAAACGACTCGTTTTGTGGTTAGTCAGTTTCTTGTTTATGGGTCTTCCTGAGCGGATTGGACCAGTGACCCGTTTTGTGGTTACGTGGATAATGTCAAAGAAAACACTGTCGCGTATAAAAAATTGGTACCTATTTTGCAGTATCACAAAATTTAGTTTAAGGTCTTAATCTAAACGGTTACTGCACGCATCCAGCTAAAATTATCAAGTGTTATTTATATAACGATTTTCATGGGTTGCATAGTTTGAATAAATCAAGAAACATCGTGTTTATTATAATTCTATTTTTGTTGATTGAATAAGACTAGGAGGGCGTTGTGGCCTCCTCGGGGGGTTGGGGGGAGATCGCTCGCCCGTGCTTTAATTGCTTTTCACTTAGCAACCGCTCATGAACAGAACGCTCGCGAAAATGAAGAAAAAAATCATTACATAAACATCTTTTAGAGATTGCCCAGATTTGGGACGTTCAGAGAGACAGCGGGCCCCTTATAGGTATAACGCTTTTCTCTTGTTTTTCCAGCGCGCCTCATTTCCGGGAGGGGGTCGCGAGGCGGCGGCGGGTGGCGAGGGGCCTAAGTAATTTCGCTTAAGAACTCTAAACGTAATTAGTGTAGGGCGTGCAAAGGGAAGGGCTTGAAACTTGGAGAGGGTTACGTCCCGCGCCCACCCCCCTCGGCGCGCCGTCTGAATATTAGATCGCGCCGTCTCGCGATAATATTTGCCGGAGGTTTCCGTAAACACGTCTACATTTACCTATCTACCTACCCTACCTATAACAAATTCTGTGCGCTATTCAAACCCGCCGAAATCGTTTAATTGGGTCCTTTCCAAGTAGACTTGTTTGAGAATTAAGTATATATGTGTGTGACGATCTTAGAATCTTTAATTTTAATAACATTGATATTCTTCGTGAAAAAATATTACCAAGACTTCAAACAAGTTTACGTCGTTAATATAATCGGCTCGTGTTAATATTCGACACGCTTATGTTCATTTAAAATGTCCACAAATATTATTGATATTATAGGGAGTTGATTCTAAGACCATCAAAGACTTTTAATATCTTGCTTTACATACAAAATCATGTAAAAAATTTGATACTAAAGATATATAATAATAAAATATAACATTCTATTTAAAAGATATAAAGCTTGTGTAGTACTTATATGTACATATTAATAAAATTAGAGTGTGTGTTTGTTATATCGAAAAAAAATATATTAAGTACCCATGATGTATTTGCGTTGTTTAACTGTCTGTATGTCTGTCTACAAGGCCGCGTCTGTTCCTGATAATCTCCGGAACGGCTTGACTGATTTTGATGGAACTTTACAAGGAAGCTGAAAGATGCGGTTATATTATAGGCTACTTTTTAAATTCTGTTTTGACAAAGTCGCGGACAACCGCTAGTTTAAAATAAAGTATATGTAGTTGTGATGATTCTGTTTAAAAGGCGATGATTTTTAATTATGTTTAAAAGCGTTTTGTACGGTATGTATTTATTAGATAGCTCGAAGCAAAGGCAATAATTTACAAATTCAAAAGGCCCGTGAAACAAGAGAGGAAATTAGAATTCGTAATTAGAGTAGAGGCTGCGTCGCGGCCGCTCCTACAACATTTGATTAGCAATTATGGTAATTTGACTTAAAGCAGGGTAAGATTTCTTCTAATTTGTTAGTTAAATTATTATCACGACTCTTTGTGAATTAAACATTCCTTTGTATATTTAAATATCATCTAGATTACGTTCCATTGTTTAGGATTAAATTAAAAATCTTACTTAGTTATTCAAACACTTTGTTAACAGTAATTAAATGAATAAAAGTAATTATTGAATTTGCGTAGACTGCGGTGTAGCAGCAACGTAGACGTAGATTCTACTAATGCTGATATGGTGACCATTGTTAAAGGCCGTAGTCAGTTGTGATCACATAAATCAATTTGGTGTTCACGTGTCCCAAAGCTCGCTATTGAGCACGTTAGTCCTGGCCTACGGCTGTTATCAATATGGGATATCTAGCTATATTTACTTATCCACAGTGCTTTTAATGAACATTTTTATATAGCAATTTCAATGGGAAATCGTGATAACTTGTTTATACTACACTACGATCGATTAATTTTGATACTCTGTTTTCTAATAAGTTAATAAAAAAATTGGTTCGATCTAATACTGAATATAAATTTTTGCGCTTAAAGCTTTATCAGGCTTTGGTATTGGCTTTGGTATGCCGGGACGGTGTGGTGATTAACATCCGCCCTCGCGGAATGATGTGTTTCTAATATATTAGGTAGCTTGATCGGGGGGCGTAGGCAATGTCGCCGTTTTCTTTAAATATTTTCATTATGTTGGGTTTAACATATTTATTATTATTTAGCATCAATTTAAAAAAAAAAGGCTAATTGTTAGTTATCGATTAACCAGGTAGGTAGGTAGTTTAAACAGTGATAGATTCCACAAAAACTATATTTGGTGCACCAATGGCCGGTTAGACCGTCGAAATGAGACGACCACACAGAAGATCAATCCTAAAATAAAAATAAAAATTAAAATAGCTATTTTAAAATAACATGCACTAAAAGTATGTGCTGACTGTGAAATCAAACTATCCCCAGCTAAGTAGTAACTGACGTTGCAACAGAAGTCGATCTACATGCAATTTAATTATCTGTATGAGCTCCCGCGCTTTACCCTTTTGTACCCTAACTCCTGATGAAAAAAAATACCCACCCATAAAATAGAGGACCGGGTAACGAAAAAAAAGGAGCGTATGCAAATTCGGGATAAAATATAGCCCGTAAATGCCACCGTTTCTAAAAGAATATTAGAGACGTTTTTCAGTGGGTGGCTGGGGGTCGTCACTTTATACTTTGTCTCCGTGCTAAGTACTGCAGCTAGCTCCGCCGCCGAGTGTCCGGGTCGCCTGCCGTGTCGCCTTCATTTGCGACTCCTATGCCCACATAAATCAATGTGCACCTGTTTACTTACACAGATCTAATTTTTGCTCTGAAGATCAGATATGTTTTGATAGCTCAAGGTGGGCTGACCTAACTCTATACCACTTCCGAGTAACGTAACGTTGTTTTCTTGTATATAAATTTGATAAAAATTTAGTTGACTATAGTTGAAATTATGCTGTAGTATTCTACTTACAGAGTGTAATTACTGATAAAATTTAGGTATATCTTTAAAAAAATGTCGATAGTCGTGAAAGAATAATATTGCCAGTGTTTTTTATGAGGTAGGTAATGATGGGTCAGCCGGAGGGAATGAGTTAATAGGTGTTTTAATTATTGAGGACAGCGCGCGTCGGCGCGGGGCGCGCAGGGTTTGTCGAGGGGGGGGGGGGAAGAAAGAGACGACATCAAATATTTAAGGCTTAATGCCGGCCGCGCTCTCGCTTGTAATTAAAGCGTTCTTTCCTTTTTTCAGCGGCCTGATACAATATTCAGCATGAGAAGGAAGCGCTCCGGTGGCGGGGTGGCGCCTCCATTGTATTCGCTAAGGAAGATAAATTAAAAAATATAATTACAAGGCGGCCGCCATAATTCTCGGCGGGCGGGCGGTGGGCGGCTGGCGGGGGACGCGGGGGCGCGATAGTGGAGGAGCGGGCGCTCCCGGAGGAGGCTTCTTAAATATTTGGGGATAGCGCGTACCTACGCATTACGTAAATTAATGACACGGATTCGAGGAAGGATGGCGCCCGCCGCCGTCGCCCGCGCCGCTCGCTGCTCAGCGCTCTTGTTTGTTTTGTTTTAATGCACGTTGTTAACGACCTTATTAGTCGCGAATTATAATACCATCCTCCGGCCCCGCACCCCTCCGCTCCGCACCGCCCGCCCCGCGGGCCTCGGTAGCGCACAGATTAATTGGCCTAATGACTGCCTCGTTCCGATATAATTGCTGAAATCTGACTTCATCGGTGCGATCCGATTTCAATTTATGAGAGAATTCCCCAGCATACTTAATTATTAAACTCGAAAGAAATAATCAAAACAGTATAATTTATGATTGTTATTTGTGAACTACCGTCCGCGAGGAATTAAAATATATAACTTAATTTGTGTGTGTTTTTCAGACTATGTGTTTTTAAGACATCTTTTACATCTATACCAAATTTCATTGGGATAAGTTAAACCGTTGTCTATATACCTTTTAACAAACATCCAACCATTAGTAAGCATTTAGTAGTAGTTGTTTAAAAATGTTCTTAAATTTGTAACAAAACAACTTCCTTTAACGTCTTTTTTGTAATTGTACTATTTTTCTAATCAATCATATTTGATTAAGAATATGATAGTTGGTAGTAGTAACGCGGAAACTAAGATGCGACATAATGAAGACATGCAAGAATAAACATGCGTTACAGGCATACAGATGCTTTGCGACAGGCGAGGGTAGGGGCGGGGGTGGAGGCGGAGGCGGGTGACGACACGTGAGCGCGCATGCCCGCTCATGAGCAACAAGTGTGCTCATGTGTTTACATGCGAACAAGTTTTCCTGACACATATGTACTTAACGCTGAGATCTTCCACAACCTTTTGTTTCATAGGAATTCTTACATCCGAAGTTTTAAAAACTTGTATTCCTATCTTATCACTATAGAGACAAAAACATTTTATATATGCTATAGCCAGTAGGGCAATGCAATATCTCTATAGTAAATTAAATTAGAAATTATAAAAAAAGAGAATAGTGAGACGAATATCAATTAAGCATAACAATTTCATAAGCTCCCGTTTATTGCCATCTGCGTGGAATTTTAAGTTACAATAAAATTGATTTCAATTCGTTTTGAAATGTAGGTACTTATATGTTTCTTGTTTAGATATGTACAAAGAGAAATTGAAATTTAATAGGAAATTATAACAGTAAAAAAACCTTTGCAATTTTAATTACAAATAAACTAATATTATTTTTAAGCTAGTTTCTAAAATTAGATTATTTTGATATGACAGTCGATAAAATTAAAGTAAAAATATTTTAATCATTTTCCAAAGACACAAAAGATTTTACAAGAGTAATGTCTTGTATAGTTATAGTGGTATAACAAAAGCTTTAAACATTACAGTCCACTCAGAGTCACGTCTCGGGGCGAAACAAAAGTATCGATGAAGCCGTGCCGCGTCGGCTCAGGGCGGAGCACCCTCCAAAGAAAAACTTATTAATTTTAGTCATTATGAATTCCGCGAACGAAACTCGAACGTCTAATTTCAACCCTAACTTATCAAGACGCGAATAAAAAAGTTCACCCCCGGTACCCCCTTTGCTCACCCCCTTGTTTAAAACGCCGGCGAAAAAAGAAGCACATAAAAATGCATGAGGCCTTCCTCGTTATAAGGAAAGGGTAGCGTCCCCCTTCCCCCCACGGGAGGTAGCTGTAAAAATCGTCTCTAATTTAAATTTGGGAGTTTCGCGGAGCGCGAGGCGAATCTGATGTCTTGATAAATGTGCGCGAATTCCACTAATTTGGAGTCTTCAACGCTCCGAACTTTTAATTGGACACGCATAAATCGCGCTGCTGCCGTAATGGAGGACGCATTAATTTGACAAAATGGCTGCTCAGAGAGCACGTCTAGATAAACATCGCTCATTGTTCCCGGAAGCTCATGGCCCGCGACTCCTGACTGGCGATCTGCGAGATAGCACTACATTAAATTACAACGACATTCGTATTTGCATACAGAAAGTGCAGAATATTTCATTAAACCTTCTTATAATTAAACGACATTTAATAAGTTCATATTTTATGATTTCGTAACTCATGTAATTATATAGAACCTACATAATGTAATATATGTATTTCAGTTGGTAAAAAAATATCAGTAGGTATCTCTAGTTGCCGGTCATGTTACAGCTATCCTGAGGTATAAGTCTTAAGTATCTTACCTACTTTAAGAAAACAATTTTTAAAAGTAATGTTTGCTCAGATTACAACTTTATTAGCTGATATGTCTACATCGAAAATAAGTTAGAACTCTGTAGAATAATTTATTAAGTCCACACTCATTCTTTTTCTTGTCATTAAATCAGGACAAAAGCGAGCCGTTGACAAACTTCGACGGGTGTAATGTTATTCATTTGGGAAAGTCAAAGGTTTTATTTGTAGGACGGCAAAAAAATAAGTCTCCGGAAAGCGGACGGTGGCATTTTTTCCATTCGCCGCGTTCCATTAGCGTGCCTTTGTTTGGCGGGAGCGCGCAAATTAATTTAGCTCTCCCGCCATTTCCTTGCACCTCCGCCCGCACGCCTGCCTAGCCCCGAACGCGCCCTTTTTGCCTACGCCTTGCTCTACGTATCGTTTTCTTCTTTATGGCTCATTACACATCATCGTCGCCATTGTTTTTTCTGTCAAACCAACGGGATTAATTGTTATTATTTTTATCATCAAATGTGCTAAATCGACGCAAGGCTTATCACTTTATCAACTATGTAAAGAGTTTGATTTCTTTTTAAAACAAAGTCTAATAGAAGTAAAATCTTCTCCTTACTTCACCCAGTTTTCGTATTGTGAAATCGTAGCAAGTGTTTTACAAATATCAAACGCCTCTACTCTTGAAAGTACCAAAATCGTAAGCATGAAGATACTGCAATAAAATTTGTTAAATCTGTTCCATCCCCGAAATACGTTTAATAATTATTTCAGAATTTTTCCCATTATTGTAATTGATGTCAGTACGGAAATGTAATGAGGCTTCAATGGAATGCGAATTGCAAGCTTATTTTACATGTCCTAAATATATCTGTACATATACTAACATTTATTTCAATATATAATTATTGCAAGCATCACACGCAGGTCGATACTTAAACATCGCAAATTGCGCCTGTTTTTATTAAGGTTTAAATGTACCATGGGGTAACTATTTGAAAGTAACTAACTTTCATCGTATCTCTTTAACGAAATTAACATGGAGACTTGCTAGAAGTAGGGTCTTGGGTCGCGACCGTTAGATTTCATATCATCAAATCTACTAATTATGAAAATATAGAGATTTTCTCACCGATTTTTGTATAGTTGATCTGCGCCGGCGCCTTGTTTGTACGTACACGAAGAACGAGCACTCGTAGCCACAAAAAGGGCGCAACTGACGCCGGCGCGGCCGTGACCCACAGTTTTTTAACCCGCGCGTGCCCTCACTGTGCCGCGCCGACCCACCGCTCGCGAGCTCACAACCCTTGCGTATTCATAAACCGTCCTCTGTCATATCGTTAATATCTCTGCCACGAAAGTGAATAGCATTCCTATTTTGCATACCGAATATTTTTTAAACATTTTATAAAGCTATATTGTAGCTTTAGTATATTTAATGTAAGTTTTCAACTTTTTTGTTTTTTTCACACTAAATATTTTAACGACGTTAGTATAAGTAGTGGTTAGTATAAGTAGTAGAGACATAGAACAAAAATTACATAATGTCAATAATTTTAAAAATAATTATTATCAAAATTGCCAAGATCGTTTGGACCCTACAAACGGTTTCTTTTCTACATTTTTTTTAATTAATTACAACGGTAGACACATTTTAAATTCTTAATTAAGCAATCCGTACTTTCACCCGCCTATAAATTAGATCGAGCCGTTTCCATAGAGACTACTCATCCTTTAAAGCGGGCCGGGAGGGTGTAGGGGGTTTTACAAAAAATATAACTTAGGGTGAGTAAAAAACCGTGGGGTGACTCAGCCGGCCGCTGCACCCCACGATGAGAAATCTACGATCAATATTAACTCTTTTTTTCAACAGGGAATCGCTGAATTTTTAAGTCCGTTTTAAGCGTTCACTTGGCCGTGGTAGCGTAATGACGCGTGTGTGGAATGTATTGGCCACGCTTGCCGCGCAGTCCACTCTTCAATGTTGCCAATATTTGATCGCAGTGACCACTATAAATCACCCGAGATCATTGCTATTCGGCGCGCGTGAATTAGTCAAGGTCGACTCACATGTGCCAGTGACATTAGTTTTTGATAACAATATCTAACTTAAGCAATTTTAACTTATAAAAGCGAATTTAAATGTACAGATTTGACAATATTCTTTTGTTTAATTTTGATTAAAGTATCATGCCAATATAGTAAGACTAACAAATAGTCAGGTTTTGACTTCTCACAAATTCAAAATTATATCTAGGTTAAAAGTTATAACGTATAGTTTGTGATTTAAATCACATCATATTATCTTTTCAGGTACATAATTTTTTGCCTATGTTCAGATTTTCAACTATCACCCATCGTTATGAAACACTTCATTTTCAGCGATCACTAAGATACTAGTTTAAAAATTTCATTATAGATAAAATAATTTAATTTAAGCAGTGAAAATAAAAAATAAATGTTAAAAAAAATAATCCCCACACAAGCCGGGTGTCCGAGTGCACGCGTGCGTCAAAAAAAACATTAGCTTAAAAAAATCTATTTATGACAGAGACCATTATCGTCTAATAAATCAGCTGCCCGCTCTTCTGTTTTCGATAATGATTCTATTATTATGGAAAAACGTTATGTAACTGTAACATTTATTTTCATAGTCGGAAAACATGGAAACGGCGTTATTTTTTAATACAATGAATGTTTATTACAACTGGCAGTAAACAAAAAAATTATGTAATTCCAGTCTCTGGAGCAGTTTAAAAATGTTATAATTTTATTAACATAGTCTGAGTTTTATTCAAGTTATTAAAAGTATTTAAAACAGTTTGAACAAACTAACATAATATAATAAATATTAGAATCACGGAACTGATTCTTCAAGTTTAAAGTTAATAATTAAAGTTTTTTTGTGAAATTATGAAAATTTATAAATGAAAGCCTATTCCACATCGGTGAGCCCACGTTCGTTTTTATGTGTACCGTGCGGAGCGGCGCCCACTGTACGGGTTACAAATTGTGGGGTGAAAGGGGTAGTTTTTTCTAATCGACTTTTCTAGGAGTAATAAACGATATTTATCTTTGTTAATTATAGTTTCACTGCGTTATTTAGTAGACGTGTTCGTGTTTTTGCTACAACTGTTTGTGTTATTATCGAATTATGTGCGTTTGTCGTTAAAGTAATTGTATATTTTGTAGCATTTTAATAATTTGTATGAGGAGTTCAAGAAATGAATGCTTATATTATTTATTATTACTTCGCCCAACAAATAAAATAGACTTGATTTTGCGCCTCCGTAAAAATTAAGAATTGTATTGTATTCTGTAGCCCATCGTTACATCGATCGACTAAATATAAAATAATATTTAAACTTTATACCTATTTCATAAAAGCTAGAAATCGATTCTGAGATGTTTACAGTTAACTATATAACGACAATTGTATTCCGCTACGATGCGTAGCAGGTCATTACTACATAACATCAAAATATTACTATTTACTTTTAGCACTAGGTAAATATTGTACGGCATTGGAACTATTGTTAGAAGTTTTTTATCCAACGTACTTTTTACATTAATGAAGTTTGTTGTCTGCCAAGTAAGATGACATCAACATTGCCAAAAGTATTCAGTACGCGTCGCTAGTGACCTGTGAACAATGGAGGCCGACACAATGGCCGAAGATACCAAGCATAGACCAGATAACTACCTACGCATCAAAGACGAATCGCGTTATTAATTCGATCAGTTTGAAAGTATCGTATATCATATAGGAATTTCTCTTTATCTAGTTGAGTATAGGTTTTTGTTGGAATTAATGTCGAGGAACAATTGTATATAAACATAATACGGCTTTATTCATAAGTACTAAATCTGCCTTTGTTTTCTGTGAAAATGTATGCAAAGGAATATCATATTAATTAATCCCAGAAAGGGACCTATTCCTTTAATTTTAAGCATGTTTGGTTACTTATTGTACAATATACTTATTTGCCTTGATAATAATTGTGCATGTTAATGTATATTTTGAACTTCGGGTTACAAAGTACTTCTTGCTACAAGAAAACGTATGATTATTATCAGTAATTATTATACCTTAATCTTGTTTTTCTTTTTAATTAAATAAAAGCAATTCCAATTTTAAAAAACTTGACAGCTAGATGAATGGATTGTAAAATTTCAAAATATAAAACGAGGGCAGTGATCCCATGTGGCGCATGCGTAATAGCTACCCTTTTTTAACCCCTTCACGTCCCAGAGTGTTTTTTATAAGCCTTTTTGTAAAGGGTTGTGTATGGGGTACCTGCCACGCGACTTCGGAAGGGTTGAATTTTTTTTCTATGGGTCGTCACATTTTTTTGTTGAGATGAATATTTTTTTCTATGGCCTGACAGTCGAGAACAATAGAAAGTGCATTGAACTCTTTGGGACACATCAGCTGATGCCATAAAAGTGCACTTGTGGCTCTTTACGCTATTGATTTTTACTTTCGTTCAAGGTCGTTGATTCTTTTATTCCATTTCCGTACTTTTTAAAATACTTTTATGTTGTGTACGGTTTCACTATTAAATTGGGATCTTTTTATCATTTCTTTTGGAAATGCACTGTTTGGCATAAATCGGTCTTTTCAGTCGCCGTTTATAATCTTATTCATGAGTTATGTTACATTTAAAAATGTGATTTAACAAACTCTTAAAAACTTAGGAAAAAAGTAAAAATCGATTAGTAGTTAAATAATCCGCCACTAAAATGGATGTCTGTTATATACCATTTGAACTTATGAAAGGCGAAGAACATGCATTATATTTGCTATTTTATACATCATTTTAGTGAAGTGTTAACACTGTTAGCGTTCGAACACGTAACCGGATGGTGTCAGATTCCTCCGACGCAACACCCGTTCGATTTATGTTCGACAACGACAAAAAATTAAACATTTTACAGAATTGCACATTCTACTAACCCACATACATCAAGGTGTTAAGATTATCAAGTTGCAGACCCGTTATTTCGCGAACACTCGTTCTATCAAATCCTTTGTTGTGTCTTTTTTATAAGTTTTAAAAAATTGCCCCTTTTGCCGCTGTCCAACGTTTTTGTGTCTAAGTGCAGTTACCAGGTAGATTGAAGTGGTTACCCGTCTGGTTAAATAAATGTAATAATGTACTTAATTTTCCCATTCTCTTATGTGTTCATGATTTATGAAACGATGTCTCTAGAGAAATAGTAACAATACAAAAATAACCATAATCAGACTAAATATGTATCGAGTAAATACGTTCAGGATGTATTAGTTTCAGCAGGAAATCATACTTCCTTATGTAGTAAGCCTTGATTGAGCATTATAAGATTATTTTCTTTTAATATTAAGCTTGAACTTTGTTTATTTCTTTGGATTAGTAAAAAATTCCTTTATTTTGTTATGAAACGTAAAGATGGTCTAGTCTCTCTTTACCTTAATTTCATTTATTATCTTGCAAAGCTTTTCTCAAAGAATCTGTTCGGATCTGATTTCGCTCGGATAGAGTTTCATGATCACAAGAAACACTTCTACGAGTTCTTTTTCAATAAATTTTACCGAGAAAATAAAACGTGATGGAAGGAAACGATTCTAAGAAATTTAAAACAGATTATAATAGGAAAATAATATAATTAAACTTGCTCCACTTCAACAAACATCGACTTCATTTGTAACCTATTTGTTTTCCATCTATACCAAATTTTATCGAGAGCCGTTGAGCTGTTCTGGACGTACCTAATACCAAACTTCAATCCATTTATCCAGTCATCTAAACATTCGCATTTATAATATTAGTGAGACATATCGGAAAGGGGGAGGGTTATTCAACGTTATTATTCTATTTCGGAGAAAAAATCGTATCTCAAAAAAATCCAACCTAAGGCTATTTGGTTTCTAGAGATTTTCATGTTTTAGAAAACTGTTAATTTTATATCAATTGCATGTCTTTACCCCGGAACTACTGAATAAGACGCATAATTCAATATGTTCTAAATACTGTAATAAATAGCGGCCAAAATGAAAAAAAAAATAGTTTTTAGGTAACACTGGGCACCGGCTTTCATCTGAAAGATTAAGCAAAAACTACATGCATTACACGGTCGGTCAAACACTTTGTATCTATTATTCGAGCATCTAAGAAAGGACATCACAAACGGATTAAATGCAAACAAACCCAGTAGCCGCGCGTTGTTGCTTTAAACAATTCGGTTTGGACACAAACAGACTTGTTTGTTTGTTATTCGGCAACGAAAGTGTCGTGAAATAGTTTTGTAACACTTGTATCTATTAGCCTTTGTAAGAAACACCGCCACAGTAGCGATACTCGCCAGATTAAAGGATTAAAGCCAGACAGTAAACAACTTTACGTACATGATTCAGTAGTGAAAAAAGTTATTTATTTTGTCTATGACACTCTTCCATCTCTGCGAAAATTCGTGGAATATATACATTGTTTTTAGGTTAAATATTATTTATATAATTTTCCAAAAATATAGTTCTAAAAAATATAATAATATTAACATTAAAAGTTAAGTGCATACCTCCTTTGTTTCATTAATTAAATTTCGTGTATCATCGTACGTGAATTACAGATATTTCTATGTACAAATATAAGATAACATTTATAATTGTGTGAAACAAAATTTTTGCGTTCCAATGAGATTTTTGTTAAGAATATTTCGAACTACACTTATGAGTAAACGATGATAAAGTGTGATGACTACACGAAGAGGAATCTTGTCGCTGAATCGAGACAAGTTCTATACGCGTTATTAATGACAATGTGTAGCTTTAGGCTTTTGTGCGCGGAAATATTTTCAAGAAACTTATAATTGCATTCAATGGTGGTTTTGAGAAAGGGATTATTTAGCGTAAAAATCAATAATCAAACGTCCCCGTGACAATGGACGGCGGTTAACCGAGCTCACTATCAAAATAAATGCTACGGTGTGTGACGGCGCGGGTGGATTTTTTATTACGCCACCTCGCGCTCGAGTACGGGGACGAATTCGCGACATCATTCCGAGAAAATAAACACTTTTTGTGATCACGAATATAATGTTGCATAGAATATGTGGCGCGTAGCGAAACATGGTAGCTCAAAAGTGACCCTAGGACTAGTACAGAAGTATCAAATACGGGCTTTTGATAATGAAATGCATCTTTTTAATAAAAAATTCAGACTTTAGACTCATTGACATAGTCACTGAATTAATAAGAAACAAAATGTAAAAAAGTTTTTTTGCGATTTCTGATTTGGAAAATGCTACGAACAACACAGCATATATTACTTGACTTGCGATTGCGATGTATTTCAAACTCTATTTGAATGTCAACGATGCAAACTAACGTTAATAATCGAGTATTCTTGACACAATAGTTCGATGACTCTCGTAACTCTTTAAGACTTATAGAAATAAAAAAGGGTAGGTATATAGAGCGTAATAATTGATTGTAGTTATATCGATGCAGCTCTCGATGTCTCGAGAGATCGCACACGTGCATCTCGAACGCGACACAACAGCACAAATAATGCAATGCATTGTGTGACCGATTCATTCAGAATATTTGCTTACCTCCGATACTTCTCTATTGACGCGAACTGTTGCTTTTTCTCCATTCAAACTGTACCATAGACGTATTGTAGTGTCATTCTCTTTTTACTGTCATGCTTGTATCAATAAATCAATAATTTTTTAACTTTTTCATTTAAAGATAGTTAATTAACATTTAAGTAATTATTCGGTATAGTTGCGATGTTGACATGTTAAATGACCTTTAGAATTTGGCAGCTATCAATGTAGGTAGTTTAAATTAATACTCCTTTTACCCGCACAAGCGGGTAGTTAAAAATCCGTTACTGTTACAATTGGGTGCGGGCCGGAGGAGGAAAGAGTAGCACATCGGACATCGCTTAAGCGTTTACGGTGTCGCGTTAGGTTCAAAAAGCCTATAGTGCTCTTAAGGGAAGCGGTATATCGGGTTCATCAGGAGGACAGCAATTATTGGTACGCTGACTGGATTTGACTCGATTGACACCGGCAGAGTAACCAGGCTCCTGCAGGCGGTAAACGGGACATCAAGTTGGTAAGTGACACTTTTATTTACAATATTACGCCAACCCCTACAACACGTAGTCTAAGGTAGGTTATGCCACGGGACCGCAACCAGTGTGAGGTGTTAGTGATAGTAGATAAAATTAATCTCAGTCTTTTGCACTTTTAAAGGATCAGTGTAATAACGCTACATATAGCATTAATTGTCCAACAAGTGGCAATAGCATGATGTTACGTACAAATAGTAAATAATAAAAGTTAACAATGATATTTACAATGCGTAGGTTAATAAATGGAAAAGTAAAACTAACTGAAATAATTATTTATATTACTGCATATTACTTAAAAACGTTTGGTTTATCTTTTTATTCAAATACTATGTACGAAGTATTTTAAATCATCAGAATGCTGACGAAAACTTTCTTATGCGTTTTAAAAAAAAAACTGTTTCCTTCCGTATTTTTCTTTGATGCAACAGATGCTTGTTGGAATTCAAAAGTATAAGTATTTAAATTTGACTATACAGTAATTTGAATCTTGGAAAACAAAACCTATTTCATACAGTATTTGAGAATTTACACTCTAAAATGGGTTCAATTTAATTGCACCATGGGTTTCCGAGACCAAATTATCTGTATAAAACATATCGTCATCCCTGCTTTTGATAGAACATATGTACATAACAATATATTTTAAACGGGGATTTTGGTGTCAGAAACCCACGGTTATTGTTGTTGGATCATGTTATATCTCATACGATCGACGTAAACATGTTTAATATTTTAAATAAATACGAACGTCGATTGATTTTCTTTTCCTCCTGAGCGGATTTTTCGTTACGGAGTTGCTATTAGTATGACAAGGTATTTGCCGACGGCACAATTGTACTACTTGTAATAAATAGTATCTTGGTCTATTCAATATGGAGAAGGTGATTCATTTGAAGATTTTACAAAAACCATCGAATGAGTGACTAAATATATAACATTTCGTACTACCATTTAATTATATATGGCGTAGTCATAAATATTTTTTGCATATTACATTTGGAAGGCAGAAACAAGGGTTCAATCGCCACCTGTCACTGCCGCCAGTACCTTAATCAATGGCGAGGCTCCGTTTCCTCTTACACACAAAAACAAATGAAGACTCAGCTATTATAAAAAGTAACAAAGCCGAAAGTGTTCCGAGCGGCAGATTATGAGCACGTTCATTTATTAATTTATACGTGGCATCGCGGTAAAAAATTCAACCCCACGAATATAAAAAACGTAGCTCGCGTCGCCCAAAAGGGAAAGGGTGTTTCGTCGTACTCGCGTGCTGTTTAAGTTTTTTACCGCACTTTGCGGTTTGTTTTTTTCGGGTGCGTTTCTGTTTTTTAACACAATACCGTTTGTTAAGGAATATTTTTAAGAGACGCGTCGAGGAGCTCGCACCCGCGAGTCGACAGTGCGATGTTTTTGTCGACAGTTGTATTTTTAAATCACTCCAGGCGAACGGGAGAAGGGAACCCTTTTCGGTGTTTAGTCACGGGTCCGCCCGAGGGAAGGTGGGTGTTTTATGAAGCATGTGTTGCTTTCTTTAATTATGTAATTCCGCGGAAGAGGCGTTATTTACGAAGACGAGAGCACGAGCGATGCCATGTGGCAGCAGATAGTGACTATCTTTCTTACGCAGGTGTTATAAAACTTGAATGCTTTATCTACTTCAGCGATTACATATTTTGTTTTAATTTTGTAGTAAAAATTATAGACTAATGTGAGTAATCTCATAATTTGTATAATGAGAAGTGATTTGGCTATCTATTGACAGTTACCAGTCGCGCAAATATTACCGTTAAGGTTTGGAGATGTTAATGTTATGCAATCGTAACTTTTGTTAGTGCGCCATCGGACAACAATAAAGCCGATAAAACATACTTCAATGATGTTGTGAATTCGTAAGTGCGCTATAAACATGAGCCATGAAAATGCCATTAAATATTAAAAGTGGAGAAACGGAGAGCTTAACAAGAAATAAAACATCGTTATAAGAGGCAAGAAGAAGGCGCTGCGCCCCCGGCCCGGCCGGCTATCGGCGCGCCTCAGTTAATGCCTACTTATACCTTATTATATAGCGGAGTTTGCGTTGAGGAACAAAATTAATTGGTTAAAACTCCTCTCGGTTTCCAGGGCGGGTCCCCCCGACTCCCTCTTAATTCCGGCCGCCCCCCGCAACCTGCACCCCGCGCCCCGTGACGCCCGCGTCCGCCAGTTCCTTTGAACGCAACCTACCTAGAGAAAAAAACAGAAAAGTATAAAGTTCCACACCCAAGTGTTGTAACTTAATTAATAATTCACTTTTCACTGAACATAATTTTTATATTATAAGTAATAAAGTATTATTTAAATGTAATAAGTGTAAAATATGTACATATTCAAATTATGTCTTTTGTATATAGTTTATCTTGTCAGGATTTGAACAATAATTTGCATTTAACATTTAGAATATTTTGAGGATGGAATATTTATTTCAAGAGAAAATGTCTTAAATATATTGTGTGGAAAATGTCGAAACGACGTTTTTGACTCTTACCGACTTACAAAAACTCTATTCTGGCAATGAATGCAATGTGCTTAGATCCTCCTCTGGTGCTGCTTAGAACCCATTCTCCTCCTCTTTTTAATCTTTCTATTTAAATACTCAGTTACATAATCTGTAAAATATTTATGAATTAATTTCATAAGTATGTATCTTAATTTGTAAATTCATCTGAAAATTATTTAATTGTCGTTAATATGAAATATATACAAAATTTATCAAAGTATAAAAAATCATTTTTATCACTATAATAGTGTTTTACTTTAAGTTTAAAAACTTAAAGTAAAGTTTATTATTCATGTTTATCAGTACAACAACAATTAAATAAGGTTTGTGGATATCTTCAAAAAATGTATTTTTGTTTTCCGAGCTGCAACGCATTTCGCGTGTGTAGGTAACGAAGGGCGAAAGCAAAGGGTAGGGTCGGGCGGTGCGGGCGGGACGCGGGGCGAGGGACGCGTTGCCACTTCTCCAAATAAATTATAATTTCTCTCGTCCTTTGTAACGTTTTACCTCATCACTACTGTTTTAAAGCTCATTATCAAATCTAGAGACAACTGTAGAATCAATCAGAAAGAATGGAAAATAATTCAAAGAGATTTTGAAAATATTATTCTAGGTGATGACGTTATTTTTGGAAAATTACGTTTCTGTGCGTTTAATGGTCAGCCAAATTATCAGAAGCTATAGAAATGTTTTTTCGTGTGTTGGTTAGTTAAATTGTATTTTTTAAAGAAGCTTATCTTACAACGTAATCGTTAATTTCTTCACTACAGCGCAGAATTAATGATTTTTTTAAAATAAATTAATAAATTAATACCTAATTACTATATTGTATAGCAACAATTTTGATAATCGTCATTACTTAGGAAACATTGTTGCGGGTGTTCTGGATTTAATCAAGGTTTCCTGAAGTCACTGCTGTGGCACATAGCAACCAACAATGTACAATAAAGAAAGAAGTTTTATTTAAATCAATCGTTATCTTGTTGCTATACATTCATACATATTACAGTAATTAAATTTTCTTTTAGTATATGTTAGAATTATTATTTGCAAAGAGGGTGACGCTGCGGGATGGGATGGGGGGTGATTAATAAACACCAGACGGATTCCCATGCGATGGTCTCGCGAGTGTGCGACATGAGACGTTTCACAAATTATAGGTTTACCTAGGATAGGATAGATTTATATCGATAAATACCACCTGAATTTTTGTTCCTGAGTGTATTAGGTCAAAACGTTACGGTTATGTATAGCTGACTGCCGCGATGGGTCCGCGTGGAATTAAAAAAACTTAATTAGCAGCCTATGTGTTTTTGCAGATTATGTTCTGCATCTGTGCCAAATTCTATCGAGATCCGTTGAGCCGTTCAAGAGATACCTTGTAACAAACATCCATCGATTCAACCAAACTTTCGCATTTATAACATTACTAAGATAGCAACGGAAGAGCATATTTAGATACTGTGTCATATTCAATAAGTTGGTGTTACACAAGTGATTCTGTTTATCAATTTCAACCAAATTGTAATATTTGTGCCCGACTGAAAGATGGATAATATTTTCAGTGACTTCTCTATGCATATTCTTTCTATTGTCACTTCTTGTCGCCGAAATTTGGACTAGTTTTTATAGTGAGATGTTACAAATTAATCTACAATTATTGTTTGTGTAAACATGTTTAAAAATATTTTTACAATCTTAAAAGAAGTATGTGTTACAATATTAGTGTAGAGAATAATGAAAATCTTTTGTTGGTGTGCGTGCGAGATATAATGGCAGGAGTGTCATTATATCGTCGGGACAACTCATTACTTACGCTCGATCTTAGATAAATTACACTCCTCCCTTACTACTTAACTCTTGAATGGAGCCAACTTACCCACATCACACCCTAAACCTTTGTTATTGCTATCCCCATTACTTAGATAAATTTACTGTATTCCTTTTTAATCGATGTTTTTCTAGATTCAAAAAACAAGACCTAATTTGATGATTATTAGTTTTAGTGTTTTCACCTTTTATTATACCCATACACAATTTGCTAGTAAAATAAAATAAGATAAATACAATTGATATCCACATTAAATAACAAAAACACTACAAAACCAAGTTTTAGTTAAGTATTCGTATTTCATGTTTTATTTAATATCATAGATTTAAGACTCTTCGTGTAAAATATTATATATAAAGTTAATATTTTAAAACATAATATCTATTATAGAATTTGTTTTATTTGATGATAGATAATAAATTATCTCGGTGTAACTTATTTCGGTGTGTATAGCCTTTGTGCTTTACTTTACAACTTTTTTTCAAGCAAGCTAGGTAGGTCTATTTAGGTCCTAAACTCTTAAAATTCCCTCTCTGTCTAACTTGGATCCCACAAGGTCGTAAGTCTCTTCCACTTCGCTCTGTCCTGTGACATCTTTGTACTGACATAAATACTAAAATAAAAACTATAATATTGACTAAATCAGATTTTAAAAGAAACTAAAGAAAGAAGCTATTACAGTAATTCTGTAGGCTGTTTTATTGCTCTATCTATCTCATTCTTTGTTACAAAAAGTGCAATGAATCAGTCTACCAACTCATTCTCCCATGCAGAGTAGAATTGAATAAGTATTTTTGTCATTTTTATCGTTCATCATAGATTAAGTAGAGTTTCAATTTGATGTCACATTCTAACAGTTACTATTTTTTGCACCTTGTTAATGAAACGGCCTTCATAGTCTGATGCTCTTAGTATAAACATCTTTAAGTCGGATTTATGTTTTTAGTGTTTTTACTTTATCCTTGTAA
Source organism: Papilio xuthus (assembly GCF_000836235.2). NCBI lineage: Eukaryota > Metazoa > Arthropoda > Insecta > Lepidoptera > Papilionidae > Papilio > Papilio xuthus. The sequence goes on along the minus strand of NW_013532534.1, from coordinate 725,245 downwards.
CTTGACATTACTTTTTCTACACCGAATTTGAATTATAATTGCACTTCACTTGCATTACAAGTCTACTGAATATATTTTCATTTGAACTTTGTGTTCCATTTAGTCAATAGTCCGTTACTGTTCTTACAAAACATAAGACAATAAACGAAGTAATAAGTTGGTTTTTAATAAAACAATAAAAATAAATAACAAACATCGCTCTTTATTTAATAATTATGTACTGGACATAGATAATGAAATACATATATTCGTCGTATAATAACGATGTCACAAATAGTTCTTATAATAATTTGTACATTCAAAACACTTTCACGAATTACATTTTGCCTTTCAAATGAAAGGTCACCTGTTTTCCGAAGATGAGGTAGCTTGTGGAGAGGGAGGGTGCGACGTCTGATTCATTTTCAAAATCGCAACATAATTTCAAATTATAAGCAATAACAGTTTTGCTGCTTCACATTAATTAATGAATATAAACGAATATGAAAGGAAACAATATATTTTAAAAATATCAATAAAATAGGAACTCATATCAATTGCAATCTTACATAAGAAATAGATTTGCGATCTCTCGCAAGTTAAATATTATATTAATCGATTAAATTAAAATGACACTTGGGATGTTACATAGCACTTTTATAAACTGTATTAAAATCTTGAATATCATTTAAATCTAAAAGATAAAACGTCTAGAATGTTCCTTTCATTATAATTGAGGTATAACCCATGACAACAATACCAAAATTTGATTTACAAAATATTGGGTAGCAGTTCGTTCTCGTCAACCCGAATTATAAACAGTAAATTATCTTGCTGGCTTTGGTTTTAAATCATTGAGAAGTTGTTTTTGCTTGGAATGTTCCTAATATATTTTTAATATGTTAATATTTTATGTCATTTTAATTTATTCGAGTAAAAATAACACAAAGAAGATCAAGAATATTTATCGAACAACAAAATTAGGTTAGTAAATTACAATTAACGGATAAGCAATAAAATCAGTCTCATATTGTGGAATTGGTAAGCGATGTCCACAGACATCTGACACGGTTCATGTGTGTACGTCTGTACGTGTTATAATCAACTTTGGCTTGTTACCCTGAAACAGTATCCGATCAGAATGAGGTAGATAATGGCACCGCACAGCATTACACTAACTAATGTTAAATACAACATTCCAACATCGATAATTACGAGTCCTAATCGATAGTATTTTAATTATTTGTACACATTTTATTTTGTACCTAGTATTTCTTTGGAAAAAAATATTTTATTACGTAGTTTTTTATATCGATATATCCTAGTAAACACTACAGCCATCGAATACTTACGACTAAAAATAAAATAATAATAATCAACAATCAATACCGCTAACATTCGTTAATCCATGTGCGCGAAACATTCAGAAGGAAATTTCGTGTTAAGAGATCACAATGAAAACGAATAAAATAAACACACTACAACTAATAGGAGACTAATACCCGTAGAACAAATTGCGTCAATGCTCAGGACTCCTGCTCGTCGCCGCTCACTCGGAGCTCTACATACATACATCATATATAAACACAACAAGATCCATGTGCACTGAGAATTGAATCTTAACACTAACGTATATACACAATCCACATTAAATAATTTGTAACTTACGACTATTTCATTATCTAACGAGAACAATTCCGAGTGTACATGAACTCGATTAAGACATTTAGAAATCCTTATCATAACACCTACTATTCATACAGATTTTTCTGTATCATGTAATCTCGATACTAAGAAATAATTTTGACATTTATAAATACCCCTCTGATAGCAATCTACCTATTACTAACAAAATATATATACAAATTTATTCGACTGTATACAACAGTCATATATTTTATAGAATGCTTACGACTAATTGATAAATAATAAATAATTTGATTAGAAGATAGCATTATATACAGAAGCTGGGCGCTGGGTCGCGCCGTGGCCGTATCCCGCTCGCCCGGCCGTTCGGCACGCCATCTACTCCTAATTACCCACCGGTAAAGCTCCATTGATTCCAAATAACTATCCCCTATAATTGTACAACGAGAAAGTATCAGTTACGCATTTGCCGATATTTGAGAAATTAGAATTATTGTGCTTTTATTAAGAAACAAGTAAAATTTGAAAAGCTTTAGCAAAATCTGTGAATCGGGCAAGAAAGGGCATTTATGAAGCGGTTATCGCGAGTCGCGGCGGATGAGGGCGCGCACAATGGCGCGGAACCTTGGACGAATCGATACCTAATAATCACCGATTGTTAACCGGTCTTTGTAACCGGCGGAGTAATAAGCAATGTCGCGGCGAGGCCTTCCCGGCGGCGCGGCGTGGCGGCGGCGGGTTCCGGCCGCGCTCGCCGCCTCTCGTCGCCGCCGCGAGGGACGTCGCAACGAGATCGATGAACGTCAACCATAACGAACGTGTTTTTCTATCGCGAAACGGACAAAGACGCAATAAATCAAAAAATGCCTTTTGTGTAAGACGCTCTATGTTCCATGAGTTGCAAAACAAAAGAATAAAAATGGTCTAGTTTTTGCATCGTCTCGCCTTGCGATTATGCAAATGGCACAACAATAAAATTTTAAACTGTAACATCATGAAAAAGTGTTCTTTTTATGACATTGCAAATGCAAAACTGTAAAAAGTCAATGGACGACTACCTAAAGCGACTACGGCGGTAGTCTTACCGAGGAAATATGTGCAAAAAACGGCAACTTAAATAATTTATTACAGTGAGCGTTAGCGGTAGGTAATACTTTGAAATAACGGTACGACAAATAGCCGGGCGAGTAGAACTCTCGGCGTAGGCGAGGTGACGACTTTGCGCAGTCTACAGAGAAGGAACTCATATACCGGCTCGGCGGCGCATGGGAAGAGGCGCAAGGCGCGGGGCGCGGGGCAACTACGCGGCGTGCACGCGAAGGTCGGTTGGGGAGTCCGGGGTGGCCGGCCTCCGGGGCAGTGACAGGTCTTCGGGCTCCGTCTGCTCGGGCCAGTCATCCCAGCGCCAGTCGGCAGCCGCGGCGGCCGGAGGGCTGGGCGCATCCGCTTCGCAGCCGGCACCAGCACAGCGATGCAGTGCGGCCGCCTGCCGTCTCCTGAACCTCGCGCCACAACGACACGCGAACGGCGCGTCTCCCTCATGCACCAGGGCGTGCGCCTTCAGTTGGTTAGAGTCGGAGAAGCGTGCGGGGCAACGAGCGCAGGCGTACGGGCGCTCACCAGTATGCACGCGGAGGTGCCGACGTAGGTTCGCGACCTGCACGAAGTGGCGTGGGCAGTGCGGGCAACTGTAGGGCTTCTCCCCCGTGTGGAGGCGGAGGTGGGTCTTGAGGTGGTGGTCGCGCGTGAAGCGCTTGTGGCACTCGCCGCACTCGAAGGGCTTTTCACCGGTGTGGGTGCGCTCATGGTTCTGTAGGACGTGCTTGTAGCCAAAGGAGCGCGAGCACACCTTGCAAGTGAAGAGCTTGTCGCGCGGTGGGTCAGCCGCGCCGGGGGAAGAACCAGAGGAGGGAGGAGAAGGCGGTGCGGTAGAGGTGCTGTCGTCCAGTTTGGGCGTGCGGCGCCGCTTTCGAGCTCGGTCCAGCTCGGGCGGGGGCAGTAGGGGCGCGGGCGGCGAGGGCGGCCAGGCAGCGAGCAGCGCGCCGGAGTACAGCTCGGCAGGCAGGCCGGCTACCAACGCGGCCGCGCGACTCGCCAGCAGCCGCTCCGCCAGCATCGGCAGAGATTCCTGACGCATACTTGACAGCGGCCTTACCGACACACCTACGAACAAAAAAAGTCATTATTATAATTTTATAGTCACAGTCAATTATTAAATATAATTTAACAAAATTGTAATTAACTAGATAAATTTCTTCTTCATTTCTTATTACTCTTTTTTAATGCCTATAATTAGCTTCACATCATTTTAATGTAATTTTAAGTTACAATTACAGCAATTAATACTAGTGACTGTTGTGAAAACTACGGCCGAATACAAGTGAAAACTATGACAAAATATAAGATAGGTTCTTGCATGTTATAACTTATAACAAAAAGTTTGTCGCGATTATTTCCGTCACGGGTTAGTTTCGGCCTAAATAAATACGCAGTCGAACCTATCGATAGCATACTTATCAGCGCGAGGAGGCAAAAAACGGAGCAAAAACGGTAAAGCAGACGTCGCGGAGGAAACATTTGGTCGCAATCACGCTGCCGCTGCAGGTCGCTTCCGCCCCGACCTGTTGCGCAAATTGCCGCCGCCGCAGCGCTGCTTACCGCAAACTCCATAGCCTACAACTTGTGCCTTATGTCTTCGCATTTAAAACTCATTATCATTAACTTTGCAATATAGCAAATGAGTTTTCGGTTAAACCTCGGATACGCTACTGACATATTATTGAAGAGGTCTATTTGAAATGAGTGTGTCCGACTACGAAAGGCCCAGCGTAGTGACAGTCCGGGAGGCGAGGCGAGGGCCCCGAGGAGCGGGGAAGCGGGGTGCGACCGGACCACTTACCTACATAATGGAATTAATTATTCCTCCGGCGGCAGACTCCGCCCGCTCGCTCCACCCAAATTATATTCAAATATTAATTTCGACGAAGAAAAGCCTTTTTGAGAGCACTTAATTAAAATTAGACAAAATCATAATTGAAAGTTCTCCTTGAGGCGTGAAGCGCGGAGAAGGGAGCTCTTTCCTCATATTATCTACTTAGCCGTTGAATTAATTCGCCCCCCGAGCGGCCGCGCTTAATTGAAAGACGAACATTTTGTCGTTTGTTATCATTTTACAGTCTCAAGTATTATTAAAATTAATTTCATATTAAGGTCAAACGTAGTGGGCCAAGCAAATTCAGTTTGGATATGTGTTGCGTAGAAGAAAGCTCTATTTTAAAGTTTGTAATTGTGCGGCAGTGTCTGTCGCGTCGCAGCACGTAGCCGGAACTTATTCCATAACTTTTTAATAACATTCTTTGGTGTTTGAAAGACGAGCATCGAGTTATTCGAGATGTGACTTGACTTTTAATGTTACAATAATTTTAAAAGCATATTACATTTCCTTAAATTACAAATTAATTAATACCAAAGCATATGAAATGCCTTTGTAACCAACTTGTAAAAGTTGGATTAAAAATAATTAAACTTGTCACTTTCGTAGAATTTGAAATAAAAATATTTAATTTTATCGTATCTTTGCAGAAAAACACTGAGATGCGAAATGACATAAAATCCAATTTGCGTAAAATCGTGAAAAAATCATAAATAACTACTCAAACATGTCCAACTGTAATGAGATTACTAGATTATTCTTGTAAATACAGTTATATGCCAGCTTATTTAAATCCACGTGTTTGTTTAACTACGTATTTGTTAGGATACATTGTAATTGTGATAATTAATAAACATGTTCTATTGTTTTTAATCTTTGTGTACTTTTTTAATTTTAGGTATAATATTAACCTGAAAATAGATTAGAACAAGTTTTATATATCGAAAAACCATAATTACTTTGTCTTTCAAAATTTCCTGAAATGATAGCGTAGTGGTATAATTATGTTGAAACAAAAGAATCCTAAGATTAACTATTATCTATAACTTTTCCGACGGCGTATGATTTATCAGGTAAAATACTAGTTATACGGCTGTGAGATGTAACTTAGATTGCAAGTTGCAAATATTGAAAGTGAAGAAAAAAATATGATCAATATTTCGCATTCGAACAATAATTTTTATATAAAGTATTGAATAATTTATAAACGCCACAACAATGAGATATATGTAGTATCTAAATCTAGATATGTAATTTTTTTTAATAAATTCGGGTAAATATTTCCATGTAAAATGTCCTTTTTCAATTACTCATTACTACATTATCATTCTATTAAAATTACGTGATTAATTAATTGCGCTCTTTATGGGATTTTAATTTATTAAAAAATACACAATAAATCATACATAATGATTTTATTACGACGGATCTTTTGTGAGGCGTCCCGTCGGCTGACAGAAATGGTGATAAATTTTTACAGTGTTACAAACGCACCCTTCTATACTTCGTTTTTTACGCACTAAAGAGTTGTAATTATCCCCTGTTTATACGTCATAAATATTTGTCAATATCCCTTTTCTCAATACCTTTATGGACTCACTCGCGGTCGCCACTCCATAACATATTGTTGCGCTATGGTTTTGTTAGTCGGCTCTACAATTTTTTATCACTAAAAATAGTTGTAGCATTTAACACGATATTTAAATCTATATTTAATAACATTTCTATTTTAATTCTTACAAATTTATGTATTATATAACATATATTTTTAAGCTATTTTTCAGTAGATTTTACTACAGTTTTCCAAGTTACAAATAATCCTTTGTGTCATCGTTAGGTACTTAAAGCAAACAATTTATTTTTCAATACAACTAATTGTAGATTTTCTGAAACGAACTCTAGTTTCTAGTAGTCTAGTTTTTTTTTTGATTAGAAGTAATGTTTAAACTTTTTTAAGGCTAATTAGGATTGCACTTGAGTTTACCTTTGTATTGTAAACATATGACCTAATTAGGTATTTAACAAGATTAGAGGCGACACAGCAACACGGCGAGGTCTAACAAGTGGCCGGCGCGAGCAGCCGCGCAGATTAGTGAGCTGCTACGGTTTCGGCAGCTTTAGGGTTAAGAGTCGTCTACACGCGCCTTCTTATGCGGCTTCTATTATCTAATTGTGGCACAGGAAAAAAAACAATTGTCATCCCTCTCGTTCTCTTTAAATAAGACGGAGATCGATATGTTTTAATACAAGTGTATCAATGGATTTGATAACTGCGGCTGTATAATATACGTATGTAATATACTTAATAAAACCTAATTAAAACTATGTTAGTATTAATTATTAATACTAAGAATCATTAAGCGGTATAGGGAGCACCTTAGTGTAGATTTAATATGAATTCTACACAAAGCGACCATATGGGAAATCATTAAACGACTGTATGCCGAATTTAGTGTTAAATATTGGTGACAATATTTGCTTCAATTATTACGCAAGAGCAGATTGATTGCAACTTAATTAATAAAGATTGATTACTAATTAAGTAATCAATATTCTGTAGTCTTCTTAATATAGTAGGTTATTAGCATATTTTCGTTACATTAAGTTAATTTTTTTTTTACTTGGTTTAGTCTCTAAGTCAAAAGACCGCCCTTCAATTTGCTTGTCAATTTCATCAATCATCAATGTTTACAATGAGCGTATAAAAGATGCCTATAATTGACAAATTTAATTATTTTATTATTGTATCACAATCTACTTAGTATATATAAAGTTAAGTTTAAAAAAAGAAAGCACTAAACTGCTTAATTTAATCTTACTGTACTGAAATGAAAAAAATGTCCATCTATATTTTAATTTCAGCTTGAATGTTATTTTAGCAAAGGAGGAACCTTAATAATTTTCCATAAAAATTCAGGATATTTGGCCAATTTTGAATTTCTATTAAGGACAAAAAAATCCCTGGCAATATTAATGTTACTGTATAGTATCGTAAGTTAAATTATTTAATTGTAATATAAATAGAGCAGTAATAAAGCGAATTGTAAATTTAAACGTTTTGGAAATAGCAATATTTTGTGATATCAATAATTAAAAAAAAAACATATAGATACAATATAAAGCATAAGTGAAAATTAAAATAAAGCAGTTAATTTAAACTAAAACCCTTAAGCGATAAATAATCATTATGTATTGAAATCTTTTCGTAATGTCAGACGTCGTAGCATCTACTTCGTAGCGCTTTGCTACGCGTACGGCGGTGGCTACGGTCCATTGAGTCTGACAAGGTTCGGAGCGAATGCAAATAGCATATGTTGTGTGCGATCGCGCGCCGCGGCCAATCCCTGCCGCCGCAACACGCATGTCGCGCGCGCTCACTTTCAAACTTTCAACTTTAACACATGCTCAAGCAAAAATATTAAATTCGTAAACAACTGAAAGAAAACAAACCTCTAGAGTTCTGCGTCGACTGCAACGACAAGGCCATCTCACATACAATAACACGGATAAATCATTGATTGTCACTACCTCAAATGTCTTTTAATTTCTTGAACTCTCCAATTATCGCTTGTATAATTAACTTGTAATGACCGATGACGTGTTCCGTCGGTACGGAGTCGCGATCGCGAATGATTGTTAGCGCGATGCGGGCGCTTTCCGTGGGACCTACCACAACACTGGCGTTGCCGGCGAGCGAGCAGGCCGCCCTCCGCGCGGTAAACACACCCCCACGCCCCACCTCTCCCGGCCTGCCCCGCGACCCCGCGCCCCTTACCCCGCGCCTCGCCCCTTGCATACCCCGGTGCACTCCACGTGCACGCAACGCATTCACTTTTTATGGCCGCTACTACATTATGTTCCTTTTCTACTACACTTTTTTAGCCCCCGGTAACGAGCAGCACATAAGCACTTTTTATGTTTATGACCGGCTTCTGTCCGATTCCGGACCGGGCGGTGCTTTCTTTTACTAATTTGAGAAAGTTGCTAAAATTTATGCACTGTTTTGAAAACGTGTTTATTTATTTGTGTTAAAACTTTTTTACCATTGTCTGTTTCATGCATCAATAATAGTATTTCGTAGTTGAATACCTTCTTGCTTTTGTATGACTCAGTAGCCATGATAAAGAAAAAAATATGAAATTAATTAAAAATGACATGTATTAATATCATCGAATTAAATTATTATTTGTACTTGATATAGCGATTTTTATGTTGAGAACCAATGACTAATCAATAGTTAGAATAGACATTATTTAATCCGTTTAATTAAGATTGCAAAGAGTTTCAAAACTCGGAAATTAATATCGTACTTTCTTGATGAGTGGCAATTAGTAAATTAACTTTATTGTTTATTAGTAATCAAATATTCTTGATGAATTATGTAACTTATCTTTTAATAATTTATATTTTTTTTATTTCAAACACAAGTCATTACGAATTAACTGAAACACAACTAAAATTGAAGTTAAGATATTATTGTCAGGATTCATCATTTGTTTTAATGGATTTCAAGACGAATAATAATGATTTGTTTCTTTGTTATTAATTAATCAATTTTGATACATTCGCATGTAAATGTAGAGTTGATAATTGATAGAAAGCATAGGTTTAAAGTTTATTAACAACTACCATACGCCCTAAAATATTTCATAAAGAGCTATCTCTTTCCCCGGGGAGACATAAGCAACATTTATTACTAATTATAATTTCGCGCGGACGAAATCGCGGGCAAATGCTAGTCTTACTAATATTATAAATGCGAATGTTTAGAGGGATAGATGGATGTCTGTATGATATCTCCAGAACGGCTGAACGGATCGCGATGAAATATGAAATACAAATAGAACATAGTCTGGAAGATCACATAGGCTACTATTCAGGTTTTTTTTTTAATTCGCGCGGACGGAGTCGCGGGCGGCCGCTAGTAGAATTTGAATAGCTATAATTGAATGCATGCGTATATCTATTATTTCTCTTAATTATCTGTTTAAAGATTTTACATAGCTTGGAAGAAATCTTAAATATTTGTGTGGGGCAATAATTACTGGGCCGAGCTGGGTTGGTACATAGTTCGGCGTGCGATAAGTCCCGAGGCATCTATTGACACAAAGACAACACGCATAAAAAGCATAAGTGTCGGGTCTTGGCGGCGTATCGCGTAAATTAAGCGGTTTTATCGCGCCCGCGGACGCTATTTTTACTGGGTTTTACTATTTATACGTTTTAGTGCGCACGCGCCGCGCCGCCCCATCTCTGCTCGCTTTTTATTCCGACGTAAGGAAGCTACACCCTTCAAACTATTATTAGTAATTGTATTTTTAATTACTGTTATCTCTGGTAAAACATTTGGTACATATGTAGTATACGTTATATCTAAATGGTTTTCATGTTTTTGTCTATTCAATGTCTAGAACAAATTATATATTAACTTACCAAATGTGTATTATTCGATGATCGCTAACAAAATGATCATAACATTTTGCAGTTTTTTGTATAGTGATAGAAGCATTTAATGATAAGGGATTTTATGCAAAAATCTTTACTTATTACATCTTACGTTTTTAAAGGAAAATAATTTAAAAAGATAAGTAAACTATAATAAATCATTAGTTACGACATCTATTATAGTCAAATAGTCGTATAAAGTTGTATAAAATATTATGTAAACATGTGTGTTTTGTTAGTATCGAGTGCATCACTAATGACATCTCGCGCTAAGTAAAGAAAAGTTTATTTTGGACGCGACTGCGCCTGTGCCGCGACAATGCACAGCGCAAAAGATTGTTAGTTTTTTAAGGACCACTTCCCACCTGCTGCCGGCACGCGACTGTGATTTTTATCGGAAAATGTACCTTATGTTAATACTTCAACGTCTATAATTGTTTGTATTAACTTAAGTAGGGAGGTTTTTTACTTAAAAAAGTTTGAACCTTCTCTCTATTTCGGTGCATCATCATTGTTTAGCAGGATGTTTGGGTTTGTTATCTCGCACACGCCGTCGCACCTTGCCTCGCTTTCGGAAGCGGCCCTCGTTTCTTTAAGATATCTATAAATTAGGCAACAACAAGATCTTTGTCCCGCTTGTATTCGCAGATAAACATTTGCCATGAACGCAGGTGCTTGTTAAAGATTTTATCTTAAGCCAATATTCGATATTATTTCGCTATTAATTAGCGACTGGCTTGGCCACCTATTCGTTGCTTGTTGATATTATCTCTGCTTCTTTTGGTAAACCTAAGCTCGTTTCAAAGCTTTATTTATTGTTATCGTTTCAATATTACTTTTAATAGGTTAAAAACCAAACATTTCGATGGTACATGATGTTGGTTATAGAAATACTCCTTTTAAAATATTTATTGCCATTTAATTTTTGCTTCAAATAGGTCCCGGGCAAACAAACAATTGCATTTCACTTTTTTTTAAAGGTTAACGTTGGTACACAATCTATGTAAAATAAATCAAAGATAAACTTTATACTAATTGGTGACCGCAAAAGTATAGCAAGAAAATGTGACATATAATTTATTTTAATATTAAAACGAGTTGTTTTATCAACATGATCGCAGGTCTTTTAAAAAGGTGAAAGTGAAAAGAACTCTTTTGTTCTGCGGACGCAGACAGAGGCGTGTTGTAGGCAAGACGAAGCTGTTCTCTCCGCCGCGTCGTACACTTCAAAGGAGCCAACTCTTTGAAGACGCGAAACCGCAATTAAGCCTTGCCCATGCAAAATTCAAGGACACTTTGCAAGTAAATGAAAGGACTTCTCGAAAATCATCTGAGACTTTCACTTTCTTTCGTTCTCTTTAATGTTTTGTAGGATTTTATCGGTGAAATATCGCTTTAGTAAACCCGTTGAATGTATTTTGTATAGAATTAGAGCACAGACTCCTTTAACACTTTAGAGTATAAACAATAAAAAATACAGATTTGAATTTATACCTTAATATTTATTAACTAGAAGGAAGACAACTGAATGTTTATAAATCATATTATTGCCTATTTATTAATTTATGGTCTACGTATCTAGCGATTATAGCCACTTATCAACTCTGGTATACATCAAGTTCAATATTTTCGCATAGAAAATAAATATAATAATTCGAAGTATATGATATTTGCAAAATATAACAACGCGTCACAACCCAAGTGACTTAGGTAGCGAAATAAAAATTGAAAAGCGAAAGTTAACAAAAGCTTTTGAAACAAAGTGCGCCGCGGTGCGCTGCGCAAGCCGGCTGTCCTATTGCGTTATTACAGCAAACAAAGCTTCGTTTACATTAGTTTCGCAAATTGGAGCAACCCGATTTTATGACATCGACCGGTGTCATTGTCCGGTATGGACAAATCTTTGCAAAACCGGTCGACGAGGTATACGATGCGCAGAAATGAACTATTGTTCAATTGAAATGACACAAGAAGTTATTTAACTACTTACAATAAAACAATTTTTATTGATGTTTTTTTTCTTGTGTTTGACCTTGACAATATCACGGAATCGAGCTCTAATTAGATTGTTTTACGATAGTTAAAGTGTAACTTTTAAGGTCGTAATTTTAACTATAATATTTTATGCCATGATAATTAAACAAAGTAACTACTTGGAAACATAACTTGGTTATTTAAAGTTCACTGTTTAACAAGTTCCCTGTAGCAAATTTAAGAACTGATTGTATTGGCGAACTATAATTTATTTTTAAATAATTGGCTGAACCCAGAATTGTTTGGATATAGAAAATTCTACATAAATATAATTAAAGCTAAGAAAATTTCCTTAAAGACCCTTCAATGGCGTTGACATGACAAGTAAAGAAATGGAAGCATTCCTTCTCTACCAAAGGGTTAATGTGAGAAAGTTACATTGTTTTATTTGTTCTGATTGTATAAATGACCTATCCTCGAATATCTCGTTTATTATTCTCATACAATTAAACATTGATACTACTAACCACATAACAATTTACACCTATGTAAGTATTTTATGCTTTTTTGATAAGTAGCATAATATGAACATTATTATTTATTTATTCATAGTCTATAGTTTTACTTTATTTCGTTTGTTATTTACACTAATTATTCAATGCTATGGGATATTAAAAAATGTTAATATCAGGTAAAATTCTATGGTGGTTATTGTTTTTGCACAATAGTATCGGTTCCCTTCCGTGTGCGAGGCGACAGCGACAGCTGTGCGCAAACGCCGATGTTATAGACTTGGTGAATATCTGCCCAGCATTATTACGCATTCGGCCGTTACGAATCTATACAACAATACCCTCGAGTTTTATACAATTTTTTTCTATTTGTTGGCGATTTTAATGTAAATTTTAGGTAAACTCTCTACTATCCGGTTTTATAACGGAAGGGCGATTGATCAAGAGTCGATTTAATTCCGTAACAATCTTATGATTGATTGGAAACTTGTTTGCTCAGATTGACACGTCTATAGTGAACCGTTATAATGTAAACCGTTTGTTAATTACTAACTTTTTCCCTAAAAATTTACTCAAAAACTTGTAATTAAAACTAGTTTTATTTCTGTATATTCGTTGGTTCGACATTTATTATAGTGAATACATTTTAATTAGATCAATAATCTTCATCAATGTTCGCTTTTGTATTGCGTGAGAAAATATTAATACTTCTTTTTTATTTTCTGGGAGCGATGGCAAATAAAGCATTATCTTACAAATATGTTAGCCTTTTATACGAGTATCGTTCCGGTCGATCGCAGGTGAGAGTGGAGACAATACTGATAGAATATCGTATGAAATATCGCTTCCAAAGGATTCGCATTGAATATTTATTCCCGGCCGCGTCCGAACGGGAACGGCCTTTGTTACAAGCGGCCGTTTAAACTTTTGATTCTGCAACGACAACAGTCAACTGGACCCTCGGCTTGATTTAAAACAACTTAACTAACAATGGATAACTTATCAAAATAAACCTTATTTAATATAAAATACAGTTCAATATGATAATTTACCAAACGGATATGTGACAATAGGTAAAAAGCGGGTGGCTATTTCTCCGCTTGCGTCACGGACTCTCCCCTTCCGGGTGTGATGAATAATTCCTTTTTTCTGTTGGAGAGAATTGTCCTTGTGAACTGGCCGGCGACGACGAAGGCGACTCGATACGCGCTGTCGGACGCTCGCATAAATGTGAGTTATATCCCACACTATTCCACTAAAAGATCTCCTCTTTTTATTTCAACCCTAAACCGGGATTTACGTTTTCTCCCAGCCGAACATTAGGCTCGTTTATAACCTCGTATGTACGTAAAAACAAAGAATTTAGGTAACCTGGCTCAGTACTGCGGCCATGTCTCGATAAAAGTCACTCTTGCGTATTTATTTCACTTTACTGCTTTCATTTTGTATAAAAGTGGACAATATAGGATGCCAACAAAATTATATTTGTTATTCGTAAAAAGTACGATAAAAAAAATTTACTTCGTAAAAAGATATGTATAATCTTAATGTAAATTTCATTTGATTAAATATATGCTACATTAAAAAAACTAGCTTCTAATGTATTTATCGTACACCAATACATCTTCTAACACAGAGATATAAAAGGATTAATAGGATATCAAAGATGAAGGAATAACGGATGTCGCAATGGCCGGCGAGCGAGCAACGGGGTGGACGCGGCAGGACGCTCGATCACTCCTTCCTTGCTCCATTGAAGATGTCTCGGCCTCTTTGTGCTTTATGATCGCCGTCCTTGCCCCCTTCCCGAGCTGTCACCTTTTGTATCAAATACGCGACGTAGGGATAAGGAATCCTACGTCAAACGTCTTGCACAAATTCTAAAATAACAACGAAATCATTTTTTTTTCTCGTCATCCCTATGCAAACCTCAGATAAGTTTAGCGTTTGGACTCTTTGTCCGGCGCAAACAAGGGACGTGTCCTGTTTCTTATCTGTTATTATTGATCGTATGAATGGGATTGGATAGATAACCTTGAAGACAGAGATTATGACGGTGTTGTTGATGTTCATGTCAATCCTTCATTTGGTTACAGATTCTTCAATGAACGTGAAAAACCTGAACGCTCGGAATTTATTTACTCTATGCAGGATTTGAATTTCGACTCAGTTTAGAAAGAGTAAAGGATAGAGATTTCAAAATTTTAAACAGAATTATGTTGTCTTTACATGTAAGATCTTTCAAAACATAATATTATATATAGGAATATTTGGATGCATGAATCTCGCTGAAATGTGGCATATATCTAAAATATAGTTTGGAAGATCACATAGGCTATCAATTAAGTTTTTTTTTTAATTTTGCGGCAAATGGAGTTGTGGATACAGCTAGTACAGAAATGTAGTGTTAAATTAAAAAAAAAAGCACATTCATTTCTACGCCTTGTGATCACAACGATAGCGATAGCCCTTTAATGTTGACATATAATTATTGATCTTTGAGTAAACAAAATATTTTTAATATACACTGTATAAATATTTATCTATCATACACAAATGAGAGTGATTTGTAAATGCTAATAAGAATTTAATATGTCTTAAATTATAATAAACAATATAATAGAACTATTAAATTTACCCTAATCTAATGGGTCATCAAATATTCTTTGCGGTAAGAAAGCCGCATGGCGCTAGCCTATGCCCTCGGTGTGACATAGAAATCACTTTTTATTTTTTTTAATACAATACGCAGGCACTCGTGCCGTCGATCCACTGCCAGACACACGCCATTGTGACGCGACGAGATGCATAATTTGTCGAGCACATGTCGTTTTTTTTAATAAAAAGCTTGATAAAAAGTGACCCATAGAGCAAGAAGTAACGGTAATCCAGTGAAAAAAATGGGCAATATCTATAGTTCAATTTTTGACCATGGCCATCGAAGGACAAAAAAGACCAGGTGTCACTTTTATAGACAGTTGAATTATTCAAATAATATAAGTTTTGTTCGTAAAGAATATGATTTTATAAAAGGTCGCAGTTTATTTTTTTAACACAGCACGTGTTGAGGACATTGGTCTTCGATACAGTTATTTTTTTGTTAAAGGAAAAATATTTATTGATATTCAATTTACATAGATATTATAATACATAGATTAGATCCATAATATAACTAAGAAATAACAAAAAACCAAGTATTAAAAAATCAGTAAAGAAGTTTCTGTTATTACTAGGTGTGCCATTTTTAAGAGAAAAACTATAATACTCCTGTTTTTCTTAGCGCGTTGAAGCAATTTACACCCTGTGGTGCTAAGGTCCTTTACACACTGCACAGAAAATTAACCCTCGGATTTTCAATTTAGCTTACATTTCATCATTTAAATTACAATAAATGCTCTGATTGTTATGAAAATTTTACATCGTTAAAAATAGTTAATCATTAAAATTAATGACGGATAATCTTATCCGAAAAAGATATTAACGTAAACCTAAGAGCTGAGTCTGCTGGTTAATATAGCACCTATAAATGCCAATATTTTGCTATATTAAACACTATACATTTTAACTTTATAAAACTTTATTACCCTTTGCTCGCGAATTCGTCCGATCGACTTTAAAAAAAAATGTAGTAACAAATATAGCCTATGTTATTCAGTGATAATTTAACTTTCAAATGTCAAAAGGATTTGTGTAATCAGACCAGTAATTTTTGAGTTTATTCGTCACATATAAAAATATAAATCTTTCTGTTTTATAATAATCAACTTAAGTCAGCATTTTAAATCCAGTGTGTATGACCGCTAAGTCGCGGACACAGCAAATCCTTTCCGATAGTTTGACGGCAAGAACGGCGGACAGCCGACCTTTGTTGCCCTCGTCTCTGCCGCTGACAACTCTCAAACCTCTCCTAGCTTCTTACAAACAACCTTTCTTTCTATGTTCAATCAAGAATACAACGTCACTAAAATACTAAGGTACGAAAATCACCCGAAATAAACAGCCAATAACGATAAGTATTCCTCGAAAACTGTAGTAAAATTTGATTGTAGCTTTATTATTATCGAGTAGTACTCAAATTTGTTCTTATAGTTTTTAATAATGACACTTTTGGTTCACAAATAGTTTTAGTTCTCCATTGAATTTTTACAAAGTTGTTATTTTAATGTTTTTATCATCATATAAATTTGTAGTCGCCGATAATAATAAGTTTTGATTAAAGTGACTACAAAGTCGAACGAACTTTGGGCCTATGCTTGGTGAAAAGCCGATTGTTATCTATGCTTACCCTGATTACTCAAAAAGACGTCACACCTTTTAAATTTAAATTTAATTTTATTTATCAAATATAACTTTTTTATGAATGTTTACAAACTTTAAGCTTTAAGCTTGGTACTAGCATCAAATATATTAGATTGAGGTGCTACAATTGCATAGATAAAAATGCACAATAGACAAAAAAATATTGATCGGATTACTCTCGTCCATCAGACGGACAGCTGCGGGACAGTTTGCGAACCCATCATTTTTTTGCGATCCATCGCAAATAAATCCATTGCAAATTGCATCATTCAAAGTTCTCCATACTTCCGATCCGCAAGGTCCAATTCCAATTTAATACGAATTCACATAATTTTAAATTCATTAATCTTACGTAGTCACAGTAAGGCTCTTCAGCCACTTGTGCGTGGTCAGTTGCTGACAGGAAATTGATTATGTTTTTTAATCTATCTCTTATTTTATACCTGTTTATAAAAAAATATTCAGTGCGTTTTTAACTATATCATAGAAGCAACGCTCTCACGATCGTATCGCCGCATTTCTTGATTTCAATTGTATAGCAATAAATCTATGAAGGTTTTTAATTCCACGAAACTTGCTATAATCAACATAATCAATGAAATCATTATATTAATAGAGATAATACTTTCGTTAAAAATCGATGATTTTCTAAGTAGTTGGAAACATATATAAGTTCAGTCAGATTACCGGATTTCTTAAGTTCGAACATAAAACACCATAAATCAGAAGTTTCTGTCTTATTACAGACTAGCAGTCGCCCGCGACTCTGTGTACGTGGAATTTAAAAAAAAAGATAATTCGTAGCCTATGTGTTCTTCGACACTGTGTTCTATATGTATGTCAAATTTCATCGAGATCGGTCTAGCCGTTCTGGAGATACCTTCAAACAAACATCCACCCATCCATCCACCCATCCATCCATCCAACCATCCATCTAAACATTCGCTTATATTATTAGAATATAATATTAGTAAGATATCCTATATTTTCAGTTAATTTCTAAATTTGTATACAATTACAAATAATAAATAGTTTTACACATTGACATAATTTTTTGTAAAGATGGCATAGGAGTAATGACAAGAGCAAATATTTCTGATGTGTTTTCACGGCTTAAGAATTAATAGCAGCGTAATAAATGTGCCACTGCATCTTCCTAAGTTTGACATTTAATCCGAAATGTACACAATACAGTGGCCGTAAAAGAGCATTTAAAAGCGATTTATCATTGTATACGCTGTATGCCCACACCTACGTCAATCAAACAAAAATCGATTGAATTTGGTCACATTCATTTACGTTTACATTACCTGCATTTTTTTATTCTATATACCATGAAATTAATATGCTATTGTAATTATGCTGAAACATAAATTAAGCTTAATTAATATTAGCAATATTTGTTAATACGTATATGAAACAAGAAATACCTTAATTTGCAAGAAATAAGATTTGAAGTGTGATTGTGCAATTATTTTGCAATGTAAACTTTTTGCGGCCGGTCAACATAATGCTGGAATATTATATTACTCGAAAGAAAAATATCCTATTTCCGCATCTTCCCACAACAATGAGTGCGCCACCTAACTATTCAAATATTACAGCGGCGTGGGTACGGCAGCGGTGCGGCGTTTTTTGCGACCACGAATTAATGGATAACCAAAATCCACGCTAAATAAAAAACGCATTTATTAAATGTTGGTTCCACATAATAACACGTTGGTGGTTTCTTTCATTGTTTCCATCGACTCCGAGATATCCGGTTACGGCCGTTAAATATTTTGCCTGTGGATGAAAGCGAAATCTGCTAGTTTTTTCCTATCGAATTTTACTTTTTGCTCGTCGAACGCGGAAGTCGCGTACTTATGCAAAAGCTGATCATTCACAAATTTCGCTTTTATATTTAGTAACCGCCGGTTGCAAATAACATACAATTACAAGCCTCCATTTAAAAATAAGAGACGTTGCAATAATTGTTGGAGCGATATTTTAAGCGCTCTTTGTTGCCGCTCCTCGTAAATTAAAGTATTAATTGGAATATCTACATTTGGCCGAGCTCAAAGAACATTTCGCCGGGAACATTTATCAATTCCACAAAGAGAGTGAAACCTCTCTCGAAAGAAACCTGCGCCGGACAGATTTAATTTGTTGCGAAGGCCTTTATAATTGGAACATAAAGATTGCGAGTAATTAATTTTAGCAGCGAGTCAGAAGCAAAGAGGCTGTGCATTGAGTCCGGCCACGGCGCGCCTAATTAATATTAATGACTTCCAGAGGCGCCTCCGCAGCGCCTCTGCTTGCCTCCACCGCGCCGCGCCGCACAAAGGATCTTCTTTATCTACTACTTACCGACTTTCGCTTTCAATCGCTCTTAAAGATTTAAAATGGCGTTAAGCGCTATGAATATGAAATTTAATTGATTTATGATTTATAAATTAAACTTGTGCAACTAAGAAATTTGCTATTTTTTCAGTTTATCAATAGCTTTTCACCTATTAAGTTTCGTCGGTAACTATAATAATATTGTTAAAGATAACTATTGTTTTAATAACCTCTCCTTACTTATATCATCATTAGTGTTCAAATAAAAAAGTTATTTAAAATTCATATGTTATATGGTACATTTCGTGATACACTTAGTGTGAACGGTTGTGATTTTAGGTGTGAACATGATATGTGTAGAGGCTGTAGTGGGTAGGTGGCATGGTATGAGGCGGGATGGGTAGCGGGGTGGCGGGGGGTGAGCGGTGACCGATGAGACGCGGCGCTAAAAGCCGGACGGAAGCCGCGGACTGAGGCTCACGTTACTACCGTGGGACCCGTGTCCTATACGCTCAGGGCTGGACAGCGCTGTTTTGGAGAAATAGAAATAAATGATAACACAGTAGTTTACACTTATAAACATAATCTTTGTCCTTAACTATTTTTAATATACTTTATCATAAGAAAGACTGACATCGCTGTTCGCTTAAAACTGTAAGTTGAACTTGAACTTTGGTTTTTGAATTTAAAATAAGGTAGATTAAATTAAGTGATCTGAACATTTCTCTTATAAAATGTTCAAGGATCGTACTAATTTACTTGTTTAGATTTAAAACTGAAAAAGTATACAGATTCTGATATGAAAAAAATCCCTTTTTATGTTTTTTTTTTATATTTAAGATTTGTACAGAAGTTATGTATTACATTTATATACGTTATTATATATTATTACATTCAAGCAGTCGATTGTGTCAGCCCTGTTATTATTGCACAAAGAGAATATTTTTCCGCGAGGTCTCTCAAGCGTCCATATGCGAGCCATCTCTCCACTTCCATGGATGTGTAATTATAAACAAAAACTATACAGCCGACTTTTTTTGCGTGCCCCTGATTCCGCTCTGTCTAGTTTACCCTCTCAGGAAGGACTTTAGCATTCTTTGACATTTTTGTCTTATGTTATATTTTTCTTTTTCTTGTTTTCTTACATTTTGTTATTAGGTGGTTTTGATAGTTATTTTATTGGGAATTACAGAAATATAAGTTCTCGCCTAGTCCATTTTAAAGATTAATAAATAAATAAATCAAATTTGCAATTTACGCTGAAAGTTACATTAGCTATTGATATGTGTTACAATCCAATCGTCCAGTGCTTGTCAAATTACAAAAAGAGATCACATAATTTCACTAGGAACTGTTTTAGTTACAATATAATATGAAATTAGCTCTCGTCCGCGACTCCATCCGCGCCCGATTAGCCGATTCTCAGACCTACTGAATATGCATATTAAATTTGATAAAAATGTGTCAAGCCGCTTCGGTATGGTATGGTATGGTATTTAACATAGTGACACAAGAATTTTATATATAAGATGTAATTTTTGAGGTTATCTCGATATTTAGAGAGAATCGCGCGCGGAAAGTTTTGCTCGGCCGCACTGAAGAGCGCGCACACGTGCAGATTACGCTCCTAAAGGATTTTTTTATAACAAAACATGTGCCGCTTTTTGCTTAACCCACTTTAGCTTCGATTATAACCTTCTTACCTACATTTGCAACGCTTTATTGTACAACGCATGCCGCCAGAAATGTTACATATTAATATTTTTTGTCTGTGGTTATATAACTATTGTTTCCTTGTGCAGCTATTCCGACTTAGCTTCACTTTAGGTTATATGAAATATAGGACATCTTGTATATAGTTACCTTTTAAACAAAACAAATTACCATTGCCTCGTATTTAAATTTATAATATTACTAGCTGTCACCCGCGACTCCGTCCGCGCGGGATTAAAAATAGATGTTGGCCGATTCTCAGACCTACTCAATATGCTCACAAAATTTCATGAGAATCGGTCAAGCCCTTTCGGAGGAGTATGGGAACGAAAATTGTGACACGAGAATTTTATATAATATTGTATGAATAAAATGTCAAGTTCATATTAATTGTTTGACCGTATCTCAAATAGGCCTGAAAACTATTCTGATGTAAAAATTTTCACATCGGACAGTGTATATAGTAGCCGATGAAATATGCGTAAACAAATGAAACCGATCTACATATGTATCAATCATCGGCCTAAAAAATTCGCAATAGAGTCCTCCAATTCTCTGTGGTCTAGTTGTGCAGCAGAGCGGTAGTTTACAAGGCACTTCAATCCACTAGAGTGTGAAATCATCCGTCTACAGACTATTCAATACACACACCGACAAACGTGCCTCGATACTTTTGTAGCAATCAAAGATTATGCGGACCGTGTGCTTTACCCTTATTTATTTCCTTACAAATTTTGCTTTGAATCTACTTTAGGTATTTATATTTTAGATTGGTTTCTTAGTAGCTTTGTAGGGGAGATGCCAATTTATGCGTCAAGATATGAGCGCCTAACTTTATTTATTTAAAGCTGTTGTACTGTCCAAATTACTGTTTATGGTGAGCATAAACAACGAATTGGGCCTTAAATGTTGTCATAAGAAAATGTTGAAAAAGTCCCAGAGCTTCCTTCGATGATTTGGATATACATTAGCGGCTTAATAAAGTCTATGTGTATATAAACTAGAAGAGATAGCACTCATCGATACTGTACTGTCCTTCTTCGAATCACTTTAACTAGGTAATAAATTCTATTCATTAAAATTCAGTAATATCCATAAAGGTTGATCGGGATGAGATCAAACGAAAGTGCAAGTGTTGCAATAACGCTCCGTTTCACCACCGTCTTGCATTCCTATACTTTTTTTTTCCATCCGCTTTGTTTGCGCGTCGAATTCGAGTTATAAATGATCGAAACTGCGATATCGATTTACATTAAAAAAAATTATACAATCCTTATGAGTTACAATTTCAACCATATCTTCTACTCCATAAAGCACAAAATAGTTGATCAAAAATACGATGCGAAATCATTTACCTGAATTTAAAAATAAATCTTTGAATTGAAAGTAAAGTATTGTAAATGAATTACGATAAAAAATATCTAAATGCATTCAAAAATAGCTAATAAACATCAATAGTTCAATGTTATTAATTTTAAATAGTTGAAGTCTTACATCTCAGTATAGATAAATATAGTGGGAAAACACGCAACTTTGCTTAGATCGTGAAAATGTTAAATTTTAACATTAAAAAAACTTTAAACATTAATTTAAGGTGACTAATTTTTAAAAAGTTACAGGAAAAAATGCTTTTTACTCAAAATATGAGAAATATTTTTATTGCAAAGTTGGTTATTATATTTTTGAATGTTACAGTGTCATTTATAATTTAAAAAAGTTGTGATCCTTTCATGGAATAAGTCCGAAGAGGAGTAATTAACCCGCTTTTTGTGACTGCCCCATATACATTTGATTTATTTTAGGATCCTTTCTGAAAGAATTTGCAAAACATTGTTGCCTATTGCTGCATAGCGCAGTGGTGCTCAAACTATCGTGACTGCAAAATTTATTGTAATTATTTTGCATGTTTACCAAAGAATTTGACACGACATTTTTAATAACTTGTATGTTTCATTTATTTATTAAAAATAAACACTTTCTTTTATGATTAAGTTATAATTGACATACAATTTTCGAACAATAATTCAGTTTAATATTATTGAAGAGAAAGTTAAATTAAATAAACAAATATATTTGTAAAGGGTGTAATTAAGAGTGTTATTGGGTAGATAAACGATAAAGGACGACAAAACAGATGATTTTATAACATTTATCACAGTTTGAGCATCAACGTTATCGATCCTAACACGAATGATTCCGGGAAGAGAGTAAAAAGCGCAGGTATAAGACGAGAGTGAAAGGGTCGATGCAATTCGAGAACTAGGCCCAGTTTCACTTCGTAGCACTGACCTTCCTCGCAGTTTTTGTGGCTCTGCGGATCAAATGAGCCATTGACTGACGAACGATATCGAACTAAGTACAAACACGTGGGCGCTGCCGCCTTTCATCCTTCAGATTCTACATATTGTACGCACTGATATCCTTGCTATAGCTTCTGGGATTATCTCACGGTCAAATACAATACTGCGCTATTTGCCCTTACTTAAATATCGTTTCTCGTGATAAACTTACTTAATAAAAAAATAGAAATAGCCTACAGTCACATAAAGTAGTATTTGTTAGTAAAGTTATCAACCAATCTAAATTAGGTCCCAGATAGAGGATAAAAAGAAAGAACGTACACTTTCCATAACAGCTGATAATCCGTCTGCGATCATCATATTCATATTATATCTCCAGAACAGCTAATAGGATCTTGCTCTTTTGCATAGAGAACATAGTGTGAAAGAACGCACTGGCTACTAATTAAGTTTGTTTTTAATTTTGTGCGGTCGGTCTCGCAAGCGAAAACTAGATAAAGATCTAAATATCTAACATTATATTATTTGGGAGTTGTATTAAACGTCTTACAAATTACAATAAACATAAACAACAAAAGTGAGACAAAAAAATGTAACTCCATTTGGACTTCAACTTTACACAGGTATGAAAATGTATGTTGCACAAAATTGTAATGCACACTTGCATTAATTCAAGTTAACAAAAACGTTATTCAAATGCAATACGCGCCTGATAATTTCTCTTTTCCCACGCAACAATATCGAGTCATCCTCTCATCAACAATAAACATCGTCCCTTTTGGATAAAAATTTAAATGTTTGACAGCAAAATTTTATTTGCGCAATTTTTTTCAATCTGTCCGATACACGGTTGCACTTTCTACGTAATCGGCGTCGTGGGAATGCAGGTGGGGAAGGGTTCTACCTACGCTGCGTCGAGTCCGAAACGTATGCTTTGTAGCAACGGAGACCGCATTCAACTTGTACAAAGTCAGAATTATTAGGCTATTGTGAGCACGTCAAGTGAACCTCTGTAATAGATAATTTATGGAGCTGCCGCAAGATACGTCTAACATCTCAAAGAACTTTAAAATATTAGGGTTGCTCTGGCAGCTACTAAATATTTTATATTTTCTATTTAGAGATTTGTAGAGATAAATTCTTTCGGTTTGTTTGCCTGTCCCGACTTTGTCTACCTTCAATATTTAACCATTTTAGAAAAACAAAAGATATTACTCGTTTTGTTTTGTGCAATATTAATGGACTGATATTCTTTACCCAATTGGAATGACAGAAGAATATGTACTTAGTCGATAAAATTGTATGGCATATACTTAGATTATTCGTATACTTAAATAGTATGTTAAGTTACGAAAGTAATTTTTAAGCTACAAAAGTATCACGAAATGATCCGTAATATCTTTGACTTGACATAATAATTTACCTCACGTTAAGAAAAGGTATGCGGCACTCAACTGTTATCGTATAGCTTAACGTGTTAAACTTGAATTGTTATAAAACCTAATCCTTTTATATGGAGATGTAAGCGGCGTTGTTACAACCACGTTGACAGGCTTTAGAATCGTAATGAAATGTGGCAAGGTGTGTCAGTAATCCTGCAGCAATCGCCACAGGCACGTATCTCGCCACGCGCCTGTTTTACGACAAACGAAAGCTTCGAACCAACAAAAGTTAATTTTAAAAGTCATCAGATTACTTTCGACCCTCGAAACTTTGTGCAAATTGTAAAATCCTTGTAACATTTCATAATATTATTTGTATAAAACACGTAGATGGTCACGTCTCGTGTGACACTTTATCAACTTAACAAGAACCAATAATTTGTTGGATACAATTCTGGGCTAAATTAAAAAGATTTTGCAAACTTTTTTATCACAAACCAAAACTAGTTTATCAAAATATCTCAGGTTGTCTTATAAAACATTTTAATCTATAGAATTTACGTTTTTAAATTAATAATATAGTAGAAATCAACGAATACATGTTTATGATAAACATGGCAAAATATACCATCCATCACTATCCGACCGAGGCGGGTATATTATATACAATGACCCAACCCTTTACTTCGCAGCGCCGCCTATGTAGTTGACGGCGTAGACATCCGATTTATTTATACCGTAACCCTTTCATCCAATCAAAACGCGGGTCGAGGCGGTAAAAAACATAATGGCTTCTAAAAAACGTAAAAGACGAGCTCCCGATGCGGCGGGCTGCGTGCGCGCATGTGAAGGGCTCTAATAATAACCCTTTCGTATGGAGAAGGGTTAAGCAGCCAATGGCAAGCGAGGCGGGGCATACTACAATTTATTTTTATTTACATTACTTATTCGGTCATAAACAATTTTTTATCTGTAGCTATTTAAGTATACAACATTAAGTAAATTAAAAAAATAACAACGTAAGGAAATTAACGTGCACAAGACATTTCAGTGATTATATTAAACAAAAACAGTGAAAAAGTTACAATGTATGTTTATATGGTAGATGTTTTCAATTGCATTTAGTATGAGAAAGAACAGTGCAATAGTAACCAGTGTGTTGCGCTGTCCGATGGGTGGACATAAAATGATCCCGCATACAACGCGCTGCTACAAATGAATTAAATGCACTCTCCCTTCCTCTGCCCTTCACCCTTCCTACCAATTGAAAGCAACTGCCCTATGTATAGACAGTACAGTCGAATACAAAATACTTTAAATACATTACATTAATTGAATATAAGACACTACACGAATAACTAAAAGGAGTAATAATACTAAATACCGCTCTGATATCTTTTTAAACGTAACACGAGCAGTCGGTTAGTGTTTTCGCATACGAAATTTATACTAAAGGAAGTAAGTACATAAATGCAAAAATCAAAAATAAATCCCAGAAAAGGTGCGGCTATAAATTTTTTGTAGCTTTAAATATTTATTCCACATTAGTACTTAATATAGTCAAATCATAAACGAACGAGAGTACGTTTTTGAAAATATAAAATATAATATTGTATTTGCGGATGCGTCGAAGTTAATTTAAATATCCTACGTCGTGCGGGACTGTACAATCAATTGCTGGTGCGTTTACAAATTATCGCTGTTTTTCTAATGGAAATAATGTTATTCAAATTGGATCCTTGTTAATCTCATAGTAATTTCAAATATAACCGCATTTTAAATTAAAACACCCATTAAAGTTACAAAATAATTAAATTATTATTAGTGATCGCTTACTTCAACAATAATTCGTAATCAAAGATTTTTAAAAATTAAAAACATGCACTTCTAGACTATAACTTTAAGTGTGTCTTTTACGGTTCGTGCAATTTCCTTTAAAAAGGTTACAAACTATTCGCTTCACGTATTAATATAATAATCATTAACTGTGTCAAATTTCACGCTTATGTTCGCGCAATCCATATACGTAATTTCCTTAAAAAGGGGTACAAAGTTTTTGCTTCAAGTATTAATGTAATAAAATTACAATGCAAAATTGATATTAGCTTTACGTATGTTGTAGATTTCGCGAGATTTGTCACGCACGGTATCAAAGATAAACGCGTACAAGCGACCACAGCGTAGACTCTACTTAATACGGCTTACCAAACATAATACAAGATTTTCCTTGTGTACAACTGATATTGTCTTTGCTTCGTAATTACGATATTTTCTATACTGAAAGTTCAAGAAACGAAAGTAAAATGATAAGTAACTTTCTCTTGCCATGAGCATACGACGCTACCAAGAACTGCGTCAATTCAACACATTACATAAATTCAGTTATCATATTTCAAATTAAAAAAGTTGTATTCATATCACACCCTAACTTATCGGACTGACAATAAAAGGGATATTCTTTTAAATTACTTTAATTTGTACGTTACGAACAAAACTGAATAACGACCGACCGAGCGCTTGTTAATTTCCACTAAACCAAATAACTTATGTACGAAGAACACGACATGTAGCTCCCAGCAGGACAATAACACGATACACAAAATTGTCCCCTATACATTCGAATTATAAAACTTTCCTATGATATTTCCTTTTTTGTGTAATACAGTAATGATCCTTTTAAAATATAATGTGTGATAAAGCGGTGTACAAAAAGCACTAGTTTGAAAGATAGGGGCGTATTCAGAAAGCGGACTCTATGAGGGCGATTGTTTCACTTCTAATTGGTTAAGTAGGACGACCTAATTGCCCCCCGACACGACACCTAGGCCGTCCGATTTCGCAATTTATAGCAAGTTCATTTATTAATTGCCGTGTTTTGTAATGCTTACATAGTCCACCAATGATTAATCACTTTTGCCTCATTAGTGAAAATTTGCATGTGTTTATTTTAATCAATATAAGCAGACATTTCTTCAAAATATAATTTAATTAACCATATTGATGATGAATGAGGAAACGGATGACTGAGAATGGGCCCGAATGGAAATGCGGCGCAGCGACTGGAATTTTCATAATAGATCTCCGACACTTTCTATGCAAGTTATCAAGAAAGACAATGTAGTAATTTTCTTATTCCAGTTGAAAGTTATGTTTCCTCCAAATGACTTAATTCGTTGTCTATATTGACATACACAAAATAGGTAATTAATATCACGTTACAATGACTTGGCCGATGAGCCGCTGTTACACGGCAGCCATGTTATCGCAGAGTAATCCGCTTCGAGGCGCATTAGTCAAATTAACACGGCATAAAGTTTGGCGCGGCCCTGATTAGTTGTAGGCAGCGCGGGCGCGACTTTGCCTAATTGACCTAAAAGTGGTCAGCACGAATCGGTCGAAATTACTGTTTACAAGCCGCCAGGGCTGCCGAGACGGCAATAAACTGTGTAATAGATACGACGCATGTGGAGGTTTTTACTATAGTATCTATGTTGTATTTAGTATCTATAAAGTTTAGCTTTACACATTTTTCAAGACGGTAATACAAATTTAATTATTAAATACCGTAACTACTTCTACGTTTAAAAACAATTACCATTATTTATCATAGAAACCTAGATATAAGGAATTATACATAAATCAGGAGCATTTTTATTAATATCAGAAAATCAGAAACGCTTTATTACAACTCTATTAAATAAATTCATGTTAAATAAGAGATACAAATAAGAGAATATCCAAACAATCGTCCGAAGCTAGTTAATAGTGAAGTTGCCGCCGGAGCAGTACAGTACAGACGTAATGAAGTAATAGCAAAGCAAAGGTAGCCCTGGAAATGGATGCGGGCATGCTAATGCGGTGGATTGATAGGCCCGCGCCCACTAACCCTAATCAAATTAATGCGACGAGCCGTGATTAACTCCGACGCCGTCCGCGCTACATTCCCAGGAGCTGGAGGTGCGCCTGATTTATTGTCTCTACCGCTCCACGCTACTGATTGTATTATTGGGAATATTGGAATGGTCAGACTTTTGAGGTGCACCGACAATGAACCTCTTCCTTATCAAAATCTTAATATTAACCAATAACTTAAGAGCGGGAAAATATGTAGAGTATTTTTAAATAAAGCGATATTGGAGACAGGTTTTTTATGTCCTTGGTATTGAGCCAACTTGTATAAGATACAAAAACATCTGAAATAATAATGAATAATCAATTCATCAATAAATGCATAATTTGTAAGCGTTACGCAATTAGTACTCTTAACAAGTTCATTGAATGCTTTGCAAAAAATATTCGTATATAAAACTGGATACGGATATGATCATTAGAGATATATAACGAGTCGCTGATTGATACAGCCGGAGTGATATTAATGCTATCAAGGCGAGCGCCGGCAGCGGGGGGAGCAGCGGCAAGTTTCCAGACAACTTTGTTTGACGTAATTAAAATCCATCTCCCTCAATGTTCGCAGTACAGAACAGGCGACGTGTAATTTTCCTTTCAAAGAGAACTTCCGTTTTAGCTCCTCCCCACCCTAATGAAAGATTACTTTTCTCAGCCTAAAAAGGCTTTTAAGCAGCGCCAACAGAAATGACCGAAGTTTTTATACTTTAATGACTTAGTGCGAAATTCGCCGATTTCCGAAGAAATTTTAAACTTAGATTAAGATTTGGATGTTTGAAACTGCGAGATGTTTTTCAGAGATTTTCTTGAAGTACTTTTAATTTTTTTTTAATGAATGTATAAGTTTTAGACGAGCTAGTATAATTGCTTTTTAATTACTTTGTACCTCATTTATATTACAAATAAAAATAACTGTATTTCAGCGAATAATTACAATAGTAGAATAAAGCTTTTTATTTATGTTTATAAAGTTATTTTCAAAGAAACAAATGAAATAGAATCTTCACGAAGTCTCTAGCGTCATATACGAATTCAAACTATACCACATACGTATACCTACATTCGGTGGCTTCGTTTACTGCTAACACGTTTATACATCTATCACAACGTGGTGTGGTGTAGGGAAAAGCAAAGGCGATAAAAGGTTATCAGGTAAACAAGAAAAAGGAGTGTTCGATAGTAGATAATACGTTCACACTAGGGTGACCAGCTTTCTGTGAGAATTAACAGAACATATGAAAAGATTTATGAACGTAAACTGTAGCAATTATTATATTAAACAATAAACAACGTTGTAATAAATTAGACTTATATAACTATGGCACTATTATAGCTAGTTTTACACCGTTTTGTCATTCTCTGTCAAAACTAAATTATACTGACCACGCTTGTCAATAAGTGTCGTCAATAATTGGACGAGAATATGGCCTCATGGTGCATTTCACTCATTAATATGAGTGTTATATACTATAAAGAAAACCACACATTGTTTACATTTTTACAATGATCATGACAAAGAATTCTGATTTTAGCGTTTCTTCTTCTTCCAATGCCTCTCCATTACTGGAGGTTAGCCGTTTATCACATAATAATATGGAGACAGTTTAGATTTATGGAAACATTTAGATCTCGTGATCTTAGTCGAATCTGCCATTCGACAATTGTAGTTAACTATAATATATAGTTATAATCATATCTTAAAACTTAGTCAAGTTAATAAAGAAAATAATTGACTAATATTTCAGTAAAAAAAGTATGGTGACCCTAGTTGTTGCGAGCGGAAACTGGCACCAGTTTCGACCACCGCACTTATTAATTGCTCGATCCCTTCTGTAGCGTACGGAGGGCGCAAAAACGTCCTCCCGCGCCCATGGCCGCTGCCGCTGCCCTGTCAGCGAGGGAAAAAATCAGTGAGCGATCGTCCCCTCGCGAGTCCATCATATTGATTGAGGGAGGGACTGCCGATGGCCAGCGTCCCCCCAATCGTTCATTTATTATAGACACCGAGATGCTGCGCACATCACATCGCAACGAATTTGAGACGTGCATTCCCAAATATACATTACAATATAATATGGACATACTTTCTTTTTATATTATATAATCATTTTGCACATATTTTTTTTTTCTATTTACATTATTTTAGTAACATTATTTGAATTTGGAAAGATATTCCATCAATTTATTGGTTATAAATATTTTTTAAAACGCCAGGTTGAGAAGTCAGTATCTAATGTTGAGGGAATTCTGATGAATTGAGTCATTAAATGTTGTTGTGATACTTGAACCATTGATGATGCAAAAGTAAGATTGCAAAATCGCGTATATATATTTTTCTTAAATATATTGATAACAATTCGCCATTATCTCATAAACACGTACCAGATTTTATAGTAGATATACTTTCATTATATAAAAAAAAAACATTTTACTACTATAATTAATATAAAACAAATCGATAGGCCTAAAAACATTTAGTACATATTTTAAAAGCAATACTTAAGCTGAACAGAAAGTTTTTCTCGTTAAAATATGTAGAGAAAGTGAAAAATAAGAAAGGGGGGATAGTGGGGGCAGCGGTCAGTGAGGGATGATGGATCACCGCCGCCCTGCGTACTCCACCCCGCGCCTAGCACCCCGCATCCCGCGGACCGCATCCCCAGCCCGCACCGCGAATCTCTACTTCTTTTCTCAATTACAACTACAAACAACTTATTTAGAATACAGATTAAATATAATGTAACTTTTTACTGTCTGGCATAATAAATCTGGAAAAAAATGTTAATGTTCTTTAACTGCAAAAACCAACTGTAAAAGATAGTTTTAAAAGTTGTGTTCTTGTTTGCTGAAAATCCGGACTTAAAATACTTGCCACTAACTAAACCCAATTAATAAAAAAAATAATACAATGTAATTTATGCGTAGATACACGAAAGGACGAGGAAAATTTTATTTTAATAGCTAGAGTATGTATTCGCTTTGATGGAGTGTTCTTTCGCTAGCTGCTCTGTGTATTTAGAGAATAAGTGAGTGAAGTTGTGTGTCATACATACGTGGGGCCCACTGATGCGGTAGCGGGTCGTGTGGGAGCTCCCGCCCCGCGCCCCGCTCATCGCCCTGCCCGCGCGTTGCCTAGCAACCGTTTGTTTTCACGCCGCCGGCCGCGCTGGGCGGGATAGAAGGGGTAGGCTCCGTGATTGATCAGCCTATCTCTCCACCGAATGCCTACGCTTTTCCTCGCACAAAACAAGGGTTCACTTTTAAAAGTTTCTCCTTTGGGTCTCTCTGCGCCCATTACTTTAAAACGTTCGCCCATATATGTGTCCATTGTCCAAAGGGACTAACAGTCGCCTTGATTTTGTTGACTGCGAACTTAATGCTTAAAAACGCAAAGTATTTTACTCAATACTATTATATATTTTTTAACGTATTTTGCAAATGCTCTTAAAAAATTGTGACCGCAATTTGCTTTGTTTTCGACAAAATGGTATCATTTCCAGGACTCGTAAGTCATAAATTGTAACTGATTACAAAACTAGGAATGAAAACATGTAAAAAGCTGTACAGTAGGGTTTTTTTAAACCCGGTAACAAGCTTTTTGAATTAGAAAAAAAATTAAGTTGATCCATAAAATAATAATATTTTTTAATAATTTTCTTCATTTGAACATATGGTAGTAAATAATCAGTTGCTAAACCATGGTTTTTTATAAAACATTACAAACATTAAAAAACCCTAGTAGGACGATGGCTACTTCTGTCTACCTCAATTCGCTAAAAAGACCTCGACTTTTAACAGCCTATTAATATTTATGAAAGGAATATTCCGTGCGCTACTTATAATTAAAAAGAACAAAGTCACAAAAGGACATCGCAAAAAAACTACCTTAATATTTTTAACCGTTCACTGGAGTTTTTAAGGTTTGTTCTAAAAGCGTGTCTGCCATTTTGCGAAAAATATAGTAATAAACTAACATTTAAATGTTGCCCTTTTAGGATTGTCTTTCATTGTCCTTACCGTTCTATATTTTATAAGCTTACAAAAGATTTTGTCTATATTCAAATTCGCAGAAAGAATTCGCTCAGCTTGCATAACCATTTTCATGTTTTTCTTTTGTTTACTGCGCTCTTTGTATTTTTTACTGTCTTTTAATTGTCGTGCAATATGGTGATTTAGAAAAAATGGAAAATAGAGCAGATAAAAGAAAAGGTCCTAGCAAACTGCAGCGCAAAACAACCAGTTGTTCTAAACAACTCTCAGCTTTTGCCTTCATTTCAGAGAATCCGAAAAAAAATCAATTGATCTTGTAACCTAGCGGTTAAAATAACCAAACTGTTACAAATTTGCTTTTGGCTTTGATAGCATTGAAGTTAATTAAACCGTTACTATTATCACTAATCTCACTTATATTATAAATGCGAATGTTTAGATGGATGGATGGATGAATGTATGATTGTTTGAAGATATCTCCAGAACGGCTAAGCAGATTTCGATGAAATTCGGCATACATATAGAACACGGTCTGGAAGAACACATAGGTAAGTAATATTTTTTAAACCCTCGCGGACGGAGTCGCGGGCGACACCTAGTTATCAATAAAACAAAAAAAATATTCAATATAAACAAAAAAATGTGAAAATGTGTGCGACATATGTATAAGTATCTCTTACAAGCAAATTATAGAGTCGGAATTAATTTACATGACCGTCTTTACACTTTAATATTGAATAGGACAGACTAACATGTGGTAATTATACCGCTCGCCTAATTGCCGCAATTGACATCCAGCCAACAACAAAAAAACTATTTCTTAAATCGAATCTAATGATAGGGATAGCCAGAGACAAAAAATTTAGTGTGAGGTAGCTACTAACTTACAATATTAAAGAAAAAGAGAGAAACATATAACAATTGCACTGTTTGTTTTTAATTTTATGAAAAAGAATAATCAAGAAAATTTCCCGTCCCAATACTTACCCATTCTACGTTTCTAATAAAGTCGAGAACTTTTCTGTACATTTAAATAAATAAACAATATATTTTCTTTGAGCTATTGGATAATTAATATAACTTTAAATAAAAGATTATAGACCGAGAAAGTTAGAAAATTATCTTTCAGACTATAAAAAAGTCGTAAAACAGTATCGTCTGGACTAACTAGTATGCGAGGTCGAACTTCAAAAATGTAATAAAGCAAAATAATTTTCATGCATATCTTATCGAGACATTCCGGCGAGAGGCCAGCTCGACTCGGCGGCGGACGCGTGCCGCCTCAAATTACTCCTATTATTTTATAATCCCTCCTCTTTACGTTTCGAATATTAATGACATTCCACAGCTTTCTTCTGGACAGGATATTCCGTGAAAGAAATTTCCGTTACCGTCGCATATTTGCTAAGATTAATAAACGTTGATATAAGTATTTATCGTTAATAAACTACGTGTATTTATGGAGGAATTTTTATATTATAAAATATACTTTGTTCTTAATTTTTTTATGCTAAATACTGTTTTGTAAGTATTCTCTTATTTATTTAATAGCTTTTTTTAATGATTGTCATATTTATATTATACTAAAATTAAACAACAGCTCTAATGACTAGAAAATAATATAATACATATACATCGGCTAGCTGATAATTCCAGACCACCGCTTAAACTCTGAACATGTTTCGAATATTCTCTAGTAGCAATTGTAATTTAGTGTCTAGTAACTTGCTTGTTTTATACATAAGAAAGTCCAAGTTATGTACTATTCAAATAAGGAAATAACATCTATAACCATTTATTCAAACCAACTACCAACTTACACAAAACTTGTATGAATGAATTGAAGATAATTTAAACTGTAATTAAATTAATTATCGCATCACATAATTTAATAAAGGGATCGGCCGCCACGGAATAAAAGTTTATAACACCTCGATGCTGGCATAGAAAATTTAAAATTTTTGGATAAGACAAGCGACGGCGATGTTATCAAAGCGCAGCGACGCGAGGTAAATTATGCGAACTGACGCGAAGGAATTCAAAACGCGGAAATAGAAGGGCAATTAATAGATTCACTTCAAAGCTTAAGAATAGACTCGTAATTAAAACATTCACCGGGCGCGCAATGCGTCGGAAACTTGAAAAAACGTGACCCCCAACGGTCGCCGTAAGGTGGATACAGCTTTTTATTACGAGCCACAAAAAAGCCAGCGCACGCGCCTTCGAAATCCGATTAAAAAAGGGGTAAGGGCGCGTCTTGGGTAAAAAAACGCGGATATCGTATAACGTTAATTCAAACGGATCCTGATAGAGCTATTAATGCGGCTCGAGGCTTCAAACTGCTCGATTGTTTCGATATCTACTAATTGGATCATAAGGTAATCGATAACCTTTTCTTGGCAATGTGTTTTCACATCTGTCGTTTTATATACAAAAGTAATGTATTGTTTAAAAAAAAGCTTTCGCTCGATGAATATAACAATTTCGTACACCTAAGCCCATGTTCCAAACTTTCGGTTAACATATAAGACTGTAATAGTTTCAACGAATTTGTAATTAATGTTTGCAATATTTTTCTTCTTGTTTTTGGCCAGTCATAAGTGCCAAAGACTTTAGAGTTTTAGGACTTTACTAAAAATGTAATCTGGCGAATGAGTAGCATACCTTTTTATCCTAATAAGGGGAAATCCTATCTTTATAACAATAAATTCTTACTTTCTGGTGGCACATAATTTGCCTCTTTATAATTCTAAAACAAACTCGTCTATAACGTACGTGTGTTTTTGTTTAACTGACAGAGAACAGGTGACGGCGCACAAAAACACCGTGACCACACCACGGAGCTGTCTCCTCGCCTCAACTGTCACGGCTATCAGATAGTCTTTTTTTCTTATTAACAAAAACAATCCTTTGATATTTGTAAAGTGTTTTTAATAAAACCTTTTTTGACAGCAAAAAAATACGATTGAATAATGAATTGTTGCGTAGAAAGTGAAACTGTAAGCCGATAAAAACGTTAAACATTTTTATAATACCGATCTAGGGTCACCCAACGTTCACCTGATGGTTAGTAATGCTGCCTAATATATTTCAATTCAAAGCTTCTAAACTCTAAATAGCTTTAAATTTATGTACGCCTTTATTTCCGATCTCTTAAGGCCGCTGTACACGGAATACCTAAAACACTGCTGCTATAATTACTGCTTCAGGTGGTCATCATACGAGTAGCTGCATTTTTAGTAGTGTATGGTCACTATTATTGATTACATAAAAAGAAAAAACTTATATATAACTGGTAGAATAAGACTGGTAGCTAATAATGGCAAAACAAAGGTTTCCAAAAATATAGTCACTGTCTAGTTTCAAATTGCAAATTTAAAAACTTACTCTAATTTATTGTATATACCATTGCATTTCTTTGTCGTTCATCAAAGAATACATAACAAAAAACGGATATATTTTCAACCCTTACCTGACTGTGGTATG
Source organism: Papilio xuthus (assembly GCF_000836235.2). Classification (NCBI taxonomy): domain Eukaryota; kingdom Metazoa; phylum Arthropoda; class Insecta; order Lepidoptera; family Papilionidae; genus Papilio; species Papilio xuthus. Next base: position 689,358 of record NW_013532534.1, on the reverse strand, counting down.
CATGCGTGGTGTCTGTCAGTCGCGGCTCAATTACGTCCGGCGAGCAAGTGCTGAGGTAAAAAACCCACAATGGAAGGGTTGGGGAAGAGTTGTAAAGGCATAACATCCGTGTAAACATCGTGTAATTGCTTACACGTAAAAGGGTACGCTTTTTGTTACGTACTAAATATGTTATTACAAATTAACTACGACTTAAATTACTATATTATTTAAAAATTTCGCATATTCTTTTATTTATTTCATAACATCTTTACGCAGAATAGGAATTCATAAATAAATATGATATGTAGTACGCAAAGACAATGTTAAAATAAAAGTGTTTCGACAATAGACATTTGTATTAGGACATTTGTTTACTTTCGTTAGCTGTCGCCCGCAACTCCATCCGCACAGAATTAAAAAACTTAAGTAGTAGCCTATGTGTTCTTCCAGACAATGTTATAAAACTATGCCGAATTTCAGCGAGATCTGCTTAACAGTTCTGGAGATATCTTCAAACAAACATCATTCCATCCATACATTTTCCGTATTTACAATGTTAGTAAGATATACTAAGTAAATTTCTATTTTCTTTTCCTGTAGTTACATTCAATGGGGATGTTCTGAGGACAATTATAAGTGACTAGGAACAGATATATGATACATAAATCTTACGTAAAATCTATAAAAAAGTACAAAAAACGTATCCACTAACAATCATATCGTACCCTTTTATTGCGGCACATTGTAAAATTGATAAAGGGATGAATGCCATTCTAACTGTCCGCGGAACTAATTTATAAATGATTGAGTTTTCATTTTTTGTACCATTTGGGGTAAACTATTTTAATGTATGAAAAAAAACACATTATATTATAACGGTAAATTAAGCGATTAAAGGCGCATTTTAGACCATCTAGACTTGTAAACTACCTACGCTGTTTTACTTAGGTAATACTTGAGACCTAGGTGAAATTAGGTAAACTCTTATCACCAAAGGGAAATCAAAATACTTTTAAGAAAATTAGTAAAGGAGTTTCCACCTTTATAATTAAAACATTGTTTCAATTTGTAACTTAATGCCACCAGTTTGGCCAAGTGAAGTCGATTATCTACCGCTAAAAAAACACTTTGAACGTATTAATATAATATAACAGCCATAATAAATTGTTTCTTAAAACATTGCTCGTCAACATCTTTTCAATTCCACGGACAAAAGCCGTTTAAAAAAAACCCGATCTCCGTAATTTAAAAAAAAGCCGTTCACAAATTATCGAATTCGGACCATTTTTTAGATAATAACGGCAATCGATCGACGCGAACCAGTGATTACTGCACAAAAGCACCCCTTTCTGACCCACTTTTTACTTATTTTTAACAATTTTTATGTTCCCTCTTCAAAAAGCTCCTATTGAAAGGCCGGGCGTGAACGAGTTGATGATATTACGATTTTTTACAAAAAAAAAAAGTCTCGAACAATCCTGTGTATTAGCAACAAAACAGCGATGTGCTCATTGTGAGAATTTTTTTTAGTTTCGCGTGCGCTTGCGCGTTGGCGGGCGTCCTTGCGAACCCTTCCCGGAGCGCGGATTGAACGTGGAACCCTTCCCGTTCGAGCGCACTATGTAAAGGGTCCCCACATGAATATCACACACCAAGCAAAAGGCCCGAACATCCCTCTAATATTGTGTACATACGCTCTTTAGTATCCGAGGCTACAATTCGCATGTGTGCCGCACGACAGCTGCTTGCAGTTTTTATATACATACACTCTCTCATACTTTTTTTTCACAATGGACGAACGCAACGCACCCTTGAAACAGTTTGCGTAATCGATGACAAAACTAAACATTCCGCCCGATGATTTCCGTATTTCTGATAAATTTAAAATCGAGTAAAAACTTTTGAATGTAGGAAAGAAAGAATAATATTTACACGTATGGATTTATAAAATGCAATATTAATGGGTTATGTGAATCAAAAAAGTCTCAATTATAACAAATCAGTCTTTTACATATTTCTTTTGCATAAAAAGTTACATTATAAAAGCTATTTAACATTTTTTGACAGTCCTGTTTATATAAATGGGCATTTAAAATAATAAATTAGCAACAAAGGTAGCATTTGTCTTATTTTGAACACAATAAAATAGATCGAGATAGCATTTTCACACTTCGACACATTTTCACAGCATTTTATTAATAATGCATTGTTTAAAATTGATGCTATACGTTTGCAAGTCTAATCTGATGATATACGAAAAAAAAAACATCACGACAAATGGAATAAATCAAATACGAATAAGCTTGCAAATGAATTCTAATGTGTTAAAAAATAGAACGATATTATCAAAGAATCCGATCAACTTTCCGAGAATTTTGAACACCCGCAAACATTTAGCAGGTACAAATCGAAACAAGCCTCTAGCAAATTAGTTGAATACACTTTCTTAAAGATAAACTTGTAAGTATAAGTATAGTCAATCTAGAAAATGGAATAAAATGGTAATTACTAAAAGAAAAAAACTAAACAATCAACTGTATTATACCTAGAAATTGGCAGCTGGGCAGTCTCAGCAGACTTATAATAATTTCAGAGATAGTCTCTGTGATTGGCTATTGTGTCCAATGTATTGACCATTACCTAGGAGTCTTACATTCTTTCAAAGATTCTTGTGGTGAACAAAAAACTCTTATATTCCAAAAATGTTGTTTATCATGTTATTTAACAAATATAGGTTAAATAAGATGCAATTCTAAGATGTAATCTTTGGTTCGTATTTTTTTTACAGATCTTGTAACATAGTAGTCAGTTCGTTTAAATGTCGCAATTAGGTTAACGAAACCGCCTTGCAACAATGTTACATACGTTTATCAGAAATGTTTATAATTAATATACACTGAACAATTTTAAAAATACAACATAAGTTAATAGAACACATTATTATTCAACATCGTAATGTAACGAAATTTTATTTACTCCACCCCAAGATTGTGTTGCACAATGGCCGCTGGACCTATTGATTTATGCAAAGGAACAACGCGGTATGCAATTGTACGCTTTTTGCAGTAAGGGACGGCGAAGGGTGACTGGTGAGTGAATGCTTCATTGCATACAGGCACATTAGATCTGGACATGTCCAATACATGTGTGAAAAATTGAAGTCAGAAAAATATTGAAGAAATTCGTTGAATAAAAAATCATATATTAAGCTAAGGCCTCAGAGAGTGCGAGCTATTTAATTGATACCTGTATCTTTTTACAAAAGTCATGATATATCAATCTGCTTTTATTATTATAAATATAAATTATACCTTTTAAACAATGCTTCTTCATACTATACTGTTTTAGTTCATCTCTTAAAATATCGAGTTATTTTTGTCTAATTCAAAAGGTCTACAAGTGAGTTACTATCTCAAAATATTTCGCCTATTAGAGTTATTGCTTGAGCCGTGACGTTTGTCGCGTAGCTGTAAGGTTTGGTGGGAGTATCGATTGAAAAGACACAATTAAAGTTAGAGTTAGGTAACTGCGCACGTTTGTTGTCTCACGCGTACGTATGTGTTAGTTGCGTTAACCCCACAAAACTTTCATCTCCGGAGACCCTCCCGGCGGCGGGGGTAGGGCGGGGAGGGCGGCTCTCCCTACGAAGGGAGTAAAAAGTTGTTGCGACTCGTTCACCTCTTTCGGTGTCGCCCTCGGCTAACCGCACTATTTTTTATTACCACTGGGCTCGGCGTATTTCAATGTTTTCGCTGTATTATATATCCAACATTTTAGGTTGTAGTATAATATATACCTATATTGTAATACAATAGATATATCTCAACTCAAAGCTTGTTATTTCATATTTGTCTGATCGCGAGGTAAAGAAAATATAAACATATTTGTCAAATGTATTATATAAATATGCTCTAGTTTGTAGCCCGAGGCAAGCTCAGACATAAGCTATGTATGTGAAGACAAAGTCAAAGGGTTCGTGGCACGAGACATATGACAAAGTAAGGGCAAAACGGTAAGGAATGACAACTCGTGACGTTCACCGCGCAATAAAAAATCCCTTTCTTCCGTAAAAATCGAACGCGTGCTCATCCGACACGCAACAATTGGACTCGACTGCGGGGACACGTTTTTGGCTACAAAAGTGTAATTTTATTTTTAAAAAACACTCTTCCCCCGTTTTTAAAAAAGCCGTAACGCGTCCCCGAACGTAGGACGCGCGCCGGCTGAAGATTTGACGCGGCTCGCGCATGTGTTTATAATCGTCCCCTCGTAATTTTACATTTTTTTAGAAAAATTGAAACCATACTTTGAACCGTTTACCGGCGATCGATACTTCGTAAAAAATTGCGCGTGATTTTTTTCAAAGATCGGACATAAAAGGCAATAAAAAAAAAGTTGTCCGCCGCAAGCGAGCGGCTGGACGTTATGGAGCCGGCTTAACGGTTTTTGTGTGACCCTCAATTTACAACACAAGGGACACGACGTACCTTGACATCTTGGCGTGCGTGGAATCTAATGTAAATTTGCTACAAAAATGGGAATTTAAATAAGTAGTGCCCCTTCGAGCAGAATTGAGCCCTTGGCATAAGCAAGCGCTATTATTAATACCGGTCACAGGGAGCACGTGAAATAGGGCATCGCTTAAGGAAACACGATTATATTAGATGAGCGTGAATAATAATTAAATTTTTCAAGACTTTAGTATCTATTTTTACGTAGAAAATTTTTCATGGATTAAATATTTCTTAGTAATATTCACTTACATCTTATCATCTTAAATCTTGTAAAAATACTGTATGTTAAACTGGAAAAAAATATATATAATTGGTATCAAAAAGTCAAACGAAAAGTGTGTGAAAATTGTAGCCTAAAATACAAATAAAAGTAACTGTTGGTAAATTTGATTTTACATGTGTATGTTACATAACTATCTTATGCCTATACATACCTACACTATTGCATCGTCATATTTCTGGGAAAAGAAAACGCGTTCAGTGATCGGTACAGGAAATTAACATCACGCCAGTTTTCCTCGGAGCAAAGCTCGAGACATCGGCAATAAATAAAATTGCCAAAAAAGCAGAGACGCGAAGGGCGGCGTCCGGACTACGGCCGGACAGTGGGTGGAAGCCCTGTAAAAAATAATCTAGTGCTGTACTTGACGATGCGCTTCGATGATTTTATCGTTTTATCGATACAAATAATATTAATTTTATATTTATAATAATAATTACTCCTTGTAAATGACTCATGTGACAATATTGTATTTGAAGGTTGTATGGTCTTAGTTTTGCTTTATTAGTGATCTATGAAAAAGTATCTTTTCCGTAGTGTCAATCTCAATTACTTCCTTGCAGAATTCATTGATTTATACGATTTATTTATTTATATTTTATGAGGATGTCAAGAACTTACGTAAAGCAAGAAATGTGTTGAAGCAAGAATTATCTGGTGTCGATAGTTGTAACATCACTAAACAAAATTCTGAGCTTAACTACATATTTGTGCGGTAGTGAGAGGGTGCAGAGGAAGGGAGACGACAGAAGTCCGCGAGGGTTGCAAGACAGTACTTGCTGCCCGTTGCCCACTACCCTTGCCTACTGCGTGTTGTTGCGCTCTGGGAGCGCATTAACATCAAAGTCTCGTTATACAGATCCTACTAGTCATCGTCGCTCACATACAACACCAGGGAGACAATAAGTTAAAAAAACTGTGACGTCTTACCATCACCTAAAAACACCGATTTTACAAAACTTGCAAAAACAGTTCAAGACATATAATTTCGGCATTTTCATTACAACAGAAAAGACTTTTTTGTCACTAATGAAATCATAGTAAAATACTTTTATGTAGCTACGTCAAACACGATATTAAAACTACATACATACTGAGAGAAAATTTTACCGCCATATGTGAAACATAAGTATAGCTTTCAACGAAAGCAATTGCGATTTACATTAGACCGTAATGCTTACATAGCGATATGTAGAGGGTTAGTCGCCCTAACCCTTTACCTCGGCGGGCGAGGGCACGCCAAGGGGCGGCAGCGGAAGGGTTGCCGCCCGGCGGCGGGGCCTCACCCCGAGCTCTCACTACGAGCTTTTTTATCGTGCGTGCCGTCTTTTCCTTTTTCTATTTTTTATGTTTATTTCCCCGAGATCATAAATTATGTTTGAAAGGAGGGACTGAAGTCTCGGACTCGCGGCGACAGGAACCGGGGTGATTCGGAGCGAGGTTGCTGCGTTCTGTTTTTGTTTTTTATGGGCTCTCGTGTGCGTGGGGCTGCAGCGTTACCATGGTGACTGCATCGCATTATACGGTCGCGGGGGCGAGTCGCCACTACACTCCAATATAAATAAACAAGGAATATTTGTTGTTGTAACGTGATCCGTAAGAACAAACGCTTGTCCATATTCATTCGATCCTTGTTTGCGGACAAACTGTCGCGATGGACTCCAAAGCTTTGTTTACATACGCGATTGACTAGACCGTGTAATTGTATACAATAACAGTATTACGTTATAGTTTCTGTTGCGAAACATATGTCTATAAACGCAATATGTTTTAATTCAACCGTCACACTTACAAAACGATTGGTCATCTTGTTCGAGTCAGGATAAAACCCGGATATAACAAACAGATTAGCTTTATCCCCAAACACAGGGAAGTAATCAGATCAAAAAATCAAACGACAACAGATAAACAATTGCGATGTTGCGCAAATATGGTTTCGTAAATTATAATATAAATTCGTAAAGTATAATTATAATAAAGATATCTCTACAACAACCATCACTGCTCTGCGAACAAAGCACAAAGTGAATACCTCCTTAGCCAAGAACCGAGAAAAGTACAAAGATTTTATTAGCAATCTCGTATCTCTTACTATCCACACTTGTGGGAATTTGAGAACACAAATTTAAGTGCATACATAGAAATATTGATAGCAAATAATTTATCTACATCCGTTACAGAATTTAATCCAATTTCGCATTATACTTATTATAATTACAGTAGCCAGGTACTTACCATTGTTATAAAATTATGTTTTGAGATGTATGTGGAATTATTATCGACCATTACAATCGAGGCGACCGCAAAAAGTGAACAAAGCCAATGTTGTATCCACTTAATTGCTTACCCTTGCCTGTGTCAAAAAAAATACCGCGCCATATTGCGTCCAGCATAACCACCGCGAAAGAGAAATTTACGAATAAAAGGCGGGATAGTTACACGGCGCATTGAAAATTAGAAACCCTTTAGGGCGCCACGCCGACAGACAAAGGGGCGAATGGCAAATTGTCGGCAGGTAGCGAATATGTTGGAATGGTTCCAATAATTACTGAGGCCTCTCTACTTTAATAAATGGCCGTTTTTCTATATTTCAAAGGGCGATCGCACCATACGGACGTACCTGCCGCGAACCCTTCTCATAATGAGTTAAGTCCACTTCTTGATTGCCAATTTTTTTTTTCCATAATAAATGGGTTAACGCAAATAATTTATTTTCAACATATGTTGGTAAAATTTTGGTGTCACGAGACTTAACATTTTTCGTAAATATGAAATAATATTTTTTTAGTCATTACGATTAAAACTACATTTCAGAACTAACTATAACCTCGTACAATAAAGTATTTGTTACTCTTAGAACAAAGAAAAAGAAGGCCAAAAAGATTATCAGAGACAATTACAATTACTGCGTTTACCAATGTTGGCGCTGGAAAGAAAATCTCTCTCAATATATGAAAACCTATACTTACAATAACAGTACGAGTACATTGGTCCTTTACGTCACTAAGTGTCGTTAGAAAATAATTATTAACAATTCGTTTTTTACTTTAAACTCCTTCCGGCAGTAACGTGAAGAATTGACAATAACATGGCATATAACAAACGATATATTGTAAAGAATGGTAGCTCATTGTTCGTTAGCTGTTTAGATTAAACAGTATAAAATGAAAGGGTAAGATGACAATCACGCTTTGCCCGGAGGCAATGAAGTGAATCTAAACGACTTGTAATTCCGATGTTTTCGCTGTTAAAATCGCATTTCCTGAACACGATATTTAGCAAAGTCAGCGAAGCGGACACGAGAGTGTCGACTGATGTAAAGGACAAAGACTGTTTCTATACAATACGTTCCTGCGACTATTTAAAATCAATCCTTGCACGACACCCACGCAAATAACAAAATTTTGGTATGGTCCAAGTCAAAAAGAATTTGTCATTTTGTTTTATTCATTGGCATCATTTAACAGGATCATTTGTTTGTACAAGAATAAAGTGAATCACGCCCTTAACCCAGAGCGGTAGACAAAGACCACAGATTTTCATTTGGCGCGGTTCTGACACCCCTCTCTCGCTTTGGCTACATACATCTACGCATACATTTATTAATGACTCTTAAGTTATAACTTTATCGATATTATTTTTTACTGTAAGGTAAGTAGCTAAAAACTGTACTAACCTCCTACCTAATATTTAAACCTCCTTTTTTCTTGCGGCCAACAATCTTAATCGCAAAAACGACACGCTCATAGTTGATGTTATTTAGACACTTTTTATTTTCTTTTAAGTGCCTATTTATAACTTTACTTTTGCATATTGACATTGACTATAATCTTATTCTAAACGTTTTAAATCCGAGGGCACATCTAAAAAAATCACTTTTATTTTTCGTTAACAAAATTGTTCAACGCCTGTAACTTGCGCCTTTAGTTACGGAAGTTTAAAGAATGTAAGCCATAGCGGCACATCGAAGCATAAAACTATCCGTAATCCTTTCTAGTTCAAGCCTTTGACGAGCGATAAGGTAGAAACATTTTATAACAATGTTAAATATTTTGGCGGCTAAACCTTTGTGTTATCTCACCTAGCCGTTATTGATGATACGCGTGGCTTCCTAATAATGCTGCAAACCGCCTGTGGTTTCAAACTTTGAGAATTATGAAATTTTGTACAAGAGTAATAATTTTAGTATTATAATGTTTTCTGCGCTAATCAGGTTTGTTTTCTGTGGTCATTTTCTATCGTATGGTGATCTGTCTTTTCGCTTTTACTCAGTTGTAAGTTACGCGTAATTGTCCACCCATAACCTTTTTCTATACGATTGAAGTAGTATAAAATTAAAATGCTGCTTTTTGGTAACTTTTTAACTTTTCCCTATCATTGACCACAGTAAGTTTTGATTAAAGTAAGTATAAAGGTGTCCGTCGAGGACCACGAATGCCGCTCATTAATACACGTCAGTTGGAGACTGCGAGAGACATCCCAACTAAGATCACATCATTAATATTAAGTAGTACACGTAGGCGGTGCTACGAAAAGGATAAATTTCATGGAGAGATGCTTTCACCCTTTTTAACTCCTACCTATTTGTCAGTGGGCATAGAAATCACCGAAGAAAGGATCCTCGATATCTCTACATGACGTTGCCAAAGTCCATTAGTATTGTCCAGAGACATTATGTGCGTATATCATATCGTGTAGGTTAATGACGTAAATTTCGCGCTTGTCTCGTGCAATATAATAATGTCTTATATGTTAACTTAATTTGACATCTTTATAAATAAACATTACTAAAACATTCCATTATAGTGCTTATCAGTGACTTAACAAACAAATAAACTATGCGATTCTTGTTTGGAAATTTATTCTACCATAATTTATTAATAACAGATATGCGGATAGGAATGCAATTACAAACAATACAAAGATACCTCGATAGCACAATTATTTGTGGCCCACACGTGGAATTCTAATATGTAACAAGAAATTATTTATCGCCTATATAAGAAAGAATACTCATTTTAAAAGTAACCTTTACTTTGTAAATTCAGGAATAATAACGTAACGGAAAAATCTATTGAATGTAAAGCAGAGACAAATTGGTTATCGCTTTTTTATCAAACCTCTTTCACAACAGACTGAAATGGAGTAGATAGGGAAACTCTTGTTTCTTGCAACTATGGAAAAATCTGAAAGTTGCAATGTTTTAACTCGAAAATGAGAAACACTGCTAGAAACCAGATTAAGTTTTGCGCTATATTCTGCTATTGAAAAAATCTAAACCAACAATAGATTACAAAAGTCATTGTTGACCCTTTTGGAAGAGTATTATTTATATTGCGATTTATTACCCTTTCACGTGTCCGTGAAGCCTTCGATACAAAGCTGGGTTAGGCGGTGCCAACCCATTAGTGCGCGCGCGGCGGGGGCTCATGATCACTCGGTTCATGTTAATTTATGTGCTTTGTAGTATTGTCCACTCACAATGGACGCATTTTATGGCCTACTGCCGGACACCCAGATTAACATCGACGTATGATTTTAGCTTTCTCTAGTTTTGTGCAAAACACAATGGCCGCTCTAACCGGCCACCTGGCTATAATGGTTACGAAAAAATCGAGGTAGCTACCGTCCATACCGTTTTGTGCAAAGAATTCTACGTTGGCACCTGCATTGAAGCTATTAAACATACTATTAATTATATGACATCGTTAATTGACAGAAATTGCAATATCGCAAAATGCTAGCAATGCACTGTAGCTGATTGATTAGAATTGCAGAACAAAATATAACAATTTAAATAACTATAAATATACTTTATTTCGAATTACAATTAAATATATTTAACAAATTACTTAAATTATTAAATATATTGCACCTTATGATATAAATGATGGCGGTTGAATGGGAAACCACAATTTGGGCAAAATTTTAAAACTCTGAAAACAAAGTGTTACTATCGTTCCAAGTATGATTATAAAAGATTCCCCAAAATAAAAATGTAATGTCAACATAGAAATAAGCGTGACTAAAACAGCGCAATACAAAATATCATCCATAATCATAATTTAAAAAAAGACTTCGATACAAGTTTCGTAAAATTAAAAATAATTATAAATTAAAAGAACAAACAACAATAAACAAACTCAGGTACAGATTTGTATTCAAATTTGTTACAGACTGATATGGAAGTAATGTAAGAAAAGAAAATTAAGTCCAAATTAATAATTCCATAGTTGTGCTGATAAAGTTCGACTACTCTAGTCTTATAATACCTTATAACAAATATATTTATCAAAATTTCTTAATGCAAAGGCATCGTTTCTTCTTCGGAAATGGTCTTCTGCGGCGCTTGTCCCGGCGCCAGCTCCCCGTGTATCCTGACACGATACAGACAGGTGTACAGCGAGTGTCCCCAGTTAGAGAACACTTTGAGTCTCACGATAAGGTAGGCCGCGGCAGCCGGTTGCTGCACCTCGAAGTACTGTATAGGCTTACCGTCCTTGTCATACTCAAAACTGCCAAAGTCATGCGGATGTGGATCGCCACGGTGCGACAAACCTTCGAGCTGGAATAGACGTGGCGCCGATGATATTTCTCTAAAGGGAAAAGTTATGAACAAGGTTTAGAAACGTATTAATAAAGATGTAAAATAAAGTTACTCAATTTCCTATTTTCACGAATCTATACGAAGATATTTAATACATTGAACTCAAGAAGTAATCAAAAAGCACATAATTAAAATTTTTAGACTAACTTTGTTGGCGAGATATGCGGCGGTATATGTTCAATGCTGATGCCGGTAATGTGGACTGAGCCCACGAGTCGTATGGTGACCTCGCCCCGGGAGCCGCGGAAGGCCCAACACTCGCCGGGTAACGTGCCAGGGCGCAGGATGGCGGAGGCGCCAGGGCACTCGCGGCAGAGCAGTGAGCTCACCGCGTGCAGCGCCCACCCCACAGTGGACTCATATATCATGTACTCCTGCGTCTCTCCAGTATCAAGTATACGGGCGCCAGCGGACTCCAGGGCAAAATCTGCTATCTACAAAAATACCTTCCTAAGCATTTATTATTGGATAACATATAACTGCCGTAGAAAAGTCTTAGATAAAAGCGTTATTCGAGTCTTAAAAATTAAGGAAACCAATTCATTTACATATATTTGTATAAATATAAACTCACATTGGTCATGTAATAATAAATAATAAAATTTCTTAATGTCATTTTTGGGTATAATACCATAGAATGTAGAGATGGTAACTTTATAAATAGCATGTATTTTATTTTATTACACCTGTCGGTCATAGTCGCCCATATCCATCAATTGCCGCGCGTGCCGGCGCGTGGGTTCCAACGCGTCCTTTACGCGGCCCGATGCCGCAGTCATAGCCGGCAGCGCTGACGACATCCTCTCCAACTCGTTACGGATGCGTTCGTGTTCACGATTCATCTTTTAATAATAATAAAGCAAGTAAGTGGGAAATGAGGGAATGTTTTACCATTAGCCATTGGCAGAGGAAGGCCTCAGTGTTTAGAAAAACAGAATACAGGTACACCAACCTGCTAATAAACGTCGCATCGCGGAAAATTTACGCTGTAAAAACCTAGCTTTAGATAGATGACAAAAAGCTTAACTTTGATTTCAATAAAAGTTTTGAATAATGAGAACAGTACACAACCTCAGATAGGCCCTGTGTAAGTTGCATGACCATGTATTTTATATCTCCGAAGTCTCCCTCAATGGTGTCCTGCGAGCCCCACAGGTACGAGTACACGTGCAGACCCAGTAAAAGCGTCAGCGCCACGCAAACGAAAGAACGGAAGATGTTGCGGATGCCACAACCCTCCTCCTCATCGTAATCCATCACACCGTTAAAAATAAACTAATAATATAATCTTAAAACGTTAACACAATTAATATAAATCTTATAATGTATAATTGTTAAAACTCTTGTAAGCGTATTCAAGTTTATATACAAACATCTGTCAATATTGTTTTTCATTCTTAAATGTCATATGCTCTTTAATTTTTTCAATAAGCTTTTGTATGTAAGAAGGTGGCAAATAAGCGGCCGGAACATCGAAAAGATCATCGACGCCCATGGAGAATCGCACACCAGAACTGAAGCTGCGTTACCAGTGTTTGAATTAGAAATATCGATTTTTGAAGGTCCCCTAGACATACTGGTTTGAAAATACCGCCGAGAACAGGCCAATAGTTTCTGAGTTATCTATGTGAATCTATACGAATTTTAGGTATTTAGTCTTTTTCGTAGTGATTTATTTATCTATTTTATAGTTTAATGAGTCTCTAGAGTGAAGCCCACTTTGCCCTTCCATTGCAGCTGCTGGCGATGCCCATGCGCTTATGCATATTTTTTTAGGCTAATATAATTTTCAAAGCAAATTAGAAGCACGTCGCATATGTAGAATAAAAAGCAATTAATAGTTATGTAAAAACTTTATTGTCTGTGATTCTATGCTTTCTGTTGCTGTGCGGTGTACTCTAGCTGCGCGGCGGCGACGGACTTCATAGACTCGTGAGCTTGATGAACATTAGCGCGCCAGGCGAGCAGCACACTGCGCAGCTGCTGCCACTGCGCCGGACCGAACGTGCGGTGCATTGTGCTCGTGACGCGCACCGTACGCGCAGCCTGGTCCATGCGCGCGCGCACCAACTTCGTCTTCAGCACTGCAAACATTCAAAATAGTATAGAATACGACTCAAATTCATCAAATTACATAAATTTTAGTAATTTGTCTCAGATTTATAATTGTTTGGAATCACGGCATTCATTTCTTGGTGGTACTGGTAACATCATATACATTATTTATCTAACAGCTTTATAGAAGTATTTCTATACAATTAAAACAAAACTGATGTATCAAAAGTTTCAAAGAAAAACATTACCTTCAATGATAAAAGCTTCGACATTCTTCTCTTCAATCTGCAGTTCAGTTATCATGTCATCAAATGTTATTTCAGGATTAGTCTCCGCCATCTGCATAAATGACAATATTCTCATCTTCTTCACATTCTGCTCATGATTGAGCCCTTGAAATTGAACATTAATGTTTTATTTATAATTACAGTCTTCTCCCAATGCTATATTTAAATATTTAAAAATCTTATAAACATGTCTTTGTATCTATATTATAGATAATCCTAGATCTAAGATTCAGAATCTTAGTTCTAGGATTCTCAGTAGGATTCAAGATAAAACTGAAAAGCAAAAAGTTGTATTCCTTTTTCTAAATATTAAACAGCTTTAAAGTTACTTCTTACATAAATATCTTAGAATAATATAAACAACATCATAATTAAACATACCTTGAGACTGTACAAACTCTTTATGATTTTCATAAAATGTTACATAACTTGAAAGTTTCTCCGATACAAAGATTGTAAGTAGATCATATATCAGCTCTCCTTCCAAAAACCGGACAGGTTTCAAGGACAGCAATGGGTCTAGTAGGAATGTATTGGGATCAGCTAGTGCAGTGACTATACACTTGATTGCATCTTCTCTGGCGTATGATGCATTTTCATCTGTGTATGTGCCAAGTAACTCTATCATGACCTTTGAAGCTAATTCACTGCAATGAAATAGTAAAACAATTAAATTAAGAGGCTCACAAGTAGGGTGAAGTGAACAAAGAGACCAAATGCCAACTGATTTCACATTTAAAAAAAAATGTTCAGATATAATAAAAAATTTAGCAAAAGTAAATCTTACTATTATAAAAAAATGTGAATGTTTGGATGAAATGTGAATGGCTGTATAGATCTCGCTGAAATTTGGCATAATTAAAAAAAAATAATTAAGCAGTTTTTACTTTGGAGTAGACGGAGTTGCAAGCAACAGCTAGTGTTAAAATAACTCCTACAACCTTTGCTAAAGATAAACCTTTAGTTTGTTTCAACATCAACACAGAAAAATGTTATTACATGTTCTAATAACTAACAGAGTAATAAATGGTACACAATAAATATCAACTAGAATTGTCTTTGAAAACCATACCTGTTTTGATCTTTTAAAACTTGATGGAGTAATCTGTACAATTTTTGCATCTGTTCATTAGAGGGGGGGCAGCTGGAGAACTCCTTTTTCAGATGCTCTACACCTGTGAACACATCCTTGACAGCGCCAACACGTGCAGCAAGTTCAATCACATGGTAATACACATGGTATCTCAATGGAGAGTTGGCCTCTAAGTTGTTATACAACCTCCATAGGCTGGAAAGATAGTGCATATTTTTTTAAATAATCATTGATTTAGATGTAACAATATCAATTATTTGTGTATATTTACTTATGTTCACACAATATCTTATAGGATTTGATAAAATATAATTTGTGAAAGACTATTATTGCTTAATTACTTACGACTGTAAAGCTATTAATCCAACTTTGGGGCCCGGTGATTTGCCGAGCCTTTGACTGAATGCAACAATAAGGTTTTCACCTCTTTCTAATGGTATCTGCAATATACAAATATCATTTATATTTAAATTATATTTTCTTTTTTCACATCTAAGAAGTTTGTTTTATTATTGATATGCAAAAATTCCTTTAAGCATCACAATTAAATTAAGACGACATGTTTTATGTGTTTATTCAATCTGAATTTGAAATGAAAAGAAGTTTATGAAAGATACACATTTTATATACTTACGGAAACCATTATAGAAACAATACTGTTGAGAATGGCTTCGATTTCATTTTCATTAGTTTCTTTCAAGCAGACATCACATACACCAACTATTTTATGTAAATCATCTTCTATTCCCTTTGCAGACTTTTCCTCGGATATTTCTGCGCCAAGACTTTTAAAATACTTTCTGAGTTCTTGTGCCTATAAATACCATTAGATATACAACATTGTTGTAATATTTTTCCTAGTTTGAAACGATAGAGTAAATTATTTTTAGGTTATTTTAGCATGACTTACTTGATCTTCGAGAGATATATCCATAAAAATGGCAGGACCCTGCATATTGCAAAATATGAAATTTTTTAATAATTTGGTTCAAATTACAAGTGAGTTGATGTTATTACAGTCAAAAATAATAAATTAAGACATGAGCCAGCTAGGCAAGCGAATAAAAAGACAAGCATTGTGACTTTGACATGCAATGACCAGTGCGTAACAGAGTTATAAAACTTTCTCTTAAACATATTAAAAGCTTACCTTATCTGTACTGCAGCTGCACACAATTTTCTTAAAATGGCAACTATTTTAATATGGATTGACAAAGACAAGCAAGTGACAACTGACATTTCATTGACGTTTGCCAAAAAATAAAAATCTCAAATTTTATGTTAATAACCCATATTTAATTTATACCTTAAGTAGACGACATAAAATTTATTTCACATTAACATTTGCAGCATCTTCCGTTTCATATTTTGAAAATAAAATAACATGCTTACAATAGTTTAGTGCTTTTCTAACCTAACAAACTTCGGGCTCGAATGATTCCATATGATTCTAAATTATAATAATGTCAAGTTTTCATAAGAAATCGGATTCACAATACAGCATCAAAGGAACCAAACTAAAAAATAATTTACCTTATATATCTTCTGGTATTCCATCCTTAGATCACATAATTGGTAAGTTTATTTCATGAAGGACCTAAACAGTCATCAATACCGAATTACATGATTTTTTTAGAGAGAGAACAATTTTTATTTCTTTTGTAGGCGGTGGTCTACCTTCAGGAGCAATTTTTGCTGTTGGTAAGATTTCATTTATTGATTGTTATCTTATACAAATTTGTGTATAGGCCTTACATTTTTTCATAATTAAACTGTAGACATATTGACCAGGTGCTATAATTTACTATAAATTTCAGAGGAAGATCTTTTGGGCAGTTACAGTAGAGTTTTAACAAAGTACTATCTTGCTGAAGGTGTTACTTCAGAACATGCACTGTTTATTGCTTCAGCGGATGAAGATCCTCACATTATTGTAAGTTTTTGTTGATATTTTTTTGTTATAATTTTTGCATCAAAAAAAATACAAAATCAACTAAGTATGACAAAAATATAAAGATGTAATTGTAATAATTCACAGATAAATGAGTTGCCACAGCCATGTACCGATCTACCTAAAGAAGTAGACCCTAAGGAAGGCAATGTTGAAATGAAAATCGCTTGGAGATACGAGAGACTGGGCCAGGTGGAATCTTCCTTTGGTAGCAATTCCTCGTTCGGACATAATTTTGACCTGAGCAAACATATGGATAAAGAAACTGTACAAAATAGAAATATTACTTACTGTTTTTTAAATGAAGATGAATTTGGAAACAAAGATAAAGTAAAAGGTAACAATATGTTTTTGTTACTGTCTTGATTGACTGGTCAACTGATGGCTTGATTTCATGCTTAACTAGTCTCTACGCTAGTTATAGGATCATTCAATTGGCAAGATAGTGGTAGAGTTTACGGTTTGATTGACAAAACACACAGCTTTTCGTTACTGTAATATATTAAACTACATTATACTGTACATAATAAAGTTATACTTTCAGGCTTCAAGAATTACATGTTTTTTAAATTATTAACTGAAATCAAAGATCTTGTATCAAAAGAAGAGTTCCACACAAGTGGTAAAAATAAAAATATCTTACGTATAAGCATACAGTCACTTGGCTCTCCAATCTGGTTGGCTGCGGATTGTGATGAAAATATAAACAGTGATTATGGACAAGATTTAATTAAATTTTTATACACTCTTAGATTAATTTTAAGAGATACATTGGCAGTTGCATTTATAACTGTTCCATCACATTTATTCGATGTAAGATTTTTTCTTTTTAAATTGTTTAAGTCCTTTTCAAAATTTCCATTATTATAACCTTATCTGTTTCAGGATGAGCATTTAATGCCCAGACTTCTATATTCCATAGACAATGCAGTCAGGATAGAGTCGTTTGCTGGCTCTAGTCGGGAAACAAACCCAGTGTATAGTGACTACCATGGCTTATTCCATGTCACTAAGTTGTCAGCTATATACTCACTTGTGCCTTATGTACCGCCCAGTCTGGATCTAGCATTTAAACTGCGCAGGAAAAAATTCGTTATTGAAAAATTACATTTGCCACCAGGTAAATAAATTTACACAATATTTAAAACTATCTGTATTGCAATTAAATGTATCATTAATTAAATATAAAAGCTTTTTTTAGTTACGAGGTGTAATATACTCTGTCTTTGCTTTATTTCAGAGCTGCAAGAGTCCAGTGAAAGAGAACAAGATGATATCACAGCAGTGCCTAAATCAGTCAGCTGTGGAGGATTTAAGAAAAAGGATATAGATTTCTAAATAATTGATTAGAAATAAAAAAAATATATTTTTTACAACTACCCTTTTTTATTTTAGTAATCACTTTCATTTTATAAACGACGGATATGTTTAACATACGTATGTGGAAATGAAAATAACTCGTCCATTAATTTTAAACAATCCTACCTTAATTATTAGTCACCCCAGCTGCTCAACGGCGCGTATCTCCCTAAAACCGACAAAACTATTCATCGCACATACCACGCGGACTCACTACTACGTTAGCTTGCATTTCGGTGTTTACTGCATTCATGTAAACAATATTTTTAAAAGTATAATAAAAATGAAGATCAAAAGGATCGCAAGTGCTAAAGTGCTTTATGGGTGTTTTAACACTTTATTTCTTGTAAGATATTAATACTAGTTATAAAATCTATAGTCCTTAACATTTTAAACTAAAAAAATGCGCAGTTGACGCTCAGTAAAAAAATGCATCCAAAAAAACGTCTTTACTGGATTTTTTTTATAAAACAGTGTGTATGTGTTGCTACAATTGAAGTGTTTTTTATTTATTCCAAGGTATTTGGTTTTGCGAAAGTGATATGTGGATTCCTGCTACTATGCGACTCCCAGAGGATCCTATTATCAAGTCTTCTGGCGATGCCTGATGAGGGTCTACCTGAGCCGCCGTTTTACTACGTCGCGTTAGCTTTACTAGCCAGCGGCCTCACTATATGCTTTATTGCTACGTTCGGCATCTGGGCAACATATATGCCTGGATATATACTGCTGACTATTGTAAGTTTTTATTTTAAATTTCTAATCGGTTTTTTTAACGTGGGATAATTAAGTTCGGTTTTATATATTTTTTATGCTTAATTTCTTTGTAAAATCGTAAGGTTCCTTATCAAAATGGTACACGTCGCTTGGGTCAATGTAACGATCATTTGATTATTTAAAATTTAACTTAGCGACGTCTTTCAACTTACTCTCTGTCTGTTTACATTGCATTACATTCTACCACAATAATAATGTGTTTTTACAGTACTTTTTGGTAGTACTATCTCTCTTACTATGCGAGTGCGCGTGCGGCGTTGCGGCTGCGATTTGGCCGCGCTGCGTTGGTCTGCAGAGTGCGCGGGGCGGCGCCGTGCCCGCGCTGCAAGCCTACTACGCGCTTCCTGACTATGAGGACTTCACTGCAGCAATCGATCTCGCACAGACGCAAGTTAGATCCTTTGATTTAAAAAGTAAAACAAATAATGTTCCTCCTTATAACCGCACTGAGATTTGTCTCCTGTCGTGTAGATTTATTAAGAGAATTTTGCTCATTTGTCTTGGAAGTTATAGTATGACCAAGAAAAGAATATAATTTTATTATGAGTGTTTATGATTGTCTATTGTGATCGTAGTTGAGGTGCTGCGGGATGACGGACGCGCGCAACTACGACATGTCTGTGTGGCAACTGCGGCGGCTTGGCCCGCGCGGGATGTCGGTGCCGCTATCCTGCTGCGTGCAGCGCGCGCCCGCCTCTTACCTCAGCCCCGCGCCGCTCAACCAGTCTCGCTGTCAGGATATACAACCCAACCCCACCTACAGACACGCTCCGGTATGATACTACACGTGCACGATAATGTGATACTTGCAACATAAAACATAATTTTATATATTTTATCAAGCTCCAAAACTTCAAGGTGAACATGAGAGCATTATCTAAACTTACTAAATTCAATGTCAATTCCTAAAAAATGTTAGTTTTTCTTAGTATTTTCATTTGTCAAAGTTTAAATGTTTATTTCAGGGTTGCTTGAGTAAACTCGAAGACTGGTATCAAGAGCAGTACATGGTTTTCATGCTTGGGTTATTTGTGATGGCCGTCTTCAAACTCGGCCTCCTGTTGACAACCGTATTCTCTTGTATCCGCTTACGAAAGCGCAGGAAATACATACGGTCTTACATCATGAAGTCAACAGATAATAAAACCAATGAAAATATCTACGAGCGCAAAATGGCGGGAAACCACGACTCACCGATAACTACGAAATATATTCAACCGAATAATTACTACAGTCCGAGGTTACGGAACCCGAAAATTTTCCAAGGACGACCGAATGAAATAGTATGAGAATTAGCCGTGGAGATAAATGCTTTAGAAATGAAGTTGGAAAAATTCTCCGATTTCTTATATAAACATCAAGCAGATTCTATTATGTGGTAGAAAGTATAATGCTAGAAATTTTTGAATTTTCTCATCAAATGGCATTTACACGAAGTCATCAGTACATTTGATACTTCTTTCTGTCAAGAAGGTTTCGTCAAAAAAATCTTCTTTTTGCCAAAGAATCGTATTTCTTGTCATTTGAATAATTATAAGATGGTCGCATAAAACAATACTATGTAATACGATAACATCGTTAATTATCTCCACGGAACTGAAAAAGAAATATATTTAAAACACTAGGTGTAAAATAAATCGGTAAATACTTTTTAATTTCGGGATGGAAGTAATAAAAGAAGTATGAATACTCAATATGCAATATTATTTTCAAAAGAACATTCAAAAATTGGTCCTAAATTTAAAAGTGTTAACAAACGCTCTGGAATGTTTTCTATCATTCACAATTGGTTTACAGCTGTAACAGAGAGCTAAGATATTGCAGATGTCTCGGTATTAGGGTATACTACTGGTAAATTTCATTTAAATCTTACGCTACCCAATTATAAATACAATTATGTACTCATAAATTAATTTGTCATAATAAATTGTAATATATAAAATGTTTGTTTAAGTATAAATTACAAATTTAATAAACAGAATATCAAATAAAAAATATAAACGAAACCAAAATCCTGATTAATCCAGAATCCCGCAAACCCCATCCTAAATGATACATGAGATCCTTAACTATAACAATAATCTATCTATTTATAATAATTGATACTATATTAATATTAACTATTGACCGTTGAGACCGACATCACAGTAAAATCTACTAATTACATCTTAGGTTCAGGAATGATCTTAAAATAAAACTTATACTTAGTAAGTCGATACAATTTATATTTCGCAATATGAATAGAAAGTAGATTGGGCCATTCTCGAGGCGGATAGACAAAACTCACTGATTAACCTAAAGCGCCTCAATGCATCGTACACATCATAATTGGCGGGAACAGGCTATCAAAATTTATCCTAAAACGTTATTCAATAAAATTACAGTTTTTTTTAACATAGATTAAACATTCAAGCTAAATTTTTTGCGCTATTAAAAAGTGAAAAGTATTGCCTAATTTACACATATTTCATGTTAAATTTTTTATATTTATAGATGTTACAAAATTTACTTAGCGTTTTATTTTAAAGCAAATTCAAAGATAACGCTATAAAAACAAATCCTAATTATGAAATTTTTACAGTTACATTTACATTGTAAGCATTGTTTTTAAATTTTTTACCTTAAATTTTATTTTAAATTATTTTATCCTTGTTACGAAATTACGTCTGTCATTTTCTTATAACTATTGAAAGCATTAATACATATTATTTAGGTAGTTTTAAGCCCAACTTTTATCGTTCCCGCCTTAAAGAATGTAGGTCCCAAAGTGAAATCTAAATATACAGTATTACAGTATCTCATATATCATTCATTCATTCATTCACTCACTTCTTCAACTCATTTTATAGTGTATTGCCCCAAATCATTCACTTCTCATTCGATTGTAGGCAAAGTAAATAAAAATTGGTTGTCTTTTGTGCTATTAAGTCGCTATATGAAATATTTTCAAATAAATACATTATATATTTATATAAACACTATTTTGCAACTAAAAAGAATCTATTATAAGAATGATAACATTAAGCGAAAGTAATCTGTGACTACTATTTATATTTAAAAGTTGAATTATAAACAAACATCTTAGCGTTACAATATTTACAAACATATTAACAATAATAAATCTTATAAATACTTTGAAATGGATATTTTACAATAAATAGTCTATAAAACAATGTCCGAAAGTGTCAAGTCTTCGGAGCGAATTCAATATTTATATAATGTTCTATCGAACTCATAAAATTCCGATGTTAAATTCCTGTCTGAATAACTTTGGTCGTGATATTTTTTAATATTGGTCGTGAAATTTTTGATTATATCAAATTGTTATACAATAATCAAAACGGAATTTTCTACTTCACTTAAAAATGTACTAAACCTTGTTCAATTGATGAGATTTTTATTTAAAATGTCGTTCGGATATTTTTAAAAGAATTAATTTCACGATATTTTAATATCGTTTCTGACTAATATCAAATAATATGCAAGTAAATGGAATTATTGGCAATGTTGATAATATGATAATACATGTGTGATGTAAGAAAAGTAAAAATAAATAATTATGCTTTCTTTGTATTACTTTTCTTAAGAAATATATCTAATTCATTGATTATATTTCACTTGATTTAATTAAATCTCATAAGAAATTGAACAGGTTATAAAAATAAAATGTAAAGAGTCTACAGGATATCGTTAAGGAAGGAATTATCTAGAGAGTTCAATAGTTCTTGAGCGGTGAGGTTGCTGGTGTCTGAGGAAGGCATGTTGTCGAGGAAGTCAAAGTTGAAGTCTGCAGGTCCCGAGTAGGAAGACGTGTGGAGCGAGGGGAAGGCATGACTGGAGTTGTTATTCTGACTAATTGGAGCGTTCTGAGTCATCATGGAGTTCTGCATGGGGTTGGTCTGAGCGTGCATGGAGCCGGTCTGGCCTTGCATGGGGTTGGACTGCATAGGGTTGCTCTGCATGGGGTTGGTTTGATGCGAGCCCATGCCGCCCATGCCCGCTTGCTGCATCGACATGCTTTGCGACTGGCTCATGTGAATGTTCGGCATCTGCAAATTGTGAAAAATTATTATTAATTGTGTGTTTTAATTTAATATTTATTAAGATAAACAGCTGTTTTATGTTAATCAAAAGCAATTGCAAATAACTGATACGATTATGCTATAATATCTTTGTATTGATGCATGAATCAATCTAAAGATATTTTCAGTACATACATACTTGCAGTATATATTTAAATCAAATAAAAGAGGATATAATTAGTGGTACATACCTGACCCTGCACACTCATCATCTGGTTCTGCTGCATGATGAGGTGAGACATCGGCGACTGCTGCTGGCTGGATGTCCTGCACACACACACACAGAACAAACTTAGAGTATGCTCAAAGGTTATTTGTTTCACTCTTAATATTTGAAGTATGAATTGTTAATTGCTTATTATACAGCTCGTCTACTCAATATGTTAGCATTACCAAATATAAGCTATGAATGATTTATACCAAATTTCTATGATAAAAATAATCGAAAATAAACAAAAAGAGTTACAGTTTATAACAAAAGTAGACCATATGATTATTGTTAGCATTTATTTTTTAACATGTCTTTACCTTTGTTGTTGCTGTTGTTGTTGCTGCTGCTGTTGATGCTGGTGCTGCAGCAGTTGGTGTTGCTGCAGGCGCGCCTGCTGCAGCTGCAGCTGCTGCTGCTGGTGCTGCGTCAGCCCGCCCATACCCGCCATGCCGAATCCTCCGCCTACATAATTATAATTAACTCAGTAAATTAACTTATTAAGAAATAATTTAAGAAGTAAACTCATTAAAGTTGTGGCAGAGAACCTGTTAAAATAGCATTAAGAAAGGTATTTACTATGTGATCAGGTTAGGCGAGTAAAGTACCTTGGTGGTGGTGCGGGAACTGCTGGCGCGGCTGCTGCTGCATGAGCACGTGTCGCCAGTCGGGCGCGTACTGTCGCGCGTGCGGGGCGAAGGCGCGGGGCGCGGGGGCTCGGCGCGGGGCGGGCGCGGGGGCGGCGGCGAAGCGCGCCTTGTACTCGGGCGGCGGCGGACGCATCTGCTGCTGCTGCGCGCGCAGCATCTGCTGCTGTTGCTGCTGCAGCATCTTGGCTTGCTGCTCACGGGATATGCCGGCCGCTGCTACACCTGTTAGTAATATAAGTTCTCCTTTAAAAACTATGTTACATTTATATTACTTAATTAAATAAGATAAATAAAAATTACAATAGTACAATGTTCAAAAACTTAAACGTATATACGATAAAAAGATAAATTATAAATTTTGATCTTGATTTATGACTAAATAAAATCGCTTATGTCATTGTTACGTACACTCGTTCACATTCCAATAGTTTACATAATGGACAGGAAAACGCGCAAAACGTGTTAAAGTATATTGCATTCATATGCTACAACTATTTCTCGATGAAAATGTTACTTAACTGGTTACCTTTACTTGCGAGCTCTTTTCATCTAGGTTCAAAATATTAAATAAATAACTTCTATAGCCAAACTATGTAACCAATGGTATCTTCGTCACATTCCTCCAAATCCCCCAAGCTACAATTTGCGAGTATGTTACCTAGAGGCGGTGGCTGCGGTCCTGCGGGCTGCTGCTGTGTGCCGGCAGGGCGACCTCGCATCGCCTGCGAGAAGTTGAGGCTCTGCGACTGCGACACTGAATACGTATCGCAACCGCTACCTGTAAATGCATCACAATTATATTATATAAATGTTCTTCTTGAAAGAGACATAAAAGAACAATGGCAGAATTTTAAGTGGAAAATTTTTGAAACGTTTTTAGAGTTCCGTTCCTAAAAAAACCCTTACGGAATCACCCTGTTGCCTACCGTTTGTGTGTCATGGTCTATTTTTCAATTTGACAACGTTATAGTTATGATATTGTTAAAAGAATTATATCTGAAGAAACTGTAGTAAACAAATCATCGTTCCAATAAGAAGCACCTATCACCTATCAGATATTTTTAGCGCAGTAACCGAGGTTATCGTTAAGTTGTTCGCTATAAGCCCTGAGAAATTGCGTTGTCTCTTTTACCAAGGCCATTTACCATATTGTAACTTTTATTATAATCCTACCTTGCTAATATCAAAGTGTCTGTGATATCGAATAATTTTAATGTACTGGTTTACATACATCGTGAGTAAACCTGTCTCGCAAGCTTCGTGCCTTATCGATTCGATCGGAAATGATTTCTCTAATAAAACTATTTAAAAAAGCCTAGCGATCTCAAACAGCTTTTTATGAAACTCATTCCCGTCCGAATCCGGTACTCAAGTTCAAAAGAAATTAAAAATATTTACAAAATGTTTGAACAGAGTTAAGGGTTGTAAGGAATACGGAGGGTCCTAATTTATTACTCTAGATATCAGGTGTGCGTGTTAAAACCTTGCTAGGAATCGACCTAATTTGGCATCACGACCGCCCGGCAGATCTGGGTCGACCATTTCATCCTTGATCCGTAAATTTATTTGTAACCAAATAGAGTCTAATTCAATCTAGCTTGACTTATACTTTCTTTTCATTTCATTTGTTACAAAATGTATTCTTTAAAAACACTTTCGTTGTTTTATTCCTGCTTCTATTGCAGTTGCAACATATTGTGAAGTTAATGTCATCGTAGTTAATTCGAAAATACGTAGAAAACAAACATAAACAAAACGTATAAGATAGATTTAATAACCGTGTTAGTTACTTTGGTTAACCGACAACAAGCTAAATGGTGTCCTGCGCCTCTCCATACATATGCACGGAATCTATACGACGCAAAGTCGCCTAGCATAATTATTGCCGAACCTTAAATAACTCCACGTTTACTCGTAAACCGGCTCTTACAAGGCAATGGACCCGAGCAACGCCACATTTGTTTCTGTTCTGAGCAGCTAGCGGCCAAGATTGCAACAATAAAGACTTCAATGTACGCATGTCATCCCTGAAGCGCGCGACTTGACGCATTCTCTCAGATCGTCAACCTCACAATGCGCGTCTCCGACCGCAAGCTGGCTATCCCAACTTGAGCCCCGGCTGTACTGTGCAGCGCTACAAAATAAAGACCATTCCTACAGCACAGTTTTACGCTTATGCTGGAAACTAGCTGCGCGCATACTCCGCATTACATTGTAGTATGTTATGAAAAATAAACTTTGCGCGAATGTTTATGAAATCGTACAAACAAAATTTGCTGTCTGGACTAACACGATACCGTATGATTTAATTACATATATGAAATACTAAATTATAGAACGCATCTGAACACTTTATCAGCAGCATTTATGTATACTAAAATAAGACCTGATTAGCTGAATAATGTCCTAGTACTAAAATCTCGTGTAAAATGAATTATTGAATTTTATAGGCTGAATTCTTCGCCAAACTTATAATAACTCTAAGACAACTCTAATGCCTGGTTAGCTGTAATAACTTAATTCGTTGGTCTCGAAGATAGCGAGTTCTTTTTTACCGAATTAAGAATAAGAGTTATCTTACCTTGTTGATGATGAACTACGAGTTATCTTACCTTGATGATGTTGCGGTGAGGGCGTGCCTTGGTGCTGGAAGCTGGCGTACATGCCTTGCTGGGCAGCCACAGACACGTGCCCGCCCGTGCCCGCGCTGTTCACTTGCATATGCTGCGCCGCCGACACCTGTACACCCAGAGTAAATAGGCCGTTTAAATTATTTAATGGTTCTACTTGCTTGCGATTATTGATTTCTGAAATCCAAAGTTTGCCATTTTAATGAAATCTCAGATTACTTACATATTGGGACAAAATATAAGCAATAGAGTCGTGGGATACACTTAAATTACAACTGATTGCCTGAACTAACCTTTTATCAGCGTCACATATTTTTGGCTGTATTTTAAAATGATTTCAAAGGTGAAATTTCATCGTTTATAATATTAAAATAATGCCTTAATGTTTTGTAGGTTGTAACACAAACGGCTACTGTGGAACCGGTTTATGTGAGAGAAAAATGTATTTTAAAAACTTTATTTAATTTTTCTCACGAGTTAAATTATTATTCGTCCTTTATTTTGCTGCCTCTGTGCATTTTATATAATCCGCAAGATTGTTAATTCTGAATGGAGAATTTATTTTTGACTTCCCGTCTGAGACTGAAAGAACTTGTATACAAGTTTCACCCTAATTAATTTACGAAAAAGGTATTATACTTTAGTAGATATGGTATAAGAATTGGTAACATATCAATATTAGGTGTAATTAGTGGGAGACAATACGAACATATGCACTGTGGGCGCCCTCTGCCCCACTAAGGGGAGATAGGACTTCAAGTCAAGGAAGTCATTACGAACACATATTGAACCTTGCAAAGTACATCCGACTCGTTTATTTGATTTGGTTCCGAACGTGATATGACTGAGCGTATAGGATAGATAGATAGTAAATATAGTTTTTTTTTAATTAGTATAGACCTTACTAATATTATAATATTATAAATGCGAATATTTAGACGGATGGATGGATGTTTGTTTGAAGGTATCTCCAGAACGGCTCATCGGATCTTAAGCAAATTTGGCACAGATGTATAGCATAGTCAAGCAGGTCACGTAGGCTACTCATTCAGCTTTTTCGCGACGGAGTCTCGGGCGACAGCTAGTTTATATGTATAATTAATTAGTACGCTTAGCCATATTTTCGATTTGTTACACCAAAATATGCAAAGATACAAATATACAAATAAAAAATGTTTAAATCCTCGTTGTATGTGTATACTCTTATTTCGCGACCAAATTCCCACAGTATACTAATGAAGTTTGTGTATAAATTTGAAAGTATTGTGCAGGTAGACGTATGTGATGTTTTTGCGTCGGCAAGTGAGCGCTGATCGTTGACAGCTGCCGACCGGAGACGAGAGCGATGCGATGCCGAGACACAAACCAGTTTACTACCACAAACCT
The DNA here is from genome assembly GCF_000836235.2 of Papilio xuthus. Lineage (NCBI taxonomy): Eukaryota > Metazoa > Arthropoda > Insecta > Lepidoptera > Papilionidae > Papilio > Papilio xuthus. The sequence continues at coordinate 661,497 of NW_013532534.1, read as the reverse complement.
CCCACTCTTAACATTTTGCCACTACATACTAATAAGAAAGAATAAAGAGATTTATCTCTATATCATTCAAATAACGTTTACTGATTTGCTCTAGAATATTTTATATCAATAAAGGAATATAAATGGAAACTATATAGTACTATTATAGCTGTCGCCCGCGACTCAGTCAGCTCGGAATTTAAAAAAAAACTTAATTAATAGCATATGTGTTCTTTCAGACTCTGTTCTACATTTATGTCAAATTTCAGCAAAACCCATACAGCCGTTCTAGAGATACCTACTAACAAACAAATATGCATCCATCCATATATTCGAATTTACAGTATTAGTAAGATATCATTAAATTTGCCTTACTTGTACACTCTTGTGATATTCGGGGAAAGAAACAAATGAGATCCAATACTTCAAAATTTGTCAAGTTGTTTCAATTACAGATTACAAGGGAACGGACGGACACGTAGCCGAGAAAAAATCGGTCGCGTAAAATAGTATTATATTTATATAATTAAACTTTATACGAGTATGTACCAAAAACTGAAACTTATTTTACTGAAGGGCCATGTACAAGGTTGTAAGCGAAGAGCACGTACACTTAAACAGAGGCAGATAATACGAAAAAAGGGTGTCAGGGCCGAGCTAAATCGAAGCTTGTAATATTCCTAACGAAGAGGCGGCGTAAGTTCATGTTTTGTAATTGCAAACTATTAGAAATCCCTCTTATTTGAATGTTTTAAGGAGTAAACAATAGAATTCGCAATAATAATAAACAGTGTAACTCTATGTTTTATTTTAGTACATGTAGTGTTACTTATTTTTTTCTTGTAATCAATAAAATATTTATGTAATGGTTTTGAAAAATCTTGAATCCGAAAACGTTGCAACATATTTTACTTTATTTTTATTTATATACACTCACGAACTTTCATGACATGTTTTTAAACAACTAATTTATTTTAACCTCTACTATTTTCTTTATTTATAAACAGATAATTAAGAATCATTTACTTACAAGGAAATATACATTTACAAGATAAAGTTAAACGTAAACAATAACACGGAATTGTTATTCAATTGAATGGAAATTATTTTTTTTTTTAAACCTAAAATAGAAAAATAAAAGACGCTGATAGAGTAAGCAACTTACTATAAATAAATTAAAATATTAACAACTTTTATGAATTTTTTATCGAGTTTAAATCTTTAGATTAAACGTTGAAATATCAGAATGATATTTTTATTAATATTATATAATGAATTTTATATTGCGCGTTCAATGTTCATTCTGTTATCTTCTCGTCAATACACGGAAAGGGTCGCCATTCTGTGTGATCATGTACAAATTTAGATATCACTAGCTGTCGCCCGCGACTACGACGGCGTAGAATTAAAAAAAAAATAATTTGTAGCCTATGTACATATACTTCCAGTCTATATTCTTCATCCATGTCAAATTTTATCGAGATATGTTGAACCTTCTGACAAACATTTATTCATCCATCCATCCAAACTCTCGCATTAGTAAGATTACTAATATATATCAAACGTTTGTTATTTCGATCCTATATAGAGTTATTTTGCCTCTTGAATTTTTGAAACAAAACGTAACATAGCAACGATTAGGTAAGATTTGTTTTGATCGGACCACAAGAGATTCGATCATATCTTTTTTATTTGAACAAAACCGGATGGGATCGCGTGTGCACAAAAAGTCCACTAAGCTGATGCATTGTTAAGCCAGACGAAGTAACGGCATCGTTGATATCTAGTCCCACATCTCAGTGCGGGACGTTTTCACCCAGCAACAGAAGATCATATTTATTAATGACATTCTTTGAAGCAACATTGATATAGGCTGGATACATACGATGGCAGAACAGTTCGGCAAAGTAGCAGAACATTCCAGTACTGCTATTGTTTTAAACGCAGTTTCTATCTCGGCGTGATGCTCTGATTCTGAGCCTCTACGTATGATATTTATCATAAATGTTTATAGTTACGATGTTTACAAACAACTTGCGACACCGAGCCGTAATTGCATTCAATTAAACACTAAAATTGCCAAGTTAGCACAAACAAATTACGTATGTTAATTTTACTTAAGATTTATACGGTTTAAAACTTTGTTTATGACCTTCGTTGTAGTATATATCAAAAGCTATATGTATAATACTGCATCGAGTATCTCCTGCATAGCGAAAGAGGGTTGAAGGCGTATGAAAGGGGATGAGGGGGTGTCGCGCCGCCATCCCCACTCACGACATCGATCATGGTTGCCTTCACATTACTAAATATTTTCTCTGGCAACTAAATTACAAACAAAATAACCTTTTTGTTAAATTCTTAAATCTAACTAATACATTGCATCATTTTATCGCAATTTAAATTTAAAATTAAAAAAAAATAAGTCCTTGCTTCACATTTCACCATTCGCTTAAAAATGACTTTCTCGAAATCCAAAAATCACTTCAAGGTTTTTCATAATTAATTGGAAGGGTTTTAAATTCATAATTTTCTACAAGGTTTTAATATCAAAATCTTTTGAAATCGTATCTTATCACTTACGTCAATCCTAGTCAACATTTTGGCCAAAACGTACTCACTGTATAATCTAAATAGCATTTCATAATTATTGCAATTGCAATTTATTGAGACCTACAGCTATTATTACATTACTTCTTTCGTTACTAAAAGAGAAAACACAAATGAGATGGAGAACTAACATGAAACATCTCTACCCATCAAAAGAGGAAATATACATCATGTTCACGAAATAATATATTTTTTTTTAATATTACATATCGACACTCCAATTTTAATAATTTTATAGATAGATACAGTTTAGCCAATTGCCAAAAACGTTAAAAATTTTAAGCTGATTACGGTAATTGTTTGCTATGAAATTAATTTATTTTATTCCTAAGTAAATACAATTAAGAAGATCCACTTCACTTATTTAAAACGAAACGAACCAAACTGAGTGAACAAACTCCCTTACTATATAAAAACTAAGGAAAAATATACTAATTTGACCAAAGTGAGATAATTATAAATAACTAAATGCCAAGGGTAATTGTTGTAAAGAAGGCTATCTGGCTACGCGAATGATTTAATGATAATATTTGTAAACGGAAGCACACTCTGTCTAGACAAGTTTGTCCAAATTTAGTCCAAAGTTTGTCATATTATGATCTATTAAGTAGTAAACAGCACCACATCTACGCTTTACTGGAAATTGTATTAAGGGGAATAAAAGGTAAAAATGTTACGGTACGTTAAATATTATTAGATGATTTAATTGACCCAATGAATAATGATAAGCATTTACGTCACGTCGTGTCCCACACATTTTCACAAAGGGATATACATTGGACACAAAGGTGATATATGTTATATTAAAGTATTGCGATTGTGAATCGGAGTTATGTGAATGTAACAGAAACAAGTCGCTTACAATTGGAATTTACATCGGCCACTGCTCAGCGGTCTGATAACATCGCTATAAATACAGTTGCTTTTCTCACAGTGACATTGCCGGTGCGGCGCGGAGCGTTGCGAATTGCGATACATCGAGAGCAACCAGTGCCTTATCACTCACAGCACACAGCCGTACACAACACACTATATACATATCTCTACCACGCCTCTGCACTGTCATAATGCACCATGAGAATATGGTTTTGTTTATATTTTAATAACTTATTGTTAACTGCAACCGTATATAGTTTCACAGATATGAAAACAAACGTGCCCTTTTCTGTACAATCTTTTGCTTCCTGCCAGCAAAATCAACTATCATAAAGGTATACGACTCTAGTCACTTCCTAGAAAAGATTCTTAACCAACCCATTTAGATTTGCGTGTAAGTTTTCCTTGTTTCCTCACATCAAAGCAAGCTCAAAAAGACCTTGATTTGTTTTGTCATTATCGAGGATAATAACAATGTTCTCGTTACACGTGCCACTAGGTAACAATTGCATAATAGCATGCACCCGTGCCGCTTAGTGTCTTGTCATTCTGTACCTAATTGTCAAGCAATAAGATCGTAAAATATCCAAATTGCTTTGTCAAAGGCACGGAACTTCCAGGCATCAGTAAACAAACATTTTAGATGCACAATTGTTCAGTCTGTAACCAGAGCATAATGTGTGTCGTAACAGCAACGTAACTATTACTTACGTATTGACAATCAAATCATACTTCTAGTCCTTTTAGGCAAGTTGTTAAAAAAACAATTTTAATAAAATCCTTCATTGATGTGGTGGCATAAACATAAGTAAAATTTGTATTGCCAACTAAAGGCGGTGAGATAAACGAATAACTAAAGGAGATCAAATGGAATGCCCGATAAAAAGTGTTGTTTACAGCGACGTTTGCGTCTCCCACATTTTTGTACCAATATCGTCAATGTTTGTATCTTTATGAGATCAGACAATAAAAGGCGATAAACTACTTCCACTGAGATTAAAAGCGTAACTTACTTTTATAATATCCAATGCGAAATGCCTTATCAAATTACATTTATACAAAAAAAATGCTGGCAGTCAGTGTCATAACATCTTGAAACCTACTATAGTTATGTTTTGGATGAAATAAGGACGAAAGCTATAGCTTGAATAGCTGTTGACTACATCTTTCAATCTCCTTTTGCGCTTGTATGCGCAAAATACAAGCAGAATAAGGTCAGAGTGTACTGACGACTACGTAAATCTTACCAGCTACATAATTTGCTCAGACACAAGCTCGACCACAATAAAGAGTAACAAATGATTCGTATCATTAGAAAGATTTAATTTATCATTTTCTTCTTAACAATAAATTGCATTCGCTGTTATCTTACAAGGAAACAGAATCAACGTTACTATTTCTAAACAAATCTATTCTAATTATAGTCAGTAGGTATGACCTTATTCTACGTGTTAGTTATAACATCTTATCGATCGACATATTATAATTAATTATATTCCCATTACACTAGTATTTACACTTAACATTTAAAACTACTGACAACAGATAGAAGTACTGCTAGAAGAGATATTATCTCTTATGAGATGTAAATGTTTTCGTCGAATGGGTTTATTTATAAGCATTATTTTGATTTTTTAAACTGTGATATTACATCGAATGCTACGTTCATTATGTTGTTTATGAATTGAAAATATAAATTTGCGTGATCTTTGACATTCAGGGCCCGATCGGTAGCGTTACAGCGGCCCTTACAGCGACGATATATTTAGCGCGGCCCACACTTTGACGTCACTAACGCCCACCGCACCGGTTAGGTCAAAGGTAGCGCGGTGTACAAACGCTACAAGACTGCGTTGAAATCAATTTTACAAAATAAAATCTATTAGTAATTGATAATAATAGTGGAATTCTGTCTTGAGTGGCATTATTTGAGGTTATTGCAACTATATTAAAGTACTGAAAATAATAAGTTTCGATAGTGTTAAGAAAACAGCTGGACACGCAAAGCGAAGGACCGTATTCCTATGACTAACATTATACTTATACAGGCTAGTAATGACTTTATATGCGTTACATTATAGAGAAATAAGCCGACATGTATTGGTGTTATTGCTTTATTCATTATATAAATTAATATTGATTTTAAAAATGAAATACGAAATAGACACAATCAATTTTTCTATTAAGATGTGCACAGATAGTCATGGTTGGGCGGACACGTGTTCCAACAGGAAGCAATCATGGCCACGGGATGGAAGTCCACTCTTTTTGTTTCATTTAATAATTAGGCACATCAGATGTCAACGGCCCAACATCTATTTAAACGACAAAGAATAGATTGTGCAGAGATCTCGTTACAACAGTTTGATTACAACTAGCGTTGATATTACGAGGACGTTAAATTATTAGTTTTATTAAATAATGAAGGATTAGTGCCTTCATCCTCTGAGAATAATTACTTAAGGTACGCGTCCATTGGGCCGCGCCGGACGCACCGCACTCGTGGCCTGCAACGGATTTTAGTTTGCTTTGTAAGATTTTATCCGCGCCGCCCGCATTGCATCAAGGCAATAACGAAATATTACTAATTTCAAAGTTGTATGATCCTATACATATAATAAAGAATATAAATTTTTATAATGCTAAACATGTGGTTCAAGACATGTGTGTTTTGCCCAACGAAGTACACATTATTGTTATGTACTAGGTAGAACACTATAAAGGGAACATTGCGTTGTATCATACGCAGAGACATCGTAAAAGTGACTTGCATGTCTATATAGTGTTCTTTTAACAAAAATAACTATGATATTATTTGGAATAACTTTTAGCTATAATAAGTTTCAACTTAGAATTATTACGCAATTAGATTTATTCTTAAAGATCCTACATCGTCAGGAATACGTGGGTAAATCTATATATATATACTACAAGTTCTTGGAAAATATTTTGCCGCATTTTAAGTGGAGATTTGACGTCTAGCTTAGTACTCAATACACTGTTCTATAAAAGGCACCTACGTCATAATGAAACGGGAACACTGACGCCCGCAACATGTTTTACTGCAAAAAATTGATGAACAAAAATTACGAAGTGTAAAAGTACTACGCGATTAGGAATCTTTAAAAAAAATCTAACAGATTTGTAAGTTTACATTTTGAATATGGTTTATTATTTGAATCGCAAATTTATTGAAATAAATAAAAAAATATTTTTCATGCCTGTGACGATCTATGTTAAGCAACACTGGGTTTAAACCTTTTCCCAATTAGCTAAAATTTTTGGACAAAAAGACCATCATTATTTTAACATGACCTCGAAGATAAGAGAGGTATGGTGTTGATTTCTGTTTTAAAAATCACATTGCGTTATTTCTTTTAGGGACGATTTCCGTAGGTTCCTGCGAGCAGCTGTAAGCAAGAAAAAGACAGTAGGGACAGGCTGGTCGCACTTGCGTTGGCAGTCGACACCCTTCGTACTGATTACTGTGACCACACGTTCAGTTTCTTATAGACATTGTGCCCTTTCTGTTTGTCTCTTTAAATATTAATTTTAATAATATAACTTTTTTAAATTCCGAGCTGAAGGAGTCCAAATAAATTAATAAAAATTTTGATGAAAATATATTTTTCCCTAAATCGGACCATAAAGTGTGTGGGACTTGAAAAAAAAATAATTGAAGTAAATTTTCTCTTCTCTAATATTTTTTTAGTAAATTTTTACTAAAAAAAATATTTTGATTTAATATTACCAAACAGTAAAATAACCATTTTTTTCCGTTTCTTCAACATTTAAATAATATTATTAAAATAAAAACCAAAAAAATTACAAAACAGGTCTGAAAAGTCAAGTAAAACTTGTGGAAGCCCTAGCAATATCCATCGAGTGGAGGGGCGGCGCGCGCACAATCCCCCGGTCGATACCGAACCAGACTCGCATGTTTTTTATGTCTTATCATGAATTAACCAATAAAGAACACTTTCAATTACTAAACGCAATCCGCTCACTGAGATATTCCTTCTGTTACTAATACAATGCCATTCTTTCCAGTTTACAATCCCAATGTTTGCGTAATCGTCAGATTTCCGGCGTTGCTTCGTTGCGTCTGCGGAAGCGGCTTCGATAACTACCTGCTTGTTTTACTTTTTTGGCGGGAAATTTTTGAGCGTTAACTTTAAATTTAAATCCTGCAAGGTTTATTATACCTTATAAGGAGTTATTGCTTAGTTCTTACCTTTTAAGTATTGTTCAATATAAGTAACGACTGATTTCATTAAGCAGATAACTTGGTTAAAATAGTGATACAGAGGTAAAATACGTATGGAGACTAACTCAGAGTTTAATACTTTAGAAAACTTACCTGTAGATTGTGATGAGGCTGCGTGAGATGTAACTGCTGCTGCTGCGACATGTGCAGGTGGTCCATGGTAGGCTGGGGAGGGCGCGGCCGGTAGCTGCTGTAGCCGCGGTACCTCGACCAATCCCCACCGGCAGCCTGCTGGTGCTGCTCCGCCATGTGCTTCAGCGTCTGCGCCGCTGGGGACATCTCGCCGCCGTTGTACGGTCTCGCGGGCTCTCCCTCGTTCGGCTCCAAGCTGTTCGCCAAACCGCCTCCACCGTTCAGCTTGCCCGCGTCCAGATCGAAATCTTTCATAAACTCCGGGTATTCCGATATTTCAGTTATTAAATCTTCAAACGTATCGTCGCCGTCGTCCTCGCCGATCAGATCGGCCAGGCCGGGGAAAGCGGAGGCCGCGTCGCGTTCCAAGGCTGCAGCGCACTCGTCCAGCCCGACGAACTCGTCGTCAGCCACTTCAGACTTGCATTCGGCTTTGCATTCTCGCTCACAGTCCAGAGGTGACGGGACCCGAGGTGGCTGCGGGGGCGGCGGGGAGCCGGAAGTTTTAACGGCATTAGCGAGAGCTTTGACGGTCACGTTAGTGGAAATTTGTTGCGGTTGTGAGTCCGCAGCGGAGGTGGTGAATTCTAGCTGCTGGACTATCTCCACGGAGAACTTGGTGAGTCCCTCGCCCGCACCGCCGCCCCCGGCCCCACCGCACTGCAACTTGGCCGGTGGCTCATAGTCCCCGCATCCGAATTTTTGTTGCTGAAATTAAAACAAAATAATAGAAAAATTGTAAGTTAAATATGCATACATAATGTCATAGTCATAAATTACATGCACAAATAACAATCAAAACACACCGATTGCCACGTTTACGCACAATATCACAGCGAATATAACCAAAAACTTGAAACATTTAATGATCGAAAATGATAGAAAACAATTTTTTTACATGAATAGTAGCATGTTTCTGATGGGTACTAGTTTGAACTCGCCTACCCCGGTTAGAGAAATAATAAATGAGTAATTATTGCTTTGAAAATCAAAGAATTAACATTTGCGATCAGATAAAGACAAAAACAACCATCTGGACAACATGTATCTATACAATGAAAAATAGACATAATCTACTCGGACGCACGGCGCGGCGCGAGCAAATCCGCACACTCTGTTAATATCCGGCCTACTGTGAGCTTCACTTCCGCTGCGAAATGGACTTACGGCATTCGATTAACACGTAACGCTATATTTTTGCAGAACTATTATAATAACCAAACATAACTATATTATGATTTATTTTTATGCAACCTGTTAAAAACTATAAAAAAGTCGCTATCAATCGAGTTTGTTGCTACCCTCGTCATTAAATAGTCGCTAAGGGACTTTCTTAATCGATAACCTAATAACTCTGAGTGTGGTAGTCAATATTCTAAACACTAAATTACGTGTTACAAATTCGCAACATAAACCGAAGGTTAAAATTTTTTCCATCGCAATAACAAGCATACAAAGTATAAGGACCTCGACGTTGGCATCACGTGTGCGAACAAACTGCGTAGTTATAATAAACAAATGATGTATCACGAACGATGCCACACAATATATCACATGCAAATCAAACTAATCAACATCTTAGGATTTAAAAAAATTGCAAGAATTAATTTTCTAAAAGTAGATTTTCTTATTTTACTTACAACTGGGTAGCAAGCATTGGATTCATAAGTCAAATGCAGATTTTAGACTAAATTTATTATAAGTCATCAGATTTGATTGTTTGAAATTTGATACGCATACTGCGAACTTATGTCCCTTTAACTTGGAATTATCCCCTTCACTTTAGATAGTTCATCGTTTTGTTATGTATGTGTTTAGCCGAAGGTCGCTACTCCGTCTTTTAAAGCACATAGAAATAAGTGATTTGAATGATTTTCTTTCATTAATTGAAATTCATAGGGGTAAAATATTTTTAAATCAACTCGCCTTTTCGTCAATCAGCTAATAAACTAACAAATTTGTAATTTCCGTTGTCTAAGGAGTCTTAAAAGTTACTTAGTTGTTGAATTTGTAGGATGACAACATGATTTTCTTAGTGTTACAGCCAATACCTATGTATAACAGTCAAATGGTCTATATGGGCCGTTTATATTTTTGGCGGATCTATGTCATCTGCGGGCTGCGCAGTGCCACCTAAACACATTACGCCCTACTACACCTAAAATTTGTATAGCACAGTGACTATTTTGAAGACTATGTTCTGAGTGGCTAATATATTTGAAAACTTCAATACGAGTATATCATCTACCAGGTAGATAGAGCGTGGCCAAGCGGTAGGAGCGGAGGTCGACGTAGTGAACGGCGCGAGACAATGCGAGGCTCAAGTTGTGCAAGCGGCTTGCACAACCGTGCCCTACCACACTCCAACGACGCGACGCCAAGTGCCCACCACTACACTAATAAGCTACTTTTCTTGCCGCACTTAAATTCTATAAATGTACATTATTCACACAACACTTAGGGTGTCCGATTCTGAGTGCAACCATTACTCTTAGGATATAAAATAATTGACTATTTTACAAACCTTTTTATCAGTAATACATAAATGACAGCAAAAGTTAATTTTATTAGGAAAACAATTAAGATTAAAATTAACAACCCAAACACAGTTTATCAAATGTATTCACATCGAATAAATGTGTCGGCTATAATTTGAAACGCACACGCAAAAAGAAAAATGGAATTCAATGATAACATCAGGCATATCATCACTGCCCACGAATATCCGCAACAAGAAAAATGCAGGTACACTAAAGATTTCAAAGTTATTCATTGGTTCGGAAATACCTCTGACGATACCTGACTTTACAAAGCGCAGCAATTCCACGAAAAGCGCCCGACGTTACAATGCCAATCAAGATTACTTCGCAAATCCAATTAAAACCAAATCAGTTTCATAATAATTAACTCGTTAACAAACTGTGATATAGGTTAATTAATTATATTTATAACTTCGCTTATTTCAAACGGCTTAATGTATCTCGCAATTAAATATTGTATGTAAATACATTTTATTATATTTTTGCGAAGGACAAATGTATTAGTATCTATTAAAAATATACATATAATTCTTAAAAACTTTTATGTAAGATGTTCACAAGCAAAAGTAAACAACATAGTAGAAGTATTTCTTTATAAATTCCAGCTTGATACCTTCACGCGTTTTTGAGGAAAAGGGTGTTGACAGACGGATGGACGGACAACAAAGTGATCCTATCAGCGTTCCGTTTTTTTCCTATGAGGTACGGAACCCTAAAAATAATATAAAATGGATTATTACACTTTAGTCTTTGGTCAGAAATAAACCAATAGGAGAAGGGACTTTACAGTCACAAAGAAACATAGAAATACAATCGTCTAGGAGTCACCATGTTTTATAAAAAGCTTTCTATTCTCTTAATGCGTACGAACAGCGTCTAAGGTCTCACCCCAATTGGGGTGGACGGAAATATGTAGCTTTCGCGTCTACCCTCTGTTATCGAGCTATCTCGACCCTAACGCAAAATGGGATGCCCCATCACCTCACACGCCGACGTAATGGCCGCATTATGAAAAGTTTCATAGGTTAAGTTCAGTCTTCTTATCTAATCTACTAAAAAAAATTGTCTTTCTGTCCGCAAATCCGTGTTTGTTCCGGGTAATCTCCGAAACACCTGGACTGATTTTAACGTGACTTTTACTGGAATGTAAAAAACATTATAATATCATTAAAATCGAAGTAATTCCAAAGTATATGAACTTTTAGCAATAGCAACAACGTGTGAATATTAAGATACAGATTGTCATTACATTGTGGCGGCGTCGTATGAGCCACGGGATGCAGGGGGTCAAGTCAATTGACGTCGGGCTACATCCGGCGCTCGGTACCTACGCACGTGCTCCAAGCTAATTACCCCCTCCCCTGCCTTCGTCTCGCTCACCCCCCCTCGCGACAACTAGTCTCAATGCTCACAATCAAACTGTGCTTAACTCAAATTAAGTTTTAAATATGAATTTAATGTCACTAAACTTATTATTTCATACCGGAAGAGATATGAAAACAAGATTTTATAAAATGGAAATATGGTTGACACGTAGATGTAATTAATCGTTTCAATGTCTAAACTAACGAAAGGAATTTTCATAAAGATTATATTATAGCAAGTCATACTAATAAAGTTTCAAAACATATCAAGATTACAAAAGACCAAGGCTGATTCTGACAATGATGTGGTTGATAAAATTGTTTGCATATTATTGAAAAAATGCAAAACATCGTGGTAATGCAAACATCAGTATAATCAAATACCTATAAAAATTGTTAAAAAAATCACAAAAGCCATATACATTCGCAGAACTACATTATTGGATGGAAGAAAAATCAAGGAGATCTGGTGAAGGACAACGCCCAACAACGTCTTTTAACATCGCCATGTTTCAATCAAATTAATAAAACAACGCGTTACATTACAAATAAGTGAATATTTTTTACTACTAGTACAATAGGAGACAGTCTGATATACACCAGTTCGAACTGTCTGCACTTCTATGATGTGAAGAAATGTTATCGCCATTCAAGTATAACAATTTGATCACGTTCGTGTGTTGCACCGGAGCGATAAACGTTACATCGTCGCTAAATGATTGCGTAATCGTCGTCTTGTTAGTGAAAGTAAAGCACATGTAACAATGTAAATGTGTCGCAAAAACATTTGCGCAATACAGGCCTCCGTTATTAAGAACCGGAGAGAATCTCTATTGATATTAGACGATTCTTAGCTCGGTAATCACATTTTTCTAGCGCAAGAGGTATCGGTTTTAATTCAAAGTGAAATGTCTATACTAATACCGTTCGTTTTGGCATTTATTATTTCTCTTATTAGGGCTTAAGATGTCAAAGTACAATTAGAGGATGAAGCTAAGCACCTTATTAAGTCACAACCTCTTTAAAAGTAACTTATGTTGGGAGCTACATATACGCATACTACATATTTGGTAGATTTTCTGATAACAGTCTGATTCTGAATAAAGAATATATATAAGGGCGTGGCGTATAAAATTAAAGATGACTTTCCTTGGTTATATCGCTATCGGATAATTAGGTCTTAAGCACTCGGTCAAAGATCAGCACAGCTTCAGAGGTGAGTGGCATCTACGTAACTCCGTCGCACGGGCGACACGTGCCCACCCGGGACTCACGTGCCACTGCCACGAAAGTTTACACCACCGCGAATATTCACTCAAAACATCGACCCCATACTTCTATAAACCGTAAATTTCTAATTAGATATCCAGTATTATTATAGTATAACTACAATAGAAATATGCATAAAGATATTATAAATATACTTTCTTCGTTTAAAATCTTCGTACCACCAGTTTTTTTTTTTTAATTTTTGTTACCGTTAAATCCGTTTACCATATAAAAGACGTCTCGAGAGACAACCCTATTATATCAATATAAGGAATATCCGCTGTGACATGATCACAGCCACATTTCGCCGATTCAAAACGTCTGACTAATAACCAGTCCATTCGCGTAGCGGAAGTCAAATCAAATACCGTCAATATAAGAAAGGCATAAATAATACCAGTCCCACTCACCCTGATGAAGGGCATAAATAAGATGAAACAAAACTGTTATAAAAGATGATAGAAGGCCGTCTTCATAAAAAAAAATATGATGACGTAACTCTTTCCCTTATTAATATGAAGTTATTTAATCTCGATAGTTGTACTGTGAAGAAAAGCTCTATTTGAATTTAGATCCAGCAACAGCTTCTAGAGGCTTATATACGATGAAATTGTACAATTTATAAATAGCTAAACAATATTTCATTTTAATCAATAATTTCATTATTATACGTATAATGATACCAAGAATTGATAGCATGAAAACGGCCTTAGATTGTATGATAAAATAAAATTATAAAGATGCAAATTAGCTCACACAGCTCACATGCACACTGCTGTGCAGATTGCTACTGATGGCGGGTAAGTCGGGCTTGCGGTCCGTCTTCTTAGCTTGACGCTTCGCCTTGCCTTCGAGGAAGCGCTTCTGCAGGGCGCTGGTCTCCAAATTCTGCTGCTCGCATGCTCCGGTGAACGATTGGTCGAATCGCGGCACACATTCTGACTGCCGCCGCCGGTATGTTTCTATTCTACGCCTGTGAACAAGGAGAGTAGATATTTGTGAGATAATAGAACGAATGTTTTTTTTAGCGTAGTTATATATCCAATTCTTTACCATCATATTCTAGGGAATAAGCCTTAGGGTCACGTACTTAAAGTATAAGATTCTGCACTAAGGCACTGCTTATGTAATTACTAAGCAATCTGAGTGTGATTTTAAATGTATCAGTTATTGGTAGGCGTACTTTTTCGTTTCAGTGATGTTTATTTTAATTTACTTAGTTTAATTTACTTTAGTTATTATAATTTACTATTTTAAATTCAGAAAAAGTAACAAACTCCTAATAATTATACAAAGTCTAATGGAAGTAAAGGTTACATCATCAGTGACCGGGTGTGGCAACGAGTTTGCATAATCATTTGTTACCATAGCGGAAAATAGCTTGAAATACAGTACTACTGTGACTCAAAACCATAATATACACTCATTTGATGGGAAAAGAAAAGAAATATTACTAATGTGAATGACTCCTAGCTTAAGTAACGGACTAAAATAGACTCGGCAACTTATAGCGAATAAACATTGCGATAATGGTAATAATAAAAATGAAACTAATGACTATCGATTAATTTAAGTAAAATTAAAAATATATAAATATTTAGATCATAAAGTAGCCTAAAACCTTAAAAAAAATTGAAAGCATACTAGTAATAGTATAATGGTTAGTCTGATACGAGCAAACATTAGGCACGGCACGACATGGTCGCCGGAACCCCTGACTCATCGGACAGGTTTGCATCCGTTTGTATGACTATTGCCAACATTTAAAACATCTATAACTTCTAACTCACATACGACTAAATTTAGACAATTCATTATTTTGTAACATACTCGTATCTTTGTACAAAGATTATAATTGGCTGAATAATATGTTTCATCTGTTACTAAGAAAGACACGAAACAAAGGGTGCAAAAAACAAGTCTTCTAATATTAGTCATCGTTGACCACGAACATTCACAAAGTCAAAGAACTTCAGATGTCCCTGTAATATTTATAAGTAATAACATTATTGTTGCAAATTTACTAGACCGAGATCGAACTTCCAAAGCCACGTTGTGATGTGCTACTCAAGTCACACAATCAACAGATCATTTAAAGGCTAACAAAAATTTGGTTAACGAGGATATTAAGAAGAAATCTGTAGACGATTCATATTGTAAATCGTTCGCGTACATATGAAATACCGGTTGTTTAGTGAAGATAAGTAGCTAATCACACTTGACGACGGATGTTCTCGTACACGCGTCGACGTCGAGGCGAAACCAGGCGAGGCGCGCGGTAGGTGGTGGTTGCAACAGCCGATGCCCACTCAGCCGCGACCTGACCGGTCACCTTGCGCCAATGTTACCGCTGACTTTTCGTCCGCTCCGGTAAAAAAAACATTACCTACAGTGTTTTCATTTATTCCGCAGTCGCGTCGGCGATCGAGCGCTCAAGGTTGTCGTCAATAGAGCTAAATCATTTACATTTTTCACAATACCTAATGGATTTTTCTTGTTGTTTTTCATTCGGTTAAATCGCGCATACATTTTAAATGATCGTCTAACGTTAGCAACGATAATTGTTTAGCTATAGATATATTAAAAGTTTATTTTATATAACGTTTTTCTAAATCAAGCAAATAGCTATTTTAATTTCACGCTAACTAACGTATTACGCTCTTGGGTCAAACCATACATACTTCGTTCTTCTTATTAATCATAAGGAGGTAATGAAGTAGCACAATCGGCAATTCCTGGTATCTAATAAATAAAATAAAGGCAACTATAATAGAGCTGTAACTCTAATATTCCGTACTAGATGATAATTCCCTCTTCTTGCCTTTGCAATAAAAAATTGATATCAAAAGTAACTGAAGGCTACCTGATAAGTCTAACAGCAACATAGGCTTATTTATTACAACGCAAATGTAAACATTCATCGTATTTGTAAATAACAAAGCAGGAATTTCACGCGGTTTCACTTGCATTGCTATTTATTTTTCACAGGGACACCTTTGTTTAAATCAACAGAAATCGTCCTTCGGTTTTTAACTAGGTACGTACATCAGAACACTTAAAGGCAATTTTGTTCTATGATATTTTTGTTAAATTCTGTCTATATAGTAATACGTAATTCCTGATTAAGTGGCTAGCACATCACCATTTAATAATTCATAATTGCGATTAGACGACTAATACATTTTTTAATACTTTTTAGAGGAATTTTAAGTTCATCCATTACGTACTTGAAAAATTGTTACTGTTTTTCGTTTGTTGACACTTTGTTATCTGTTAAATTAAAGTTTGTCAGAAGGAGGTGATATTATACTATTACCGTCATTGTAAACTTATAATTTTGATCACATCTGTATGCTATAAAATGTTAAGACCATCAAGACTAATATTACATTTATGAACAAAACAGAAATTAAAGCAAAATGAGAAGAGGGAAAAAGCGCCAAATGTTAGTTTGGTCATTGCATTGTTTAATGTTATCATTGGCAATATTAAAAATTTAGCCATGTCTAAGCAAGATCGATCATTCGATCAGTATAGTTTTGTATTGGAATATCTGTACGATGCGCCGTTACACAACCGGTTCATATCAGCGCTGACGTCACGACGCGCGTCGCGCGACGCGGCGCCTCCAACCTGATACCCCAGTACTCGAGCACTCACATCTCTGTTTTATGGCAATTCTTCTCTTTTACATCTTTTATAAACGTAGCCAGTAACAAAGAGAAGGGAGAATATATGATTAATTGCTTAAATCATCATTTTTCTCCGAGGAGCCCTGAGACTCTGAAGCCCGGAGCTCTGTGGCTTTTCGAAGCCTTTCTGGCGGTCCAGCAGCTGTTCATAATTAAAAAAATGGAATACTATTATTTATTATTATATTATATAATATTTTAGAGCCAAATACCTCAAAAGATTAGTATAACATATTTATAAAAAGTTTAGATGCGAACTGAATGAGGGACACGAGAAAAGAATTCCAAATTCTAGGGCCTGAAATTATCAAACCTTTTCTAGGTTTCCGTAGTCAAAAATGTTTGAGAATCACTGGCTTAAGTTATGTTTTAGTATATTTCAAGCAAAAAGCTTACTTAGGTAAAATGTTTCCGAACGAAAATGTAAAATTATATCTTGAGGTTATTTTAGTGACATGAAAAGACCTATCTCATTTTCGCTTCGTGGTCATTTCTGATTGTTCGGGTCTGTAGAGTTGTAGCGTAATACTTAATACCTTAAAGCATTTCATAAAAATTGGGCCTTTAAATACAAAACTACTTTTTCAAATCTCTTTAGCAGTTCCAAAGATTATAGCGAACTAACTCATCAGCCGTTTGACAGAATTAACTTGTTCTCAAAGTTTACTGCAAGCTAACAGATATACCTACAGACCTACACCATCTTCATAATGAAACATACAAAATAGAGCATGTGCCAATCTACATCGTGCGACCTATTTAGCTCCTGTAACAATCTTAATGTGTTATAATCATTTAATTATCTTACAAATTGTTGGTAATGTGACAAATCCTCGTGAACAAAGCGAGGTTGTCGCTCCGCGGTCATTGATACGATCATCGTCTGACGCGACGTTGCCAATTCAACATAAATATATATTCGCTACAGGCGTCGAAAACCAACATCGAAGAAATACTTGAAAATTTACATGATTTATGTACCAAATAATGGTAACATTTCCAGACAAATAAAAAAAAATGCAAACTGAAATTTGCAAATAAAATCCAATCGAATTCAATCAGAACTTCCAAACAATAAATCCACAAATATCTACAAATTTAATAATGTAAGTATGCGAGATAATAAATATAGATAAAAGGGGCTCAAAAGGTAGTAGACATCAAAGGTCATTTACAGGAATTTTCAAAATTAAAGGGTCGATAATCCATATCGTCGATGTCAAAAAGCCTACGGACGTGGCTAGGACACAATATTTTTTTTTCTCATACATATCTTTGGTAAATTGGAGTGACGCTTTTATACATATAAAGCCAGCAGTTTTTACTATTAAACTAAGAGCAACTATCGAGCATTTAAACCCATTATTATCGTTAGAACTAATGCGCAATATCCAGTCAAGGCTATCGTGGTTTCTATTAAATTATAAAGCAAATTAATTAAAATACGATAAAGTTTTACACAACACCTTAAATAACCAAATAATTAGGTATACGTAATCAGTTCATAGGTCACTCACCACTCAAAGTACAATTTTACTAAAATTTGCCACTGGAAAATCTGCTAAAAACATTTCTTATATTAATTTTACAACAACAGGATGTCAAAATATCTATTCCATACGCAAATAATAAAACACATTTCTATTATGTACTATATTTACAAATTCATTAACGTTATACTTATCTACGCGCCATTTTCTACATTACCAATTCCGATCGTTATCAACTAACAATTCGAAGCATGAGCAAGTCGCCGGCATCTGAACGAACAAAGATATATAAATAATAAATTTAAAAAAACATAAAATTTTGCAGCATGTAGCAACCCTAACTCTATCTGGTGAAACTAATTACGTGCGATGTTACCAGTTGTAACTTCACTCCGCCACTTTCTCTGCGTTAGTTATAGGAGAAAACTATGTTGAACGCAAATAATCAAACCTTTTGGCGACTTAAAATAAAACATAGACAACATAAAATCGTTTTCATATTAACTAACCAAAATAACCATACTGAATTTAAAAACATTAAATTAGCTCGAAATGTCACAAAATGTAACGCCTTTCCAAAATTGAAATTCCCCAAAACCGTTAATGCAAGGGACCATAGAGTCCGGCGCTAAAACAGGTTTTACATAACGTAGAAACGTTGCATTAATTAAAAATCCACCACTTTACCCTCGAGTTGGTCCGTTTCATTGAACTCCGTAAAAGAATAAGACTATATAAAACATATATGTAAATGAGGGTTTGTTTGAATAACACAACAGTATCGTGCATACAGTTGTGTGAACAATTTGTTGTTGTTTTTTTTTAATTTTTAATCAGTAAATTTTAAAATGTTAATATTTTGTTTCACAAAATTACCATATTACATTTATTAAAATAAAAATACTTCTTTAGTCAATTCTGTCCCTCAGACCCTTTAGACAAGGCAACGTAAATCTTTGAAACTAATATTGTATCCATACATTGAATTTATCAGTATAATCAACATGAACTACATCTATACAATAAATTGAGACATACAAGTTTCTTTATTTCGTTAAATTAACAAATAAAATAAAGGGACAACATCTATAAGTACTAGCAGCGCAAAGCGCTAGGCAAAGCGTATGACATCGCTTTATTAGACTGTTTAATACAGAGCGGTTCGATAGACACATAAATTGCGGCATATTTGCATTAATCGATTCCCGGTGAACTTAGGTCATCCGCCTTATTTAAGGATCAATTGCCCTAAGTTTAGAATTTTAGCGATCGAAAAGTCAATTAATAGTTATGTAAATGGTCCTCTATAAATAGCAAATCCCGGATTAAATTAATTTATTGCTTGTTATTGTTCAATGGATTTAAAAGACTTTGTAAGTTTAAAAGTTAAGAAAGACGTTATTAAAACTCTCGTCTATAAATAGTAACTTTTAACCGTTTTATATCCTTTGACTTAATCAGACAACTAAATAATAATTAAATTATGAAAATACCAACTAAAAATAACGGAAAGAATATATTTTGACCGTAATACGAAAGTCACTGACTATAAT
This sequence comes from Papilio xuthus, assembly GCF_000836235.2. Classification (NCBI taxonomy): domain Eukaryota; kingdom Metazoa; phylum Arthropoda; class Insecta; order Lepidoptera; family Papilionidae; genus Papilio; species Papilio xuthus. The sequence goes on along the minus strand of NW_013532534.1, from coordinate 641,725 downwards.
AAACTAAATCATTTATCTATCGAAGTTGTGACTTGTGATCGAATTAAATAAATTTAAATTGCTAATATCGGTGTAAGCGCCTATCTTTACCAGCGCGAACGATACGCTCTAGGGCTTTACAGTATAGTAAGGTGTGAAAAGAAAAAAAAAGTGATACGATAGTCACCGAGCAAGGTGTATAGTGTTCCATTAACTAGTGAGTATGAACGCGTTCACTGACACACGTCGCACCGCGCAATGTACACTAAAGTCGTAGGTGTTTTTGTTTAGTTCATTGACCAGGCGCGCTGTCGCTCTACGCAAACAACCGTCGATAAGTCCCGGATTCTATGTCACGCTATGTCACTGACTCCACGCCGCTGTGTCCCCACCCGCTTTCTTGATGGCTATCTTCAAAAATCGAACACGTGATCTCAATTATGAGACTTTCATTACCGCAAAAATGTTCAACAAAGAGCTACAAAGGCTGTTAATATAAGCTCAATTAAAAGTTTTTAATATTTGTCGTTGACCTTTATCACATCATAAGTAAATAAAAATCAAACTTGCAAGTTCCAAATTAGTTACACATTTGAAGTAGATGTTAAGAACTTACAAAGTGCCATGTGTTATCATTATGAACTTTACAGCCATGTTGCCCAGTTGAAAAAGCTTCACACATGCTCTTGCGCACTTTTCCAAATATTCAAACAATTATATTATACGATTTAATTTAAATCTTTATTTTAATTATGAATAAATAACAAAACAAGATGAGGGTGTAACGATCCGTATTTTCTTAAAGCGTATTCTTAGCGTTTGCAAGTAGCATTCTAAGCGGAGCACACGCGACATATTAGGCAAAAGATCTTATCCGTATTCCACGATTTACTACTTTCACCGCGACATCAGATATACTTAGTTACGGATAGTATTATAATTTCAACTCTCACAGTGGTTTATAATCCGTCTAACTAGTTACCATTTGTGGTAACTCGGGAAAGCATCTGTATTCTCTTCTTACTTTACACTAATAGGATTATTTATCTATAATGAATTTGTTACATAACGATGTTATTATAATATGATAATTTTTAAAATCATACATCCGAAGATTAAGATATCACTCTTCAATATAAGGTGTTCAAACCATTTAGCACAATGAAACAGACATAAGCAAGATAACATAGTTGTTAAAATCATTGCTCCCTGTCAAGCTGGTTAGCCATTGTTTTTTATATAATAATTCGTAGTAGTCACTGCCAATAGTAACACCTTTAAATGTCGTGCAACATTTTCAAATGGTAAAGAAAAAGTTCTACGCAGCTCTTTGTTGCATGTAAGAAGCCTTAAGAAGAACATTAAAACTTAGGCGGTCGGTTACGAACCTACAAAACGAAGCCGGCTTCCTCGTACACTAAAAAAAACGTTTACTTATAAAACAATTTCTAAAACTTGTCAATTGGTGGAAATTTCCATTTCGACAGTACTTTATTACGATAAAAGCCTCAAGTTTTTTATTGCACCATTAGACGTTACGATCATCAGGACAACCAGTTGAATGTATTGTTTTTACTTATTTTAGATCAATGTTTAAATGTAAAGTATCAAGGTGATACAATAGTTGAAACTAGTCCATGCAAAATTCCTTCACACAAAATTCTCGCGAGTCACGTGAAGGTAAGAACAAGCAACACATGACGTCACTGACGCTGACGAGCAATAGTTATAAACGTAATGATGTGACGTGATAAACTGTGTTTATCAAAGGTATTTGTCACGTAAGTACAACGAACTACTGGCGACTATTGATGACAAACACGTTCTTATCAGGTACACAAATACCTGGCGGCAAGTGTGAATTTGTGTATATACTTAGCAACATAAAATGTGAATATAAATCTTATTAGCATCAAAATCGTCATACGTTTTAGGTGTAGCCATTCATACTTATTTTGATCTGCCCGAGAAAAGAGTTACATGTTATATGGAATATCTTTATTACTCTTTTCGATTCAATATCTCAAGCACCTTTTTAATTTGTTTTTGCAAACAAACAACATTGCATTTCTCGGAGGGTTGTAACCACGACGCACAGAAGTAGTGTTGCCAGGTCCGGATAATACCGGCTTTTGTTAGGGTTTTTACATTTCGCAAATGACAGTGGCGGAAAGCAGGCGACTAGTGTCAACAACTGACGGTCGTATGTTTTAGCCAAATGTTCGACCAAACTGGCTTGTGTGTCCGGCTATTAGGTTTGGCGACTTGATAAACCTGGGCAGAAGGAACCAAAGCACGAATAACGTCCATCTAGCGTATTAATGTGCAATGATCAATAAAAATTAAGCAAGTGAGGGAAGCATCCATTATTGGTCTAAAGCCGGATGATACCAGTATTACGAATTGGCACGCACATAATTTATCTGATAAGAGCCTACAAAGCGTCCTTACTGAAGATACTGTCAGGTGTAAACCTGTTTAAAGATTTTCAATATTTCTGTATTGGTCTTCACAAATAAACATATCTCATAAATTAGGTTAAATTAATATTCCATTGACCTTTTTCAAATAATTTTCAGTTTCGCACCAAAGATCAGTACGTGTATTTTTTTGTTTACGTGATTTGCAATACAAAAATTTTTAAATTTCTAATTATAATTAAGTGCATAAAATATATTGCAGCCAACTTGTAAGAAACAATAAAATGCAAGAATTTTATATTGAATCGAAGACAATCACGATCCGAAAGTTCTGGTTTAGAAACGTAACTGCAACCTGCAGTCTAAATAGAACGGGCCGGTGGCGTGTGCACCGCGCCCGCCGCACGGCCCCTTGCCCCCGCCCCCCGCCGTCCGATACCGTTACCTTCGGCACCGTAATGTTGAAGTGTTCACACTATCTACATGCATACGGCATTGTCATCCGAGATTCAGATATATACTTTGTATAATCGGAAATTCGTTATCATGAAATAGCACATTAAAGTAATTAATTATGGTGCATACTATGATGATCTTAAACCATAAAAATAAGTTTAACCCTTAAATGCATAAAGTAGTAAAACTGCAACATACCATTCAAACGACCATAAATGTAGTTATTGTCTAGTGAGTGCATAATGTTGTAGTTCTGCAACAAATGGTTTTTAATAAAAATAGCTATGAAAATAAAAAAAAAGTATTTTTTTATTATTTTTCCCTAAATCAGCATATTCATGGCTCCAAAATATATTTTTTCTCGGTCTAAAAATAAAATCATGCATAAAATCATGCAATTAAGGGTTAATGCATTTATTTATTATTAAAAAAGTATTGTGCCCAGTTTAGTACTAAGTAATCTAAATAATATAAACATTACAACATGCAAGAAAAAAAAACAAAAATCCTACCGTGATGTGGATTATGTGATCTCTTCAGAGATTTAGTAAGCACTCAGTAAAAACGGAAAGGTTTTGCCACATTGTATGACAACTGCAATCTATAGTAATAAACTTCTAACACAAATGATAGTGAACTTCTTAGCAATCAGATATGTTTCTTTAAACTATACTGAAAGTTTTCACTGCCATAAAACACTTGTTGCATGATTTTTTTTCGAATGAATAAAATGGCAATTTATACAGGTAACACACAAATATTGATATTACTTATTATATAGAAGAAGACTTTGGTATTTAGTCAAGTTTAGTTAAATTTACAAATAATTAAACAATGACAAGATATAAAAACTGAGTCTGTAATCAGTGCAGCCTTTGCATGCTGAAAGATCTTATATTTGCTTTGTAATTTTTGGGTTTTTGTAATTTGTTGTATGTCTGTTTTATTTTTACAAATAGCAATAGCATCTACATTTATCATGTTTGTAATTAAAATATCACTTTCATATAGGACAGAACTATAAATATTTGTATGATTAATAAAACCGCAAGCAAATGCAACTTAGTAGACAACCATAATCTAAAACTATATTCTTTATAAAAAGTTGTTTCATAAAGAAACATAGTAAACAGCGAAATTACGATAAATTATATATATATACGATATATATATTATTCATGTAGGAGCATTTGATATTTAAATTGCAATATTTCCGTTAACTGTAAATGAAAATCCATAAGCATTCACAATTAATATAATATTTATTATATATATTTGAGGAAACAAAACAATTTGTCTATTAAATGCCATGAATCAATTTTTTTGATTATCTGTGCCATCAGTCAACTTCTCTTTTCTATGCATCTTACCATGTATCTGACTTTATTTTACCCAAACCTATCGAGAAGTCAAATAGAGGTAGACATAGATTATAGATTTCCATTTAGCATAATTTTGGTAAATCACTATTGCTTCTTCCAAATATATAGAAAACATAGGTCCTCCACAGTTTACATTATTTTGGTAATTAATATAAATAATGTATCCTTTACTTGATTCAGAATCAGCTAAAATGATAAACAGGAATTATATCACAGAATTACCAATGCCAGTAGGTTTAGACATACAGTTTATTTTATTGAATTGTCTGACTTACCGGAGGCGGTCTACAACAGCTTGTCGTTTGGGTGGTAAGATCATCTCTTCCATGGGCTGAAGCATGTTCGGCGGATGCTGGGCGGGCGAGGCGCCGGGCAGCAGCCCGCCCGCGCCACCGCCTCCCACCAGGTGCTCCACGGTGACTACTGACGCTCCTTCACCTTTGATCCCTCATTCTCAGTCTTATAACACTATTCTACTGATTCAAGTGCTGCAACGCACATGCGATAGCACTATAAGAAAATAACAGTTCGTCCTGAACACCTTAAGCACGTCTTTCATATTGACACTCTGCGCAAATCTTGACCACTCTAAATCTCTAAAACTGTAGTAGCGTTTATATTAGATTTCACAGTACATGACACACAAGGTATTTTACCCACAGGTTACGTTTACAATTCAAAACTTTTAATACAGCCACTTAAAATGTTTTGGAACTGTAAAAGTTATGAAATCACACTGCAGATAACATATTTTTCTTTGGTTTAACTTCAAACGGAGATAAATAAAGTTGAAATCAAAGTAAAAGTATAAAAGAAAATTAAAAACTGTTATTTATTTACTAATCTCCCACAAACAATTCTGTATTAATCAAAACGTCCAAACCAAACATGTCCTCAAACATCAACTGAACTGACTAAACTGACGTATAGTGGATCAACGACGCTTGACTTGACGCTTGGTTTTCCGTTTGTTTGACGTGAAGATTTTTAACGGATACCAGGCTTTTTGCCATAACCTACATTTTGTCATGTATAAACTGTAGGTGCATAATTTAACCCAAAAATTACATATTTTCTGTTTATCACAATAGAACCTCGTTGTTACCAATTTAGCAGCAGAAGACACGAAAATAAACCATTTTCTTCACCTAATTTTTACTGTAACCATTTTCTTTGTAAATTTTTGCGATATTTAAAATTGACATTGACAGTTCCGTATTCTGTAAACTTTGTTTCTCGTTCGTTTATCAATATCTAAACAGAAAGTAATTGAATTCAAATATTTTACAAGAAAAAGCGAATATTATTTTCAAAACAACATAAAAAGCGGTATAAAGGGTTCTTTAAATATATTTTAAGATAAACAATGTCAGCATTACGGGCGAGATCAAGTTTTTCAATACAATGCTCTAAGAGGTTATTTTTTCAATCGAGAAGTAATGCAAATTATATTAATCGGATTACTATTTTAAGAACTCAACCAGGTTTGTTTGAAATTTATTTGTTTTGTGATATATGATATCTCTTTTTCTACATAATAATTTTATAATTTTAGAGTTATTTTCTCTTCAATCGGCAAAATTTAGTACTGTGTCTGATCAGCAGAAAGCTGAAGTTTTAAAATCTAATCCGGAAAAGAAAGAATTTCAAGCAGAAACGCGCATGTTACTTGATATTGTAGCAAGGTCTTTATATTCTGATAAAGAAGTAAGTAATTTAAATCTTTTACTTGCATTTAGTGAACTAATTATTATGAGTTATAAATACCATTACTTTGTTTTATAGGTATTCATTAGGGAGCTGATATCCAATGCAAGTGATGCACTGGAGAAGTTCCGTTATTTAAGTGTAAGTGGTGCAGAGGGTACCTCGCAGCTGGACAACATAGATAGAGCATTGGAAATTAAACTCATCACAGACAAACAAAATAGAACTATTACATTCCAGGTACAATAGGTTTTTAATTTTAGCTAGAGGCTTATAGCATGATAATTAGCAATGAAACATTTGTATTTTTTTAATATTCTGTTATTTATCAAATAAAAGTATTGATAAAAACTTACATGTAGAAAAATACAAATGCCTCTAGATTGCTTTTAATTATGTTTGTTAGCTATTGTGGAGAATCCATCATTGTTGTCAGTATTTATTAATATGAGTTTTATTTTATTTCAGGATAATGGTATAGGTATGACTAAAGATGAATTGATACAAAATTTAGGTACCATAGCTCGATCTGGCTCCAAGTCTTTCATAGAAGAGATAAAGAAACAAGGTGCAGAACAAGCTAATACAATAATAGGCCAGTTTGGTGTAGGTTTTTACTCGGCCTTTATGGTAGCTGATAAAATTGAAGTTTACACAAGGAGCAGTAAGTCTGGATCAACAGGATTGAAATGGAATTCTGATGGGTATGTTTTGTTTCACATCTTCATCCATTTCAAAGTCTTAACCATAGACATATTAAAAATGTTTATTTCTCAAAGTGAGTCAGACATAAGACTAAAAGAAAAATTATATTGTGTTAAAAAAAATCTCAAATCTAAACTTTACCTATTCATATTATGTAATATCAATTCATCATAAGTGTACATTTTATTTTATAGGTCCGGAACATATGAAATTCAAGAAGTGGATGATGTACCAATTGGAACTAAAATAACAGTCTATCTTAAAACAGATTGCAGGGAGTTTGCTGATGATGAAAGAGTTAAAGGTGAAAACTATATCATTATAACATTATAGTTATGTTTATAAATTTAAAACTAAACTTTGAAAGGACATTTTTATTCAATGGAATGTTATAAATTTAAATTTTTCAGACATAATCAAGAAATACAGTAATTTCATTGGAAGCCCAATTTTGTTAAATAATGAACAAATCAACTCAATAAAGGTATGTATGTTATATGCAAAGGATTGACTTCTAGTAACATTAAATATTTCAAAAGTAAATAATGTTTTTAAAACCTTTTCAGCCAGTATGGTTAATGGAACCAAAAGAAGTTACACATGAACAACATGTCGAATTTTATAGATTTATCAGCAACTCATATGATAAGCCACGCTTCACATTGCATTACAAAACTGATGCCCCCATCAGCATTCGGTCCATTCTTTATGTTCCTGAAGGAAAACCAGGACTGTTTGAGATGTCCAGGGATTCTGATGTCGGTGTTTCCCTGTACTCTAGGAAAATATTGATTAAAAGCAAAGCTGATAATATTCTGCCCAAATGGTTAAGATTTGTTAAAGGTAAGTTAATAAAAATAAAAGTTAAGATAGATGAATGTATGGATGGATATTTGTTTTGAAGATATCTCCAGAACGAGTGAACGGATTTCAATGAAATTTGGTACACATATAAAACACATTCGCGGACGATAACTACTGTTTTACTATATACAAAATAATACAATTGCTGCCAAGTTCAAAAATTTAATAAATAGTCTTCTGTGTGATGTAACTGCTTATTTCTGTGGATTACAAGTTTGAAATATTTTTAAAAGCAAATTCATAAATATTGCAGGTGTTGTTGATTCTGAGGATATACCACTTAACTTAAGCAGAGAGCTATTACAGAATAGTGCTTTAATTGTGTAAGTATGTAGTTATAATTTTTTTTTTATATTTCTCTGGTATAAATTCATATATTTAATATAACTTTAAAAAGAAATTACAATAATTCAGATAAAAAATTACACTAATTTATTTGTTTCATTTAACAAAACGGTTAATCAATGGCATTGAATTTACAATTATACTTTCAGAAAATTGCGAACAGTTTTGACGAATCGGTTTATAAAGTTCATGTGTGAAATGGCTCAAAAAGATCCAGTCGGGTTTGATGCATTCTACAAGGATTACTCGTTGTTCTTGAAAGAGGGAATTGTCACCAGTCAGAGTCCTTTAGAAAAGGTTAAAACTAGTATTACATTTACTTTAATTGTTTATACTTAACACTTTCACGGAGCGTCGTTTGCTCAGTGATCAAGCAATTGATTTGCAATCTGCAGTTCCTGGGTTCGAATCCTGCCTACATATGTACATTTATCCGACGTTCTTACGGTGATGGAAAACATCATGATTCAACCTGCACATATCTGAGAAGAAATTCAAAGATATGTGTGAAGTCAACCAGCCCGCACTTGGCCTGCGTGGTTGACTATAGCCTAATCACCCTTAACTTAGGGTAGGCTCCAAGCCCCTCAGTGGGGACGTATAGTGAGCTGATGATGATGATGAACACTTTCAATGCCATTATGATTTTCTAGTTCCAAAATGAACTTCTAGGGCAAGTTGTTTCCTGTGAATGCGTGAAATATTAAACAATTTAATACATAGTATAATTGCTTAAATAATTTTTTTAACTAACTATTTACTAAATTATATAAAACATTTTTTTTAAATATATAGGAAGAAATTGCAAAAATGCTACGATTTGAATCATCCAAATTAGAGGCAGGAGTTAAGACATCTCTAGCCGATTATTGTGCGAGGCAAAAGGATGATCAAAAATCTATTTATTATTTAGCTGCACCCAGGTGAGGAGTTAATTACATTTTAAATTTAACCACAATAAAAAGTACTATGAAAACAAAAGAAAACTTGTGTAGTTCTTCACATTATTATAATCAATAGAGGGTTTTTAGATGCAAAAGATGTTAATATTACAATGTTAACATATCACCACTTAACAGGTGGGATTGTGGTCAAACGGTGGCTTTATATGATTTAAAAAAATTATATCTCCACTCATTTTTGCAGTCGCCAACTCGCCGAAACATCGCCCTACTACGAATCTCTTAAAAAACGTGACCTTGAAGTGTTGTTCTGTTATGAAATGTATGATGAACTGGTTCTCCTAGAACTTAAAGAATTTGGTCGACGCTCTTTGATCTCAGTTGAAAATGATATGCAAAAAGAATCTACTGATAAAAGTGAAACAGTCATAGGTAAGATTAACACCGGTGGAGGGTTGACAGTAAGTGGAATTCTCTATTTTAATTATTTATTTTCTCTTTTAGGTAGTGATGACCTGCAACAAAACGAAGTGAACGACTTAATATCGTTTTTAAAAACAAACTTGAATGGCAAAGTATTTGAAGTGCGCACAACGCAAAAGCTGGACACACATCCGTGCGTCATTGTAATACCAGAGATGGCTGCCGCTCGACATTTCATAAGAACACAGGCGCAAAACCTCAGCGAAGAAAATAGATTCGCTCTTTTAAGACCACAATTAGAAATAAATGCAAAGTAAGACATTTCAGATTTTGTTTGAAATAAAAATTTAAAAGGTTCTATATCCTTAATGCCTGGTTTACATTATGCCACTACAAAAGCGCTGGAATGCAGCTGGCCCACTTAGTCAATACCAGGCCAGCATAATGTAAACCACTCATTAAAACACTTTTTAATTATTGACTTTTTTTCCTTTGCAGACATCCCATAATAAAGAAGTTACACAAACTCGTATCCAGCGACAAAGAATTAGCCAATATGGTGTCCCAGCAGCTCTTCTCAAATGCCATGGTGACTGCAGGACTGGTTATGGATCCAAGAAATTTAGTCAATCATATTAATGACCTTCTAGTGAAAGCCTTAGAAAAACATTGAAAATGTTTATTATTTGTTAGATGTATTTCAATTAATAAATAATGTTGTTATGGATTAAGTTGTATTTAATTTATAAAACAAAAGCTATCGCCTACAATGTAGTTGGCATTCCACAACAGCCTGGAGGTGGTGATGGATGGTTCATAATACATCTTTATTATACTTTAGTCTGGTCTATCTTCACAACCTGGCCAGAATAACTTTGCAGAAATATAATCAATTTTATATAATGGCAACAACGATTAAAAAAATAGTCGTTAAAACATGATATTGACATCTTCTGCTGTCTTCTGCTATTGTTGCAAAGCAAATGTCATTGTTTGCTGTTTAATTTTAGTTTCTCGTGCCTAATTTTATATGTGAAAAATGCTTCCTTCCATCCTTTTTTAAAAATTACATTAGCATGTTACTAAATTTATTTTAATGTAATGGTAAAATTCGTGGATGATCAAAAATACCATACAATTACAAGTAATTCCTCTAAGATAATAAATATTGCAGAAATTACTAAAGGTTAGAAAAAAATAATCATTAAAGGTTAGAAAAGTTGTAAATTTTAATCCAATTTTATTTGTATTGGCAACTCTGTTCGAAAGGGGCTTCAAGGAGCGAGGGTTGGGGAGCGGCGCGGTTTTTTGCGCCATTGATGTGCATTTATGCGTGTTGAATCGTTTTTCTACTGCATTTCATAGCGTCTTTTAAAAATGATACTTTATTACAAATTATTCAATTAACTATAGTTAGTTACGTTATAAGAAACCCCGCATGGTATATTTGAGTGTGTTTAAACTTCTTCCATGTAAAATACTGTTTTTTGTGTACTATTTATTAATTCAACCATGAGTACCGTCGATATTAATCAGATGGATTCTGAAAACGATAATAAAACTTTGGATAAAAAACAAATTGAGGAGGAAGAAAAAGAAATGATGTTGAAAGCAGAAAATGAAAAACTGGACGATTCTGAAGATAAAAAGATGGAAGGAGAGGGGACGGTTAGAGCGGCATTAGCAGGGGACGTTACTGAGCAAGGCAGGGAAGTCAAACCAAAGTATATTCCTATAGGAGCCATAAAAATGCCTGGATTTTTCACAAGGAATTCGGAAAAGGATAAGACAAAAGTAAGGAATGTGGGTTCTTTTAATTCAATTTCTCGATGATAATTAATTCTATTATTATGTTCTTGGTTTTGTTACAAAAAAATATTGTGATATTTTATAATTATATTGTAAAATAACGTAATCTGTTAATGTGTCCTTATTTCTGTTCTCCTTTGTTAGTCAACTAGGTTTTTATTGTGTTCCTTTAACTTCAAAACTATAATTATTCCTTGCTATTTTGTGTTTTAGGAGGATGAGAGTACAATAGAAAAGGACACAGAACATGAGAAAACATTAGAGAAAACCGATGATGATATTAATACCAAACCCCAAATAGGATTGTTGCAAGCTTTTGCAAAATTATTGCAACCTAAAGACAATGGTATCATTTTTTTTTGTTATATGCAAACACACAGCATAGTGAAATGGCTTTTATTTATTGGAGCAAAGATAAATTTTTTGAATACAAGTATGAAAATTTTGGCATATTCTAAATGTTTTTGTTTTTATTGTAGACAGAGAAAATGACCAAACAAAGCGCTTAGGTATTTTCAATGTAAAGTATCCTAAAATGTTTCAAAAGAAGAATGCAGCTCAGGAAGCCACTCTTGCCTCTATGGAGACATTGGAAGATAAACTGGACACAACCAATGATGGCATGGAGAATGTTAAGTTGGATGTTGCTGTAAGTTGATTAAATAACTTTTCCTGCTACTTCATTTTGTAAATAAAAATATTGTTAAAATGCTTGTTTTTACCTTAAAATATAATAATAGAGATACACACATTATAATAATTTAACTTTTCAGGACCAAGAAGAAGGTAAAGTTGCAACCCGGCTTCCACTCAAGGAAAGAGTCAGGCAAAGAAAGTTTATCATTGGTAAGTATAGTAGGTTTTAACTCACTACGTTACAGAAAAAAATGTCTGTCGCATTATTTAAGGTCATGAAATCTAGATTGCATTTGAAAAAATGCCCCAAATTACTGGCAGATAATAGCTACCTTCCAGCAAAAATTCCTCCCAGAATTAGCCCAAACAATTTTAAAAAGTAGTTTTTGTTTAATAATAATTGCTGTATATAATGCAAATACATTCTGTGCATGAATGTTTGTTCATGATATTACATAAAGACCCTCCAATTTTATTAACTGCATAAATTTTATTTGTATAGATGACATCATGGTGTGTGTGGTCGTGGTGTTGGTCTTGCTGGCTGTCATCATCGGTATCATAGTGGCCTCGCGAGCGGGGCCGCCGAATGAGCGCCCCCTGCGCCTTGGACGATACATTACAACTCTAACCTCCTGTGGAGCCGTGGAAGGGTAAGTGATAAGTTACTGACTACACTCAGAGATGTTAAGCGATCATTATGAGGGGCATTTAATGTAAATACTAAATCTAATTAATTTATTAAATAAAAATCTACGTTAAGCGATTCTTCAAATGGAGTAAAACAGCATAGAATGAATTATGGTTGAACTTTTTTTTTCATCCAAGCATAGAGAAACTAAATTTTCTACATCCGAAAAGGTCTTTAAGATACCTTCAAAACTCTTTAATGTGAAAATAGTGTCAACAGTCTATCGTTTGTGCGCAAAAACAACCCATGAATAAGTAAATCGCAATTTAGCCGCGTTAGCAGATGCCTGTAGCGTATATAACATGTCCTACGTCGTGCGATGTCGCGCCACTCGAGTGGCACACAAGAGGCCGGCTAGCTCCGTCGTAAATGCACATTGCTCATCCATTGTTACCATAACGATATATTAATTGAGTGGTGCTCAATTCACCGCCGGTCTTAATACAGATAAGCCAGGATCCGGTCGTGACGTCAGTTGTATGGATTGTAGGCGCTTTAAAAATGCATTGTCCATGTGATTATTGTGATATGTATGTTTTGAAAGTGAATTGTTATCGACATTTTTTAAAGGATATTTCTACTCAAATGAGCCTATTCAATGATGACAAATCTCGGTCCTTTTGTAAATGTATCTTATTTAACTTGCGCATTAGTTTGTCACGTTTAAAAATGTCGGAGCGATGTTATCGGTGCGCAAGTAATTAAAAATTATTGCTGGGAATCAAAAGTACGATTTAAAATATGATTTCAATTGTACAGATCTATAAAGTTATTATCTCATTGGTTAAGTATATAACTTCGTTACTTGCTATACATATTATCTCACTTACTGGGTATTGAGTTCGTAGTAATTCATACATAGTCAAAGTATATTGATAATTTTAACTTTTTTGCTTACAGCATCTACGACGAAGGCGTTTACAAGTTCTACGGCGTTCCTTATGCAGTGCCACCAGTCGGAGAGAAAAGATTCACGTACGCGCAGCCGCTTAACAACCTGTCGCTGTGCTGGAACGGTACGCTGGAGCTACACGAGCCCACACCCCTTTGTCTGCAGATGCTGGAAAACAGCACCATCACCGGCGACGAGGACTGTCTCACTCTCGACATAGTCACACCCCACGTGCACTACGGGTACCCGCTGCCCGTTGTCGTGCTCATCGGTGCCAACTCCCTCGCCGGAGGCATCGGCCCCGCACAGCCCTCCGCCCTCTACGCTCGCACCAAAGAAGTCGTGTTTGTTAGACCCAACTTCAGATTAGGACCGTTCGGCTTCTTAGCACTTGACATATTATCCAACTCCAAATATCCTGCGACATCAGGTAACTACGGCCTGAGCGACCTGTTGGTGGCGCTGCAATGGATTCAGTACAACATCAAGCATTTTGGAGGCGACGCCGAGTCCGTCACTCTGTTGGGACATAGAGCTGGAGCGACACTGGTTGCCGCGCTGACGACGGCCACCAACGCGCAGAAACTTTACTCCAGGGTGTGGCTCTCTTCACCGTCCGTCATATTCCCGGGAGAACCTCTTCAGCAATCGCAGAATAACAACGAACAATTTAAACAGCTAAGCAAATGCAACGACGCCGATTGCCTGCGACGTATCACACCCACGGAAATACTGTCCGCCACGCCCGACACCTGGCTGGGCAACAACATCGACTCGTTGCCATCGGCAGACGAGTTCAAACGGTCATGGCTGGTCCTGGACGGGAACTACTTGAGGGTGCATGCCTACGAGAGCTGGGATAAGCAAAAGAAAGCCAAGGAGGAGGGAAAGGAAAAGGTTTTCAAGCCGATGGTGTTCGGGACTGCGATCCACTCCGGTCACACGGACCTTCTGAAGATGAAACATATGAACTGGACGGCAGATATAGTCGAGAAAATGGTGAACGAGAGTTACATAGGCGAAAAAAATTTAACCGAAGCTGTGTTCCAACATTTCAATAAAACATACGAGGGTCTGGTGGAGTTGATTTCGTCGATCCGGACGCTGTGTCCGCTGGTGAGCCTGGCGCGGCTGCGGCTGGCGGCTCCGCTGTACGTGGTGACGGGAGCGGGCGCGGGTGGCGGTGCGGCGGGCGGTGGCCTGGCCGGCATCGATGCAGACGTGCAAGCCATCGTGGGCACGTTCGAGTCCGCAATGCCGGAGCAGCGGCGCTTCATGGCCGCCATGCAGCAGCTGTTCTACTACTTCGTGTGGCACGGCGAGCTGGCGGGGCCGGCGGGCGGGTTGCTGGCCGTAGGGCAGGACCTGCTGCCGCTGCCTGCCGCGCCCGCCTGCGACCTCCTCATCCGCGAGGACGTCGTGCCCAGATACGCTCATCTAGATTAATTTAACCCTCCCCCTCCCCTCAAAATACCAATCCTCGTTATGTGTGTCTCTGAGATTTTTTGCATTTCAAATTTTCCGCTTAACTTTACACTGTTTTTATATTTTTTTATTATTTCGACATTGTAGTTATTTGATTTTGTACTTACCGTGCACGTATTGTTAGATTAAGCTCGTAGAAACAAAACTCGTCATGTTTCTAAGTAATAATTGTTTATGAATTAGTTTAATGAAATAGAGACGGCTTGTTTGTTAGGTGGATCCATAAGCAGATCTGATAAGTAATACTCAACTTCTTCTTAAGTATTTGGAAACATTTTGTACTCGTAGTTTTGTTACTTTTACAAGGGTTTATATAACATTGCCGATTGTACTCTACCCAGTTTTATACATTTTGCATTTGTAATGTATTAGCAAGAAGACTGATTTTAAATCAAATATCCGAGTGATCTCTTCCGCCGCGGGTTCCGGATTTTTTTTTAATTTTTATACAATTTATTAATATAAAAAATTCTTTACTTTTTGACAGCTTTGGAAATAATAATCTGATAGTATTTAAAATTGTACTGATATGAATACTCAATGTAATTTTAATATTTGTACGGAAAAAAAAAATTGTAACCCATCGTACTTTAATATTAGTATTAGGATATTATTTGAATCTGTGTCGTCTATAATTGTTAAATGTAATTTATTTTAAAAGTCTGAATAATCCAAAGAGTGACTTTGTCGATACCACTAACCAAAAAAAAGCTTTTTGTAATGTATAAACGCAATTCCCCTTATAATTGTAATACGTGTTTCTTGCCATTATTGTTAGTCTTACATTGTGTTGCCATATTGTAATAATAAATAACAGTAGAAATACCAAAGGATATTAATTTGAATGAGATTACAAAGAAAACTAACGTTTTCTTGATGTTGACTCAAGACACAGTACACCATGTACCACTCGCTCTGATTAATTATTTTAAGTTATTATCCAGTTAGTTATAAACGCGAAGCTTCTTTTGTAAATTGGTACCTAAAATAAAAAGACTGGCTCATAGTTTTGTTGTTTTAATTATTAGTATTACCCAAAAGAAATTACTATTGCTGTATAAACCACTGTAAAGCTTTGGATTACTACATGAAATAACATAAGGGAGAAGACAGGAAGACAAACAAGTACTAAAACCTGATATAGAAATTTGGTTTTAAGTCTACGTTTTAAAAAAAAGTTTATAGCGATGCCAATATTTATTAACATAATTACGTATGAAAAGTACAAAACGTACATAATTCAAATGAAATAAAAGCTAAACGAATCAATAAATTAACAAAGTCGGAAACAAACATTCAAAACTGGTAATAAATTATACAATCATTCAAAAACCACAATCAAAAAATATTAATAAATTAGATTTTTTGGAATTAAAAATAAGATGAAACAATGTTTTTTTACTGATTCCGTTCCCTCAGAGGAGAAACGACTGTTTGAATATTTTCTTTTCCAATTTTAATAGTTTTTCGGCCGAAGGATGGTGACTTGGGCGCGACTTGCAACTGTTCTAGTTCTTTCTTCATTTTGTCCATCATAGAAGACTGCTTCACCATCAACATTGTAAGTTCTTCGTTTTCTTGACGCAGTAAAGATAGCTCAACAACAACTGATTGTTGATCTTGAATCTAAATAAGCAAAAGTACATCATATTATTATTACATAACATATAAAGGTTGATTTTCATGGTGTTGAATTTAATTTAAAGGATTATTTGCCAATGTTTATTAATTTATTCTAACACTAGCTGTCGCTTGCAATTCAGTCCGAACGAACCTAAAAAACCTGATTAGTAGCCTATGTGTTCTTCCAGACTATGTTCGACATTTACGCCACATTTCAGCGAAATTAATGCAGCAAGTATGGAGCTACCTTGCAACAAACATTACCCGAACATTCGCGATTATGATATAAGTAAAATTGGGCAGAATTAGACAACATAGAGAAAAATACAGATTTTGGTTTAAATGTTCGGGAAATCTAAACATTTCATAACATTTGTCAACATATTATGTTAGACAGTACACAATACCTGTTTCTGTAGCCGCTCGTTGTCAGTCTCGAGACGAGCTATTTCGTTGGCGGCGTGTGCGAGCAACGCGCGCGACTGCTCCGCGGCCGCCGTCGCCTGCCCCGCGTGCTCACGCGCCGCCATACATAGCCTTTGTTTCTTTTCCACCTAAACATAAGTGTAATATTTCATTTTCTCAAGAGTACTAAACTAAAACTGAATCATTGAAGATATTAAATTAAAAAATCTCACCTCTTCGCGAAGCATTTGAATTTGAGAATCAGATTCCTTTTTCAATATTTCCACATCTCCAATCAGCTCAGTTTTAATGGAGCCGAGTTCTCGGTACGCCTCTTTCTCTACATTTTGAAGGCTCTCGATCAGTGTAACATTGTGTTCCATAATGCGGTTATGTTCCTTTGCAAGAGCCGCTTTGGATTTAAGAATATTAACCAATGCCTCTTTGTACTCATTGCATTCTAATAATGTATTATCTAAAGTTTTTTTGCATGTTGTTAGTTCAGTTTCCACTGCCTCTTTTGAGTTAGTTAATGATTGTATTTTGCCTTCCAATTGTTCTAACTCTGTATCGGACTCCCTCAGACGCATTGTCAAAACTTGTACAATGTCTCTAGTAACAGAAAGGGACATTTCAAACTTGTTCTTGTCTTTTATCGCTCTCTCAACCTCCAAAGTCAATTTGTTGATTTTATTTTCATAATCGATTACATTTTTTTTAGATTCTTCTTTTAGTTGCACTAACTCCTGGGCAAGCTTTGATTTTTCTATTTTCAAATTTGAATTTTCCTTCTCCAAGTAAAGTATTTGATTGTGAGCCTTACTTTTGTGATCTTCACTAATGATTAACTTATATTTAAGATCCTTTATTTCACTTTCCAAATTTCGTATTTGTTGCTCATTCAGTGAACAATGTTCCTGAATGCTCCTACTGCGCTCTTCAAACTGTATTTCACATAATTTTAATTTTTCATCCGCAGCTTCTTGTACTTGATCTAACTTTGCTTTCATTTCTCTCTCTTTTGTAACCAACTTATCTTGTAAAACTGCAATCTCTGCATCTTTTTCAGCAATTGATTGTTCCCTTATTGAACTTATCAAAGTTTTGTAATGAGATTTAATATTTTCTTGCTCTGTTTTGCTTTTACTAAGGATAGCTTGCTTTTCTTCATCCATTTTGGTCTTTAAACTTTCTAATTCCGCCTTGTATTCCCGTCTTATACTCTCATTGGCCTCTAAGGCTAACGCATGGTGCCCTTTTACCATTTCTAATCTTTGTTTAGTTTCTTCGAGGCAAATATTCATATCAGTTAATTTGTTCTGTAAATCTTGACACAAACTATCTCTAATAACTATAACTTCTTCTAGTGCTGTTAGTTCTACTTGTTTACTGCTTACTTCTTTTTCTAATTTATCACATTGTGCTTCTAATTTTCTTATTTCTTCCTCATAATTTTTAATATTTGCAGAAGTTTCTGAGTTCTTAACTGTCATTTCATTTTCCTGGACATCTGCATCACATAAATTTATTTGACATAGTTTTTTGTCTAAATTATCAATATCTGTATTAGTTTCTGCTGATAAAATTGATTCGCCCAATTTTCTTTGTAAAGCTGCAATTTCATTTTTTAAATCTTCAATTTGTCTATTATATTCTGTTATTGTTTGATCTTTATTTCTAAAACAATTCATATATATTGTTAATTAATTCATACAAAAATATGAAATAAAAAAATAGAAGAATAAATAATAAAGTATTAAGAATACCTGATTTCAACTTCTTGTTCCTTAACAAGGTCTTCTGGTACATTTGTGGCTGGTTTTTTGCTAATATTTTTCTTATTATCATTGCAATTAGACTTTTTTAATGAACTTGTTACTTTTGATTTAGTAGCTGTGTAGGGCTTCACCGGTTTTGGCTAAGAAATTAAATTTATAAAATCATTAATCAAGTGCAACAAAAGTGCAGCATTATTTTGGAAATGGAAAATATAGACTTGTCACCTAGGAAATCTTACTTCTAACTATTTTACAAATGTAATAAATGCAAGTGTTTAGATGGATGTTTGTTTGTAGGTATCTCTGGAAAGGCTTAACGGATCTTGGTGAAATTCGGTACAGATGTAGAACATAGTCTGGAAGAACACATAGGCTACTTATAAAGTTTTTTTTAACACTGCACGGTCGGCATCGCGGGCGACAGCTAGTGGAAATTGAGAATATTCTATATGAAGAAATGCAAGTTACTCCAATGAACATGTTTATATTTGTCAATTAATATTAATTTTAGTTAAAAGTAAACCAAAATCATGGGCTATTTATTTCATTACATTGATTTGAAATAGTATATTATAATTTTATTAACATATTATATAAACTTACTGTTACAAATGATTTAACACTGGACACAGAACTGCAATGTGATTGCGCATCACTGTTTATTTTACTTGGGGTAGCCAAAGGTTTTTGCTGCAATTTTGGAGCTGGAGCCTTCGTTTTCTGACTAGATTCATTGCTTGACTGAGTTTTATTTGTACCTGTAATGAGAATGTTCTTAGTATGTAACATTTTAAGTACAATTTATCAATATGGATATGCTTCACATTATATACTATTCGCCACCAGGTCGTTCTAAAATACCAGTGAAATGAAGTAATTTTATGTAATAATAGGATATTAATAGGCACTATTAGATGTATCCTGCATTCTAGATATTATATGAATATATTGTCTGCTTAGATCAGTAGTTTTTAAATATTTTACAAAACTTTTAAAGGAATATTTAGGCACTGAATCTGTATGTAGACATCAATTTAAAAAAATCAGCTGAAACTACATATGATTACGTCTATTTTACAAAAGTCATGAACCACCATGGTCAGGACAAATCTTTCACACTAATTTTAAAATCACAGAACTTCCTCGTTATTTGATCTGATTTCATTTTCAAAAGTAGTATGAAGCCAAAATTTGTTCGTACCTATTTAATTTGTAACATCAAACATTAAGTAACAAGTGTAACTAGCAAAAATTAAATTATTATCAAGACGTGACGATTCGCAATTGTTTAATATTTTTTGACACCTTCACTTATTAACTTAATATTTATTAAAATATCGTGGAACTTACCTAAACGCAAAATTGGTTCAAATCTTTTAGCTTTTGAAAACATATTGAAAGAAACCCTCAGCAAATTAAACAACAACGACTCTGCAGTATTCGTCAATATAAAACTTGGAATATATTTTTTATTTTAATGGATTCCACTTCTGTTCAAGCTCGTTCCTGTGCTTTTGTGTCCACTATACAAAAGATCGCGCGCGAAATAAACGCGCAACAAAAATACCAGTAACTTTCGTCGAAAAACCGTTAAATTACGTTCCGTTCGAGGCAAGTAATTTTAAATAGGCACAAAACTTTAATTGATTCACTTTATTTTTACACAAATCAGTTTATTCTATAATTTATCCAGTTACAAATTTCTTATGAATCAATTTTTAATAAAGTTTTAACTAAACGCAAAAACAAAATTGTAAACCTGCATCATATTATATCAAGCAATATTTTGGATGAATTAGCTCAGAATACAGTAAAGTAGTTCTGATTGAAAAAAAATCTAGAAAGGTTCAGTAGGGAATTGAAACGTAAGGTTTTTAATGAGTGATCATTTATGGAGTGTGGTCTACTATGCTTTATTTATGTTCTGTAAGGACTGGCCATAAATTATTTGAAAATTTAATCTAGGTTTGGTAATGTGCTTAAAATATTTTAAATTGAAACTAAACCATATAATTAAAGGTAACAATAACAGCAGCATTTTTTTATAATTATATAATTAATATAATTTACAATGGAGCATTTAAATTCCTTGTCTAAAACTTCCAGACCATAAAA
Source organism: Papilio xuthus (assembly GCF_000836235.2). NCBI lineage: Eukaryota > Metazoa > Arthropoda > Insecta > Lepidoptera > Papilionidae > Papilio > Papilio xuthus. The sequence goes on along the minus strand of NW_013532534.1, from coordinate 621,108 downwards.
TACCTAGTTCAATTAATAACTAGTTAAGTTCATAATCAGGACATGCATATATGTATTGTTATTTATTACCTTGTTCATATTATTTTGTGAATAGAAAAACAAAATACAATACATTTCATTTAAAAAATATTTATTAATTATAACACACTTATCAACCCCTCTATGCTCATATTTACATGGACGGTGGAGGAGGTGGGACTGGCAGTAATGGTGGGGGAGGAGGTACCCCCATAAGAGAAGCTCCAGGTGGAGGAGGTAATCTTATGCCATGATTCTCCCATAATTTGGGAGGGGCAGGAGGCATTCGTAAAGGTTCAATTTTAAATGCAAACTGCAAAAAGAATTGTTTTGTATCCTTATTCCAGTGAGTCCAAAACTTGGTGTCATGCTTTTCTACTTCACGACTTGGTACTTTGAATGCTATAGTCTCATAAGGCTCTGCGGCAAAGAGCAGGTACTGCCATCTACGGTCCGGTGGCTCTATTTTCTGCTCATAAGCAGACATAAAGCGATGTCTTGGTTGCACTCCTTCAGCAATTTCTAAAACAATTTAAGTTTATTAATGACCCTGTAGTTTTAAAACTTAAATTGATATCTAACTTAAACTGTTCTAGTTCTTACCTGGGTAATCAACTTGAAAAAGCAAGCTTTGTTGACCACTATCAGGATCTTTTTGCTTTGTTACTCTATAACCAGGTCGACCAATTTTTACAAACTTCTTAGGCTCGATTCTTGGCTTTTCGGGTGCTAATTGTTGTGGTGCTTCTTTGGCCTCCTTGGCAGCTCTTCGAGCTAAATTTGCTTGATGCTTCTTTCCCTGAGTATGAGCTAAATAGCTTCCCTCATTGTTATGAAGAGTTAAACAAAGTTTACATTCATATGACCCTAAAAAGAAATTTAGTTATATATAACGGTAACAAAATATCAGGATGCACGATACATAGGAGGTTAGATAACTTACCCAAATGATTTTTCATAAAGTAAGGGTCTTTATTTAAGTCAATAGTTTCTAAAGCAAGTTGACGAAGCCTTTCGCGACGATCTCGGTTGCTTTCGGACCAAGAGGCTACGCCACCACCCCCGGTTTTACCACCGGGTCTATTTTGGAAGTCCATTGTTGGTTCTTTTAAGAACTTTCTAAGTAGAAGGAAAAACAAAATTAATTATTTTGTTCGACGCTTAAAACTGGCGATGTTAAAGCATTGGTGGTCAAAATTAACGAAAAGTGAGAAAACAACAGCGTTGTTGTTGACATTACATTGATTTGACAGTAATTCTGATTTAAGTTTTTTTCAAGCAATTTTACAGTTCTTGATTCCTATATATTTGAGCAATTTACCTTATGGTCAACGCAATGTTGCTAGGCCATCGTTATATTTTATTTTATAATGCAATAAACGTTGTCCATAAATAGACTATTTAACTGTTATGATTGCAAAAATCAATATTTATTATGGCACAAATTGTTGAGATAAAAAGAAACCTGAATTCACATAAAAAATGTGAAAAAAACTGACGCTTAAAAAAACCTTTTTTGCGAGGGCAACAAATGATACGTCAAATCGTTGTGGAACTTGCCTTTTCTTTTTAGTTGTCAAAATAAGCGGAAGGTAATATTTTTAAGTTAAATCTCTTTTTATTTGTCGAATCTTTGAATGAAAGTGAATTATTCCTACAAAGTTATTGTATATTGATGTCTTTATGTCGTGCGTTTAATTTATTTCTCGAAGATTTGAATTTATGTGTTGAAAATATTGTTTTAGGTAGGCGATCAAGATGTTGATGCCTAAACAAAACCGTGTTTCTATCTATGAATACTTATTCAAGGAAGGAGTCATGGTAGCCAAAAAGGACTACCATGCTCCTAAGCATCCAGATCTAGAAAAGATTCCCAACCTGCAAGTGATAAAGGCTATGCAGTCCCTCAAATCTAGAGGTTATGTCAAGGAACAATTTGCGTGGAGGCATTTCTACTGGTAAGTTTAATGTATAATAATCTTAATCTTATTCTAATAATCTTATTATGCTTTTAGTTGTATAAAACTCTTAAGATAGATGTTTCCCATAAGTTATTTATACTTTTGGAAACTATCATAAAGCAATTTGATATTGGTAAACAAGTTTTCATAACTGATATTATTTAGTAAATTACAGAAAATTGTTTGACGACTTAAAAAAGTTTGTTTTCATAGTTTTATGTTGACTTCATAACAATGTTCAACATTTTTACAAATCTCTTCAGGTACCTACCATGTAACAAAAAAGTGAATGAGTTGCATAATATAATGTAGTTCAGTTTATATTAACCATTTGGTTTCCATAGTTATGGTATATCTGAATAGATGCTGACTTTAAATTGTTTGTTTAAATGTTGGATGCCTGTAAGGGTGGATAAGATCATAAAATTTTAGTATTATTTTTAAGATAGCAGAATTCTCAAATTCAAGATTATCCTTCCCAAATGAGCCGATTTAATATTTAATTTTCACAGGTACCTAACCAATGAGGGTATTGAGTACCTAAGAATATTCCTCCACCTGCCACCCGAAATTGTACCAGCAACACTTAAGCGGTCAGTGCGAACAGAGACAGTGCGCCGTGGTGCAGTGGGCAGGACAGATGCACCAACACGCACCACAGAAGACCGGTCAGCATACCGTCGCGCCCCCACCACACCTGGTGCTCCACATGATAAGAAGGCTGATGTTGGCCCTGGCTCTGCTGATTTGGAATTCGTGAGTATTTTAAGTGCCTAGAAATTGATCTATGAACTAGGAATAATTCATATCTTACTATTACTATTATAAATGTGAAAGACTAGATGGAAGTTTTTTTTTAATTACATATGGATGAAGTCATGGGAAAAATCTAGTTAAAGTAAATGTGATTGAATTCTATTATTTTAAAAGTTTAGTATCCATATAGATAAAATAAGCAATAATTTAATATGCAATTTAAATAATGTTCTATTGTTACAGAGAGGAGGCTATGGACGTGGCAGGCCAGCTCCTTGAATAAGATAATAAACAATATTATTCCAAAATATGCTTTTTATTAGTTTCTGGATGAGGGGAATATAGCCAGACAAAAACCAAAGAAATAAAAAAAATAATAAGTTTCTTACATTAAGTAATCAGTAACTAAACTTGTTTATCTTTTCTGCTGATTACCGCAGAGAATTTATCTTTGTGGCAAAGCTTTGTGTTTATAATTAGTAGCAGGCTATTATTGACGAAAAAGAACCTTGTCAAACAGTACTACCATAGTTAAGTTGAATAAGGTATGTCACAATTGTATCTAAATTAGTAAGAGCCATTTCTATCACATTAAGTCAAAAAAGAAGAATAATATGACAAGACAGCTACAGGACAGGAAGGATCTTGACACTTTTGACATTGTCAGAGGGCACTACTGAGGTGTCGTAATTTAGTTTCACACATGACCAGGTCATAAGTTTGTTCTGGTAGTTCAATAAAAACAAAACACATTACTAATAAGACCATAATTTATTGGATGTATCTACAAACAGATAATAAAATTAGGACAGCCATTGGCAATTGATTTTGACTGCATTTACAGGGCATTTGGTGGTGGTGGTTGAGGGAATTCCCCAAGTTTGTCCAAGTAATATTGGTAAGCACGGAACGGCTTCAGTTCCCATGGCACCTGATCTTCCATTGGTGTCAATGTTACACCCAAGTCTTCCAAAGTAGGCACACCTTTTTCAGGTCGGTCAGTAGTTGATTCCTGTAATAATTACATCAAGAGACTGAAATAGTACATTATATAACATAGAACTAATAGGAAAAACTTAAACTATTCAGTGCCACTGGCTCATCTTACCAGATTCACTGCAATACGTAAAAATCGTCGGGGTACTGAGCATATTAAACACATTAAAAGTTAGTGGTGTAAAAATTTACCTTTTCCAAACCTTCCCAGTGCAATCCACCGAATGGGTAAGCTGGAGACAGCATGTTTGCGGCGGCAACACGCAGGGAGAAGAATATCGGATCGTACTTCATGTCATAGCGTCTGTAGCCAGCCCTGTCCTTACGCATTAACTTGTAGAACCAGTCAATGAGGTCAGCCAGAAGATATCTTTTAGGCCTAAAAAAATGTATTTTATAATTAATCCACAAGCAAAAGGCTTAAACAATGATAAAGAATCAGATAAGAAGCACAGGACCATTGCAGGATTGAAAAAAAAGTAAATGGGAACACAATAGGTCTATTTGGTAAAAAGTTGTAATGGGCATAAGAGAATACCACACATATATAAAACCATTATGCATGATAATAACAAAAGCATTGCTAGCCTGTTATCTAATAAGATACTAGTTGAGAATTTGCTTACCCAATAGCTTGGTAGACTTGGCATCGGGTATCAGGATCACGAGCAGCGTTCACAATGCCCTGAGCCACATCAGAAACATAAACAGGCTGCTTTATAGTCTCCATGCCATTCTTATACACAGGCACAAGGTTACCGTGAGACCTCCAGCCTGTTGCTAAAGATCTGCAAATATTTTTTTAAAGAATTTACATCTTAAGAAAATACTACATCATGTATTCTTCATTGAACATTTCATTATGCTTGGACCATTAAGTACAAACTTTACCTAATGAATCTATCTTCAGAACCATAAATATCGGAAGCACGAAATATTGTTGCTGTTGGAAATTCTTCCCTGACTGCACATTCACCTAGATACTTGCTGATTTTATACATTGATGGTTTCCTCAATACCAATGGCTGCGGATGTCTCTCAGCATTCAGGTAAGAGAGATGGATGAATCTCTCCACACCCATTTCACGGCATATTCTGAAAAAAGTAGGTATTCGTTTAGTAACAATATGCAAGGACATACAGATAAATATATACATTTACCAGCTTCGAGATCAATTTATTATTTATGACACAGTAACACACAAATTAATTGTCAAAGACATAGAGTTAAAATATGGAAAATAAAAAAAAATCAACTCATTTAACACTTTTCCAATAATCTCTAATTGTTATCAACAGTATACACACATTCCTGAATTTATTATAACAATCATTTTTATTCACATAAACCTAATACTATATCTTATGTTAACAATCTATAATAAACAATAGATAAAACTACCTTGCAATGCGCCTGGGCCCGTCAACGTGCACATCCGTGTAAGAGAAGTTTTTTGTTTCATAATCACGTCCCACCAGGTTGATGACAACATTTGAGTACTTAACAGCTTTTGCAATCGATTCCTCATCACGAATGTCAAAGGGTGTAAAGAGGACTTGACCAAGGTCTCCAGCTACTTTGAGTCGGTTGGCATCGTAGAAGTCACTCCTGTATGGTAAAATCATCTGTAATGCAATAAGGAATAATTAGTAATAACTTTATAAAATTAAATAATATCATATTAAAACTGTACTAATTAAAAAATGTTTATTAGTTTGATGTGTGTTGGAAATAAAGTAAAACTAATGAAGAATTATGCCGACTATAAAAAATGAAAAAACAGAAACTATATTATTATAAGCAGTAGGAACTAATCGAAATAAATTTTTGCAAATCATATATCACGAAATAAAAGTATAGTGTACTGTTAGAAAAATGATGACTTACTTGAGTACCTATCTTGCCAAGTTTGTTGCATACGTATCTCCCTACGAACCCAGTGCAACCGAAGACAGTGGCCACGATTCCATTGAAACTACTGCGGCCACCGGTTCCTCGCTTGTATGCAGCAATATTAGGTTTACCATCGGTACTGTACGATGCCGACTTTATGTAAATAATACTTAAAGCACCATGTTTTGCTAGAAAACAACTCTGCCCGCTTATAATACTCGTTAAGGTCATTTAAATAGTTCAAAATACATTTTGTTACCAATTATGTAAGACTTATTTTACGATTTATAGCAACAAATAAAGAAGATATACTTACGTATTATTTTATTGGCTAAATTCCCGGATAAAGCTACAGCAGCCATTTTCAGGCTGTATTTCGTTTATTTATATGAAATACAATACAATATCCTGTAATTTTTGGTGCAAATCCAGCACGGAGATATTGTATTATTTGACATATGAAAACAGATGTTAAACTTAAAATAGTGATGGGATATCAACTATACCAAACATTTTTTGAATAAAATAACTAGTCGACTATAAGACCTTAGATTATTATTTCCCTTATTCTATTTGAACTTAATTAAATTTCCATGTTTTTAGAATGTATGAGCCTAAGAGAAAAAATGTTATGTTTAAATATGTTTTCCGGCGACTTTTATTTCTAGTTCCTAGCTGTGTATTATGCAGAATGATGGTTGATATCGTTGACTTTAATAAAGTTACTTTTGATAGATTATTTCCGAGCTACAATTACATTGCATGTAGAAAATCTGTACAAGAATCCTTCAATAAAATTGTTACAAAAAGCGTCACTAATAGCTGTTAAACTATTTTATGCTTATAAGATATCAAGAACTGTTATTTTGTACTGACTTATCGCATATCACTGTCACTTGTCGTTGTGACTTTGACATTAGTATTTCTTCTATTTTGTGTATTAGTATAGTTTTTTGGTGTCCTCCCAAAATTAAAATTCGGTTTGACTCAAGAAATGCTACTACTTTAATTTGTAATTTCACCTTTGAAAACTTAAAGCATATGGTTTTGAGTGCCAAGTAATTACATTTTAGCAATCTGATAAATATAGATTGTATCAAGGAAGAAGTTTATTAGGGTGATTGTAATCAAAATGAACGAAGAAGAAATCAAAGTTTTATCTAGTGGTGATAAATCTGGTGTACTTCAAATATTAGAGAAATTCTTGAAAGATGTAAGTTGAAGTCAAAAAATTTGTTCGTGTTGCAATTTTGGAACAATAAGTATACAATTCTTTTTTTTTTCAGAATGAAAATGTTTTTACATTTCCAAATTTATCAATGAACAATAACAGAGTATCCTTATGGGCTGCTTTATTTCAACTTATTCAGGAACCTTCTTTGGAATCTGTGCATGCAATGTGTTTGTCTGCTCTCAGGATATTAAGGTGCACAAAATTATATTTAAGATTTTATATATATTCAGACTGCCAAAATTGTACTGTACAAGAACTATCTAAAGTAGATACTTTCATTATTATTTATATAAGGTTATAAATGTAAAAAAAAATTAACTTTGTACATATTTTCTGATTCTCTTTTCAGCCGAGATAAACTTGAAGTAGATGCAATAGTATGTGAAAAGTGGATAATAATATTAATTGATAAAGCCGGCTTGTTTAATTTTCTGAACATTGATGATGAGACAAGGCCAGTGGAGATAATACCACAAAAGGAAGAGGCTATTGAGGCTTTAAAATGCTTGTGTAATTTAGCATTGAACAGTGAGGTATCAAGAGCACTTTGTGCCCATACTGCTATTGCACAAGGCCTGGTTGCTAGATTGAGGTCTTATAAAGACATACCTTATAAAGATGACATTATGCTATTTGATATGAAACTGCTCTTCATTTTAACAGCTCTTAGGCAAGACATATCTGCAAAGATTAAAAGTGAATTGCATGGAATGGACTATCTTATAAGTTGTTTAAATGAAATAATAACTGAAGCATCTGTTGATCCAGATGTTGCAGGTGCATGTGGTGGTGTAACTGGAGACAGTCATTGTTTCTTACAAGTATGTTATGATTATATAAATACTAGCTGTCAAACTCGACTCTGTCTGTGCCCAATTAGAAATTTTATTAGTAGCAATGTTCTTTTAGATTATATTCTACTTCTGTCTTAAATTTCAGCTCCATGAATCCATTCTGAAGATAATGCCTTAAGATATCCAAATTCGCATTTATAATATTATTAAGAAGTGAAACAAAAACTTTGTAACACTTTTTAAGGAAATTGCACAAACAGATGAAAGTGAAAGAAGTGGAAAAAGCAATTTTCAATAGAAAAAAAGTGTCTTTATAATTATGCTTAAATTTAAAAAATAGACAACCACTAGTATTCTTTAAAATTTAATTATATTTTTTATTTTAGGATAATCAAGAAGCTATAATATGTGAAATATTAAAAATACAGTTCAATCTAACATTACAAAACAGCTTAGATGACCAGGTAGATGAAGAGGAGGAGGCTATTTATTTAAGATTAATGCCTGTGCTCACAACACTGCTCAGTGCACATGTGTCATCTGAACAAAAGTTACATGAGTTACGAAATAATATTGTTAATGTACTAGTGAGGTAATTATAACAAAGTATTTATGACCTTCTAGCTGTCTGACTCCGTTCACATGAAATAAAAAAAAAATAGTAGCCTTTTTTTATAACAGAAGGGGGCAAATGAGCAGCCTTTGTGTTCTTCCTGGCTATGTTCTACAACAATGTCAAATTTCAGCAAGATCAATGCAGCCATTCTGGAGATATCTTCCAATAAACATCCATCCATCTATCCATCTAAACCATTAGTTCCCAAACTTATTTTGTCTACTGCCCATTTTGAGAATAAATATTTTTTTAGCGCCCCCATATTTTCACATATTTAAAAACCACTATAACTTCAAATTAAATTAATTAATTATTGTGACCTATGTATGTATATTAATGGAGAATTCTAAACGAAACTTTTACTATAACCCGCCACTTGAGACCTGCAGCGCCCACAAGGGGGTGTTATCGCCCACTTTGGGAAAGACCGATCTAAACAATAGCATTTATAATATTAGTAAGATTATGTTACATTAACAATGTACATATTTTCAACATAAATATGGAAAAAATAATCAACCATTTAGATATTCATCTATAGATTAGATTATTTGATATATATTTTTCATATCTTTGCATAAATATTTACTTTTATTTTAGTGTGCCATCAAAGTTTTATCCATACCTAACTCCTGATTTCAATGAGGGGGAAAAGCCTCAATATGTGTATGACACTAAGAATATGGAATCCATACAGTCACTTATACAGTTCCTATTACATCGCCTAACAATAACCACAGTAAGTACTAAACCTTTTTTTAGTTCTGGCCATTACCAAGGACCTCTAAACCTTGACTTGACCAAAGCTTGACAGATTTTTATGAAATTTTATAGGCATATACAATAGATCTGAGAATCGACTAGCTGCCCCCCCCACGAGAAATTAAAAAAAAAACTTAATAAGTAGCCTATGTGTTTTTCCAGTCTGTTCTACATGTGTGCCAAATTTCATCAAAATTTGTTAAGCCGTTCCAGAGATAACTTCAAACAAACATCCATCGATTCATCCAAACTTTCGCATTTATAATATTAAGTAAGATTTGCAATCGTTAAAGGTTATTATTTCTTTCAGAACACAAGTAATCAGAATGAATATTTGTGCCCGATTTTAACTGTATTGAACAAAAGTGCACGTAGCTGCCGGGCACATCGTAAATATCTCAGACAAGAAGTCCTGCCTCCATTACGCGATGTATCACGTCCTCCAGAGAAGGGATCCACACTACGCAACCAATTGTGTAGACTGCTAACAACACCAATCACTGCTATCAGAGATCTAGTTGCTGAGTTCCTATTCATTTTGTGCAAGGAGAAAGGTGAGATATCCTAATTACAGTCGAACCAGGATAAGTGAGAGTCCAAGTGACATAGGATAGTTTTCTAGTTTTAAGAGGTGTTTTACAAGTGGAGGTCCTTCGTCGGAATTGGATAATGACTCTCGCTTATACAGTTCTCATTTATCCAGGTTTAACTATAAAATGTTTTTTTTTTTTATTAAATACAAAATTCAGATCTTTCAAAAGATTACTTGGACATTTTTAATTTAAGAAATAATGGCTTGACTATGAACACTTTAGTTGTTATGTAGTTAATATTATATGCAAGTTTAGTATTTTTTTTTAAATATATTATTTTTGAATCCGTTCGGAATGGATTTCCTTCTCCATTCTCTTGTTATTTTAATAAATTGGATATTATACTTTGTAGTCGGACGTATGGTGAAGTACACTGGTTTTGGGAACGCTGCGGGTCATTTGGCGCAGAAAGGGCTGTTATCTGGTGGTCGCGGTCCCGTGGTGTACTCCTCCAGCAGCGAGGATTCAGATACTGAGGAGTATTTGGAAGCGCAGCCCCACATCGACCCAGTGGTGGGCTGCACGCGTCCTCCACGCGTCAATCCATTCGAAGGCATGACGGAAGAACAGGTATGAAGATTTTTTTACATTATCACTGAATTGGTCAATAAGTTCATTCTCATACAAAAAAAAACGTAGTGGTCTGTGTCTGTTGTATTGTTTCTTTTGTTATGTTTATAGGTTTTTTATTCCTTTTTACTTTAACCATAATAAGGTATCGTTTTCGCCCCCTCGTCCATTTGTTTGTTCCCCTTCAAAATTTCGTGCGTAATTGAAACCTAATATCTACAGGACACAAAGTAAGAGTCAAAAATAGACATATATTTACATTTTATAACTTTAATTTAGTATATTATATGATATACTGACATAAGACTCAAAATTTATAAACACAACTAGCTGTTACCCGTGGTTCCCACCGCGCGGAGATAAAAAACTTAATAAGTAGCACGTCTTCTTCTAAACTATGTTCTACATCAATGCCAAATTTCATCAAGTTTCGGTAAGCCGTTCTGGAGATACCTACTAACAAACATACATCCATCCATCTAAACTTTCGCACTTATAATATTAGCAAGATAAAATATTTGAATTCTGGTTCGATACATTGTGTTAGCCATTAATACGTTAAAGCCTAAGTTGGAACAGTACTGATGTGGTTTTGATATTTAATACGATAATGTGGTTTGTAGACAGATATAAGTGACCGCAAAAGCTAATAGGATTTACGATGTGCATGGCCATATGTTAAATCAGTACTCAGTTGACTAATTAAACTAATTTATAAAAAAAAATTGTTAATGTATCGATATAAATAATTAAAAAATAAAATTATTTCATACTAGCTTATGCCCCCGACTTCGTCCCCTAGGAATGAAAATAAAAACATATTAACTAGCCTATACGTCTTTTCAGATTATGTTCTACATCTGTGCCAAATTTTATCAACATTCGTTGAGCTGTTCCGGTGACAACATCCATTTATCCATCTAAACTTTTGCATTTATAATATTAGTAAGATTGATATTTTATTATGTGGAATAAACAGGTCATGTTTTTTTATAGAAAGAGTACGAGGCCATGAAGTTAGTGAATTTATTCGACAAGATGGTGTCAACGGGCGTGGTGAAGCCGGCGCGGGTCGGCCCTGACGGTCGTCCTCAACCCCTCGACCACGTGCTAGAGATGAGGGAACACCCGCCTAACAGACCACAATCCTAAATATTTATACTCTATGTTACTCTTTATCACAGATTAAATATGTAGCATAGACAACATAAAATACTTATAATCTGTGTCATTCTTAAACACAAAATATAGATTAAATATTAAATGGAATTTTAATTCGATTAAATTAAGGCACGTCTTATCTATGTAGTTTTTATTAATTTAAGAATGTATACTTTTAAGGATTAATATTGTTAATATTGCGACTATATTTGTATAATTTTAATTAATTCGATCAATAGATAAATGTTTTAAATGATCGCTCAATTGTATGAAATAAATGACGCATAAAAATCCAATTCTTAAATTTATCTTTTATTTCTTAGCTCAGCTATTAAATTTTTTAATGATCGAGTTTAATTGCCATATAGAATTGCCGTTAATTGAGTGCTAAAGGCATCATTTAGTGTAGATTTCTATATAAAATATGGGACTTTCCAATATTAATAATAAAATATGTATAACTATACCTTTGAAATAGAATTATTCAATATTCTGTTACTATATTTAGTAAATGTTTTTAATTCTGCGTCGTTGTCTGTATTATTTTTAAAATATATCTTTATATTTATCGATACTTTATACCAAAGATATTTTTTTGCATTATAACCTCAATTTGATCTTTTCTAAAATGTATTGGCCATTTTAATAATCTAGGTAAAAAAAGCACACAGCTTTGAAATTTGTGTATTATGATAAATAAATATTTTGTTTTAGTTGTATGCAATTAATAATTTAATAATATATATGAAAATTATGAACAACAATTTTTTTGTTCATAATTAAATCATAGAAAGTTTGTTAGTTTTTCTTATTATCGCACTAAATTTATCTCTTGTAGTTTACTAAAAATTTTAACTTATAAAGCCTAATAGATAGTTGTGTGTTATTTATAATTAAATCAAATATTTGTAGTTATATTTCTAAATTAATGAAATTTCAAACTATTAATGTATTTCATAGTACGTAATGTATACGTATCTGTTATCTTAGTCCACCCCACTGGGTTACAAGCGTGAGTAATGCGATTACGCGCTCCTGACTTAATGTGTACTGTTAATTGTAATATTTATTATGGAATTTATATTCCTTTACATAATATCACTTTTTAAGTAAAACATTTTAAACTTTTGAAGTTTGTTTTAATTCCACATAACCTTAACAACGGTCATGTTTATGCAATTAATAGTTGTCGCCTTAATACTACGACTTAAAATTTAATAAGTAGCCTATGTGTTCTTCCCGACAATGTTCTACATCTATGTTAAATTTTACCGAGATCCAAGCAGCTTTCCCGGAGATACAATCCATCCATACAATCAAACATTCGCATTTATAATATTAGTAGGAAGTAAGTCAAAACGACGTTTATACATAGAATTCCAAGAATGTGACATCGTTGTCGTTGGTAAGGTACGGTTATGGTAAGGTTTACTAAATGCAAGTGGGACCAGCAACGGTCTTAGTTCTACTAACGGCCTAAGTTTTATTTCTACTGCGTCCACTTTTTTTACCATACGTTTAGGGAGCCTTAACAGGGTTAAATGAAACTGTGTAATTCGCAGACCTATGAAAACCCTTTATCCAGCGTCCTGGGCAGTCCCCCAACCGCGCCCCACACTAACGAGGGTATCGAGTCTGGTCAGTCGTAATGTCAGCCCGGTTTCTTGTTTATTAAAAGAAAAATAATGGATACAGTAAGTGGTCAGAGTCGACTTTCACAACTATCTCTTGACTTCGGTGATACTAATTTTGGAGCGTTTATCAAAATAAAATAAATATTTCTTTGAACTTTGTCTTTTAGTTTATTATTCTATTCATATACTTTAGAGTTTTTTGAAGTATTTGAACAGTCATAAGCCTTTATTTATTTTCACTGGTTCTTAAAAAGTATGTATTCAGTTCGAAGTTAAAGAGTAGGTACTGACTACTGACTTACTTTTGTTTCTTGACCGACTTTTATTGTATGCGGCATTTGAGTAGCTTCTATAAGGCTTTTGAAGTTTTAATTGCGGCAGAGCTAATGAAGCAATTGAAAATGGCTCGGTTACAAGCATTCCGGTACAAAATGCCCTATGTATCGCTCGCCTGACACAGTTGGAAACGCGAGGGCGGCTAAGGCGGGCGGAATTTATGTTTTCCCTCCGATTTTAAGCAGTACTATCGTAATATTATTAATTACATTTTAAGTAATATTGAACTAAATGTTATTTTGATTTTAATTTTAGTAAAACAGTTAATATAAAAATGTTGTTTCTAGTGAAATAGGTGAGTGACCTTTCTTTGTTTGCCGTGTACAGCCAAGTCGATGTAATTCGCGGATCCTTTGTTTGTTAAATGTAAAGAGGATTTAATTAGATATAAAACAATGTATTAAACATGATTATTTTGTTTAAAATTGTCATGTTTTTTTAAGTTAAAAAAATTGCTAAGTAATCTTATAGGTTTAAGTACATTAATTGAATATTATTTAATAAATTAAATCTGTACTTTACATCCAAGAGTTATCGAACCCTTCGTCTTTCCCAGACGTAGTTCATTCTATGTTCTAAATATAATTTTAAGTATAAATAAAATAAAGATTTATTTGAGATATTATTTCTGTTTAATTTTGTAAAATTTAAACATCATTAATACTTTTCTACGCCTATCAGAGGACGATGTTGCTGGTAGTTGTGGGTTTGTTGGCGAGCGCCCACAGCACCCCAGCGCCCTCAGTCGCGACGTGTGAGCGCGCTCCGCCGCACGCCCAGCCCGCTGACAGGCATTACAAGCTGAGTATTGCTGGTGATCCCGATTTATATCTACCTGGAGAACTGTACACTGGTAATACGTTATACTTACGTACATCTTTTACGTCTTTATGTAAACTGGTAGTAACCCATTGTTCGAAATTCGACCGCAATTCATAGTAAAAGATTTTTATTTTTGATTTAACACTGTTTTATGCCCTTCTCCACATTATATATGTGTCAAATTTCTTGTTCATCTGTTCCAGCAATTTCTTTAATATACCTTACCTTTTAGTTTAAAAATTGTTTAACGAGCGATACTTAATATCCACAATTTTCAGTATCTTTACATGGAGTAGATAGCGGCGAAGGCCCGACACCATTTACAGCTTTTACTATCTGGGCCGAAATTTACAAACAACACAACGAAAATGATAGTAAAGCCATCAATGATACAGTTAACACCACAAATCAATCGTTAGGCGTTTTTCAAGCTTATGATGCCCAAACTAAGCTATATGAGGACTGCAAACCAGCTATAGGCAATGCTACTGCTCACCCTAAAACTGAAATACAGGTTTGTTAACAGCATAATAGTTAGTTTTCCGTTTTATAAGATAAAAATAACATGAATAGAAATGTATTTTTTAGGTTATTTGGACAGCCCCAAAAACGACCTTAGACGGTTGCATTAGGTTATGTGCGCGAGCGTTTCTCGCGAAGCCAAAAAATGGTCTGGAAGAGCGATCATGGTCTGTGTTGGCGCGAAAGCTGTGTCCCGCGCCTGCCGCAACAGTCACCGGGAACCGACAGACTCCTATCGTGGAGCCGTGTTGTGCTTGTGATGAGGCTAAATACGAGGTAATTTTAAACAAAATGCTGTCTAGTTTATATCTTCCCTTATTGTGTCTACCTTCTTTCTATCTTCATTTTTGTCTAGGTGACATTTGAGGGATTGTGGTCTCGGAACACTCATCCCCGAGACTTCCCCCCGGAGGCGGCGCGTGCGCACTTCGGAGACGTGATCGGCGCGTCACACACAGCGCAGTACCGCGTGTGGCAGGAGGGTCGCTCCGCCAGCACGGGGCTACGGCGACTCGCTGATGATGGAGCCACTACTGCTCTGGAAAAAGAGCTTAAAGAAGAAGTAATAGTTAATTCTTAAGTCCTATCTCTTTTAAGAGTTTTATTTTTATTTCCTGTATATAGCTATACGCATTATTGTTAACAGAGCGATCACATAAGGACAATAATCAAGGCACGTGGGATATCTTGGCAACAAGTATCTAGCGGCGGTATACCGAGCACCTTCGCGGTGTTCCGAGTTGACGCAAAGCACCACCTAATGTCCCTCGCCGCGAAGCTGGCGCCCTCGCCCGACTGGATCGTTGGCGTCTCCGCGCTGGAACTCTGCAACGCCAACTGTACGTGGACCAGGTCTGCCACACTGCCTCTGTATCCCTACGACGCAGGGACTGATAGCGGCTTGAGTTACACGGTAAATGTTTCAATATGTATATTTTACGCCCACGACTATTATTTTAATTGTATACTCTAAATATCCCATGGTTTCAATCAGGCACGCCGTCAGCCAACTTCACCTCCGGCGCCGGTGCGCGCCCTGCGTCCGGACTGGCCGCGCGACCCGCGCTCCCCTTTCTACAACCAGGCCGGCGAGATGCGGCCTTTTGCACGCCTCAGGCTCTCACGACTGCGGCTCTACGAGAAGAGCTGCGAACCTACAGGTAATAATTTAAAAGCTATGTGCCAAAGCTAAAATGTTTCTTATTACTTAATGCCTCGCCGCCAGAGCCGATCGGGGAGCCAATACCCGAGGCCGGCGGGGGTTCGTGCGCGACGCAGGCGTGGGGCCAGTGGGGTCCATGCAGTACGACATGCGGCCCGGGTCGCGCCGCGCGCCAACGACACTATATATGGCCCGCGCGCGCGCTCACTGATGGATGCCGCGCCACACTCACCGAGTACCGCCACTGTAACGGCCCGAGAGCTCACTGCAGGTCTCTATCCGATTTAGTAACCATGGTATAAGGATAACGATATCACACTGTTATGGTATTTGTATTGTTAGGTTGATATCGGAGTACGAGGCGGAGCCTGCGGAAAGTCACGGGCCGTGTGCGGTGTCGTCATGGAGCGAGTGGTCGCCGTGCGAGGGTTGCGGCGTGCGCGCCCGCACCAGGCACTACGTGGTGCCGCGCGCCCGTAAGCGCTGCCACGTAGGCTACCGCGCCCGTACCGTGCTTAGCCAGGCTATACCCTGCGCCGCTGGACCTTGTAACAAGTAAGACTTCTTTATATCCTTTGTTGGATAACATATGAACATTGGGAGATGATAAATGTATATCATATAAGGTGCAGTTTATACAGCTATAACCTTTTGGTATTTTTCCAGACCTACCGGAAAATTTGTAAATGCAACCAACTTTGACTGGTTCTTCGTGGTAAGTTATTTTAAATAACTTAAGCTTGGGGATTTAGCTTAGAATCTCACGATTTTAAAGCTTAGGATATAACCATTTATTTAGGATGATCCCAGTTGCGAGTGTGAGGTGAGCGGGTGGGGAGAGTGGTCTCCGTGCTCTGCGCGGTGCGGGCGCGGGCGGCGTGTGCGCAGCCGACTGTATGTGGCGCAGGACTCGCGCGTGCAGCGACACCTAACACGTCGCCTGCTGCACGAGTGGAACCAGCGCTTTGCTCACATACAGGATCTGGTGAGCCGGTTGATAAGATGATTATATTCATTTTTATAGGAGAAGCGGATTCGAGCAGCGGATTGTCTACTGTTAACTGATATGACTTTCTTTTACATGCTACACACCAAGGGTACTGTAGACGTTGTTGTTCGTTAGAAAACATTTTTTATTGTTTTCTAGAATGGAGCTGTTATTATATTTGTTATGTCGTTGGTGTTTATTAGTTTTTATTTTAACTATTATACATACATATTGCTTGTTTTATGTTAGATAACTATAACTTGCACAGCAATAAGTAAAGTATGTATTATTTTACTTGTAGGAATCTGCTACGTTGAACATGACGGCCGAGGACCCCGAGGTGGAGCGGCTGGTGCAAGAGCGGCTGGAGCAATGTCAGCTCACGCTGACGCAGCAGGAGGCTCTCTGCGACGGCGACGGCGACTGCCAACAAGTTGGAAAACCACAAGGTATATAGAATCTAAGATACCTTAGTTCATGTAGACTAGAAAGTTTGGCTAAGTTTGTTCGTGATAAGTGATAACTAACTAACTTTGACAAAAAATCGGTGATACGCAGACATCTGTTCGCTACCGGCGGCGGTTGGTCCGTGCCGTGGGTACGAGGAGCGCTGGTTCTATGACAAGGCGCGCGGCTCCTGCGAGCCCTTCGGCTTCACCGGTTGCGGCGGCAACACTAACAATTTCCGTACCAGAGACATGTGCCAGCGGCACTGCCAGCGTCCTCGCAATGCCACTGGTACGGAAACATATATAGTTAATTAAACGTATTCTTATTTTCAATTTGTGTGTGTTCTATCAATTGTGTGTCAAGTTTATGTCAGATTCACACGTATCCAAATCCAGAAATTAATCCGTTTTATGGAAACATAATCGCTTTTCCGCGAAGCACATGTCCTCTATATTATAGCTAATAGCGACAGATCTTGGAGAAAGTGGTATGACAACACTTTCTTTACCATTCATTTTCTATGTTTTTTAATCCCATTTTAATTTTTTTGAGAACTTCGGACTTGTGGAATTTAAACGGTTTAAAATAATATGTATTTGGTCTGCTTCTAGTTAAAGCTCAACCTGTTAACGTCGAAACGATACTATCTAAAAAATTGAAGCCAACTCCATCCCGTGAGGACAATGAAGTAATGGTGAATGACAGACCAGCACTTGGTAAGTAAAGTTTTCTAATACTTGTCAAGGTCACTGCCAATTTATTCCTCTAGTAAAAGGCGACAAACGAGCAAGCAGCCTCCTGAATTCACCAAAGTAGTGTGCGTGCTTTACGTCCGTTTAATGGACAGAGTAGGGGACGAACAGAAAGGGAATATGACTGTATTTGCTTAATTAATAACGTAATCATTTTGTCCGACATGGATAAAATTATTTCTATTAAAAGTACTAAGATATAAACACCTCAATCTATGTGGAATATGGACGAGCGAATAGCTTTAACTAAATTTATGAAGGAAAAATATATGTATATTTTTTGTTGTAGTTAATGTGGACTGTGAGACTGGTCCTTGGCTGGGCTGGAGCGACTGCGTTGGCGACTGTGACTACGCTATTAAACTTAACTATCGTGTAATTGTGGTAGGTTTATTTATATTTACAACATTCATGAACATAATATTTCTTATATAACTGATTCCGTATTCAGTTTTATTTACACATAATGATTATTAGTGTGATTGGATCAGTTCGTCGTAAATAGATGTATGTATCTCACAGCTTTCTAATTCTTACAATCTTAATAATATTATACATGAATGTTACAATAGACCGATGGATGTTTGATAGAAGGTGTCTCTAGAATGACTCCACGCATCGCGAAATTTTACACATAGGCTTTTTATTAAGTCGTTTTTTCTTAATCCCGCGCGAACAGAGTTACGGGCGACAGCAACTCTTTAATTTATCATTAATATACTTTATGGGTACTATTGATGCAGCAGACTGGTTCGGGAATGGGAAGACCGTGTCAGAAGTTGATAAAAAGCCGGACCTGCAGACCTGGACATTGTCGAAGACTTTTTGCTTTTACTAATAAAACTTCTTTAGAATGATATCGTAATAGATGATACTAAAATTATAATTGATAGATTTTATTGTTAAAAAGTAGTGTGACCTGTGTCCCTAATTATAAATAGATGTTTTAAAATATACTTAATAATATCCTAAGAGAAGTTTACATATTATATTTTTCTTCTTCTTCTGCTAGCTCTACAGCCCTTTGTGGGCCTTGGCTTGGTCCAGCAACTACATACTACATATAATATTGGTAATAACTAAATGATTATTCTTGTGGAATTAGTGCATTTGTAAAATAGTAAGATTAATTGTTAAATACTGTTCTTCTCTTACTAAAAGTTGTAGAAAATCTGTTCAATTCAAACCATAATCAAGGAAATTGAGTATAAATAAAAAACAAATATTGTTAAAATATTTTTAATATCTAAATCGAAAACAAACTTCAACAAAGCTTTGTACATAGTTTATAATTAATAATTCGTCAACATCATGTTATTAAGACGATTATAAAATATTTGAACACGTTATCAAGTTTTTAACAAGCAATTTTATTTAATACTGCCTGCTAGGAACATCACAGTCTTATTTATATTTAAAATAAATTTACATTTAATTACAAACGTTAAGAAGAAACGTTTAAAAGTTAAGGCGCATTTGTCCACTCCTTGGCGTCTTCGCCTGAGAGTGGAGAGTGGGCCTAGCATGAATATTTGTGACAATCTGTATTAAAATTTGTGCCCCTACCGGTCGTAAAGTACACCAACTAATCACATGCAAATGACATATTTTCTCGATGATGTTACTCGTACCTAGGCGGGTGTCGCAATTCGTGCTAGGCCCTCATATGATTACTTATATAGACATATACTGTTATCCTTTACATTTTCTTTGAATAAACTGAGACAACAATATGTATATATACAAGTTTTATCCCTGTTGAAAACCAAAGTTAAATGTTTTATTAAGCAGTTCGCTTAAGTTTCAAGTTATTGAACACAAAGAAAAGTTTTTCAATTCTTGTATTACAATGATTCCTAAATTACCATAAGTAAATAAAGAAAAATAATAATTCTTTTTTGAAATTTTGTAGGGTCTTATTATTTTTAAATAAATTTATTACGACATATTTAAAAAAATGTTTCTGAAAGTAGTTTTCAAGAAATTTTTTAAAGTCAATTTGTACTTTCTTGTGTATTAAACATTTTTTTAGTAAAATTCGTCGCTAACGAACTGTTACTGTAAATTTTCACTATCGAAGCACTCGTAGAAATGAAATAGTGTTATTTCTGTTTTCACAAAGAGAATAATAAGGAGAAAAAATGTATTCTGGCAATGAAAACTAAGTATTACTATTATTGATTGATGCCCGATTTACATTATTCCGGTCCAGCGGTGTTAGATTACAATTGAAGAAATATTGGTGTAATAAGTTAAAAGCTTGTGATTTTACATTTTTTCTATTGTATTACGTGTTATATAAATACTAGTTTAATGGAGCCAGATAATTGGCACTCAAATGAAGCTATAACTGTGATTGATAAATATTTAGCTCTTGAATTAGGAACAAATAGAGTAGACCAGTTTAATCTCATGTAGTGTTTATTCATTCTTTGAAGCACTAATTTTATGTATGTAAATAAAATTGATTTCTCTACATTTCTCTCATTTTGCAATACCTAGTTTTAAACTGTTGTCAAGAAGACGAAGTGTTCGGCCATTTTCTATTTATATGTATATTTAAAAAAAAATATATATATTTAAATCTCTGAGTCTTAATACTATTACCTGACTGATTTTACACTGACCCACTCAAGTTCAAAGTTGCTAATCACAACAACTGGTCTCACACCAGTAATACATATCCTCACATTTCTAAATAGATATATTGACCATTTGTCACATCATTTATCACATCTAGAAAATGGTTGCTAACTCGAGAAAGGTTGCCGACCCCTGTCTAAGACTATAATCTTGTTGACGTATAGTGACAGCGCGGCAATGCCACGGTACTCTTGATTTTTTATTCACTTTCACTGACTCGTAGAGCGTGGGTATAATATTAGCTCGTAAATAGAATACACTCGTACTGTGTAAAAGTTCTTTGGTTGGACTAAAACTAACCTAAAATTATTTTAATCTTAACATTAGTTTAGAAAATGCAGTATTTTAGTACCCATTGAGCTTGGCGCTTTTTACACTCAACACTTTCGTGTCTTAAATGTAAACGAATCACTTTGTTTTGTGCCATTAAATGCGCGTAATGACAGGCTTGATAGGTGATGCGCAACATCGTGGTGCGATGCACTCTTTTGCGCAAGGACAGGAGCAAGCAGTGTTTGCAAAGTCCACTAACGCCTTTCTCTCTTCTTCAGTACCTGTGAAAATTGATATTTAATTAGTTGTCTACATTAATCAAGTCAAGTCAGCAACAATTTACTTCAATCTTACTTATATCTTATTAATATTATAAATGTGAATGTTTGTTATGTATCTCCAGAACGATTCCAGATTTTCATGAAATTAGGTATAGATGTAGAATACAGTCTAGAAGAACTCATAGGCTAATAACTAAGTTTTTTATTCCTCCTGAACGGAGTCGTGGGCGACAGCTTGTGGTGACATGTCTTAAAAGAGCCAGTTGTTTTGTTTTGTATTTGTAGATCACATGATTCTTCGACGTATTGTAATTATACGTCTATCTATTCTCTGAATTGTTATCGCGTGAACTACTTTTTTCTTGTATCGGGCCTTTAAAAACCTAACTTTTCTCCTTATTTGCAATTCACGTTTAGTCGTTTTATTGTTTTACTAATATTATTTATAATTTAAAATTAAATATTGCTGACTATTTTAAATATTTACTTACCACTAATTGACGTCAGAGTAAATTCTGGCTGCAGAGTTACTAGACCGATTCCATGACGTTTAAACACGTCGCAGACTAATTCAGAATTTCGCAGGTAGTCCTGAAAACAGTTAAAATTATTTGCTAGAAAAAAAAATACTGAATTATTTTATAAATAAAAAAGAGTCACCTATGTATATCGGTAAAAAAAACTTACGCCGAACTCTACGAAATAATCAGTATGATTTTTTGAGCACTTCCTTCGTTTTTTTATTTGGTTAAGGAGTGTCTCATTGTGATAACATGACAAGGTTAAGTTAGTTAGTTTTGATATAAATGCCGTATTTTACCAATAGGTATCTAATGTTTTGATACGAAAATTTTCGATATTTTTAACCGTTTCGGTCTTATAACAGTTTTTTAATATTTTTATGAATTTGAAGCATCATGGAATTTTTTCAAGAAGTCATCGTGTCGAAGTCAAATTTTTAATGAAATTTATGTAATTTTAGACAAACGACTAGTCTTCACTTATATCGCCTAATCACCATTAATATATGATGCATTACATACAGAAATAGTGTAAGCACATAAAAACAAAGTTTAGCATGGTATGGGCATACATTAAATCTGAAGTGTTACCATGCAAGGAGTAAACAAATAGTAAGAGCATGAAAATATAGATGCATGAAACATGACATGATTAAGTGAGTGACAACGGAATCAATCTGGAATAAAAAAACCTATTAAACTGAACCCATATAGATTAATATAAGGGTTACATACTTCATGTGAGCTGTAGGAGATGTGTGCGGTGGCAACGATCTTGTCGCGATGCAGCTGCCACACATGCAGCTCGTGTATGGCCAGCACGCCGGGCACGCGTAACGCCGCTGCGCGCAACTCACACGCGCCCACACCCTCAGGCACTGTCTGCAGCAGCACCAGACCCGCGGAACGCACTGTAAGTACAACAGATACCTATTACTGCGATACCCGCGGGTAATGTAGATATGTGGGCATCACGAAGAAATCATAAAATACAAGAGCTATTGCATGATTGAGCTACGGATATTGCAAAATTCTTGCATGACGTTAATAAACTAGAATAAAGTAGATGGTGGTACAGTTACCGGTTTTTTTATGTTTTAGTTTATCTACCACCTATTATTTCATGTTAAAGGAGTTGTTGAGTGCTGAATTAACATTCTGCCAAAGACGTGGCAGACTGGCTAGAACCTTTGCCTTTTTAGTTTAAAAAAAGTAGAGCAAAAAGAATCGCGCGGGAAGTGTGAACAACAGGATGTAGTCCCTAATAGTGCCGTTAAAGAAAGTTTTTAAATAGTCCTTAATAAAGGTTTTTAAATTTCTCAGGCTAACTGAATCAAGTAATGTATTATCAGGTAGTAAAGTATAAAATGCATAATTACAATGTAACACGCAATGTTATGTAACGCTGTTATGCTTTCTCGTCATAAATCGTTGTATCGTTTTCTAACGGGGTCCAGCATTGTTCTAAACGCCATAGCGCCCTTGTAGCGTTACCATTTTATAAATAATAATTGTTGTATAATTAAGTAGTTTACCAAGTTCATTCATAATTGTTATATAACTGTGCATAGTTTTTATCGTTCAAACTTATACGGCAACTGCAGCATTTCGATAATCCCATTTTATCGTATGTAAATAGTTTTAGTATAAATACAAATTTAATAAAAACATTGTAGGCTATTGGTACATTCAAGAGCCAGACCCAAAACGAGATGGAAAGATATAGTGGTAAAAGACATGAGTTAGTGCCAAATCTCAGACGTAGATGAAGAGACAGAGCGAAGTGGAAGAGACTGGGAAAGCTGATCCCAACTCCTTGTACGACGCAAGCTAGGCAGAGAGACAGAGATTGTAGGCTATTTATTGCTCCATCTATTTACCGTCTGTTTTTTAGACAAAAATCTCTGTATAAAACATATCGTCAACCCTGTCAATCTTTGATGAAATTGTTGTTAATTTGATAACAATATTTTTTACAGATACTTTGGTCTCAGAAACCCACGGTTAGTAGGCAACTATAACTTCAGTGGCCAATTGAGGAACTCAGTTGGTTTCATGTATCGCTAAATACATATATATAAATTTGTTCTTGATGTAAGGTTTTTTTTCAATGAAAAGCACACTGATCTGTTATTGTGCAGTAAAGCGGAAATTCAATTCTTACATTTTTATAACCTTGGAAATCTATAGAAATATTTTAATAAATCGATATCATTCTCGATTGAAATTGTATCAATCTGTATCTGTATAAAACAATATTATGGTCAAACAAAACTGACGGAATGTATGAATACGTGAGAAATACGAAAGTCGTATTAAAACTTTGATTTGTTCTTATTCGTATTCACAAGAATTTCTAACATTTATTTATATCTGTGAAGAATACTTGAAGTAAGTAAATCAAATCCAAAGTATAACAAAAGAGGTTTCGTAGAAATACTTAACTATATTGAAGATTTTATTGGTAGAAGTTAATAATAAAAGCAATTTTAGCGTCCCAATGAACCGGACGCGGCCTGTTACAATCCTAGCATTATAATCGTGAGAGTTGTGAGTTGTCTGATGTTTGAATGAATGTTTATTATGTCAAAGCCACGAAACTGAATTCGATTATGCATGAAATAATGAATTAAATACGTAAAATATTCATTGGCTTAATTACATTAATTAGATATGGTGCTTAATAAACAAAAAAAAATGTTACTTGGATTCTTATCAAAAGAAATACTTATTATATCTGTTACTAGCTGTTGCCCGCGACTCCGTCCGCTTGGATATATAAAAATAATTAGTGTACCCCACCCATCCATCCATCCACATCACATCCGTCTAAACATTCGCATTTATAATATTAGTAAGTTAGATAAAAAGCAGCTCTTCAAAGCATAAATACGAATAAAAATAATTAAAAAAAATTGAATAAATAGTATCCTATGTCCGTCTCCTGGCTCTAAGATACCTCCTCACCAATTTTCAACCATATCGGTAAAGTTCTTGAGTTATAAATAGTGTAACTAACACGACTTTCTTTTATATATATTGGATTTAAAGCAAGAATTTGTCTTATGTACAAAGTAAATAAAGAAATTTTTTAACTGTTAATTTAGCATTACTTAAGAAGAATGGCAGTTGAAAAAAAATATGTATACGATAAACATACGGTTTTTGAATCTCATCCAAACGAAGCCGTGGGCATTTGCTTGTTTATATAATAAAAAAAAACAGTGTGAGGCAGTAGAAACTAATTTTGTTTTCAAAACATTCGTATGTTAGTGACTTCATATTTATGTAATTTGCGTACGAAACACACGCAAAGCGCTGTCTCCATGTTCATTTTTTTAATAATCATAAATCACGCGAAGATAAATGAGTTGCAGTCATTTCCTCGTACTGTCCGAAACGTATTGCAGACGAAAACTAAAAAACAAGGCTTCACAAAATCGCTACACGTAAAATGATTTAACCACATTTAAATGCATTGGCTACATCTTGTATTATGAGAAGGGTTAACAACCCTGGATTTATTTTGACACACAATTTGTAAAAATCAACGTAAGATTGAGTTGGGTAGAAAAACGTTTACTCTCCTTTTGACGTTTCTCTCGTCTCTTATCGCTTTAATTACATGAAATCCTTCATGTGATTTGGTTGGACAAATTTAATTTAAATGTTGACTTCGAACTGAAAGAGACGGTTCGTGGGATGAGGATGTAACCGTCAGTTTCCACTGTCGCAAGACATATAGAAAGTCATATTATTATGTCCGTTTTTCACAGATAGGATTATGATTTGTGCTGGTGTTTCAACAGTGTCTATTCATGATAATAATCTCTAATAAAATGGTATACTTACTGAATGGGTAGTTGCATATGACAAGAACTATAGCGGCGCACGCCGACAGCGCGGGGTCTGCAATGCTGGCCATCTGGGGCTCCCATTCAGTGGTTAGACCAGCGCCGATTGCAAACAGGCTACCTAGGTAAAGAACATTCATTTATTTATATTTTATCGCACAGAAAACAATCCAACACAATAAATATAAGCAAGAGAACGATGGAAAGAAACATACAAAATAAAAAAAATGTCCATCTTATTGCCAAAAGCAACTTCGGTTTCTACAATGTAAAAATGTTCATATTCTTAGTTTGCGGTTGTATATTTCTTAAATACTTATCTTACTTGAATTTATCTTAAGATAACTAAAGTATTATGAAAATCCAACATTATAAAAATATATAAACTAAAGTACGTTTTAACGCAATCATGTTTTGTACAATGGAATTGCTTCCGGTGATTTGTTTTTATAACTTTCTCCCTGTTTGTACGCGGCTCAGATAAGATTTTATATGTACGTCTCGACTAGTTTTCATTACCAATAAACCGTTCTACTGTTTACATTGTAAATAACAAGATTAAATAGATAGAAAAAGAGGTTCCTACGCATATGGTACAGCATACGGTATGTAAATATATAAAAACGTTAACTTTTTAATTATATAAATAGAGACAAGTCATTCATGAGACTGTCAATCAGCCATTATAATTAGTAAAGATCTAAAAAGAGAGGTATATGTTTGTATATAGAAACTTTTTCAGAGCTTAGACACAAGGCCTATTGATTTGAAATTTCCAATAGAGGTCTTAGTCTGTCACCTTGTAAGTGAGCCAAAAGCCTTTGTCGAAATTCATTCCTTAAATGTCTGTTAGATATAAAAGTTTGTATAGAGTGACTTTAAACTTGACACAACATTTTCCCGGACAATAAAATTACTATGTGCTTTATGCTTTGTTGTTCATACTTGCCATTTCAATGTTAAAAATAGGGTTAAAAGTTACCACACGCCAGGTCGAGGGAAAAAGGTAATTATAAAAGACGACGTATCTGCGATTCCAATTAATTTTTGCTTAATATTCTCCGATAACCGTTTTACATCAACTCGTTTGTCACATTCTCTTATTAAAATATAATATTATTATCATTATTGTAAACAATATTTCATAACATCGACGTATCGCAATGTATTTATAAATAGACATAATGCTTGTTTAATCTTTATATTATACTTTCGCTTTTGTTGGGTTCTGTTATTGTTTAACGTATTTTCACTATTTTTTATAAGGCATATCACGCTCACTTCTCGGCATAGGCCTCCCCCTATTTTCTTATGATATGATATAAATATATATTATATTATAATGTTATATTTTCTGTATGATAAAAAGCAATAACAATATAAAATAATAATATAAACTAGCTGGGAATTGAATACTGACCATTTTTTTTTAAATTGGGTACAACAGAAATATATTTTACATTAATAAAGTTTTCCTTTGCTGAATAACTTTCTTGAAACATAATTTTAGTACGTAATTTACATTTCATCTTTAAATAAATAAATTTTTTTACTAAATCACATACATTCATTTATAATTAATTATTAGGTAAATATTGTGTAAAAGACCTACTGACGATGTCGATAGGTGCGTGCGCCAACACTGGCTCTGCGGACCCCGTCTTGAGCACCACACCGCCGCCCTCCGTCATGCTCAGCCGGCGACTGTAGCTCAGCTCTCGTCCTATTAAACAACATCTTTAAATTCAACATTAATATAAAACTTCATTTGTTTTTTTTTAATAATTAACTTTTTGATTGTTGTATATTTATTATTACTTGAAATAATTAAATGACGATGAATTGAGCAAATGAAAATCGATAAAACTTTAAAACTGACTTCATAATTACTAGATAAGTTCAATGTTTTCTTCAACGGTATGTTTTATTTGTAATACTGGTAGCTTGTCAATGTTAAAATACAATCATTTATTTCCTGACACATCGTTTGCAAAATAGTCATTGTTTTCTAATTAACTCATAAATTAGTTATTTAGATTTTTGCGTTTTTGGCTTATTTTAAATGCCGTGTTGTATCGACGTTGCGTACCACGCACTAGGCGAGCTGGCCGCACGTGTAAACACGGGTTTATTTTTATAACACAGCTTGGCGCCGACAATGTGAGCACTACAGATATGTATTTTTATCATGAAATAATATCACGCCCGAAAATATCGCTAGTGTAGATACGCCTTTATCATTCCTCATATATTCTCACACATTTTTTTCATACTGAACATATACTAAATAATTATACATTAATGATTATAAGTACGTGCACTATTATTATGTGCACATTAGAGGTAGTGAGATCTAGAGATCTCTTTAGTGTGAACTAAAATTAACTAGTTATAAATAGCAATGACATCCATGTGCTTATTACTTTGAATAAAATGTGATTAGCCTATTGCTAGTTTCACACAAGGGTAGAGCAGCGAAGCTGAGCGGAGACACTGCAGTACTCCTATTCTTTGTACACACACTTACTATTAAACTACTATTGCTCTACATCATTATGTGTACTCAGACAATAGCTGTACTTCACTGTCTACTGCTCTGCCCCGTTGTTCTACTTTCGTTCGTAATGGTACTGAAAAATATAGCTATTATTACCAGCCAGCAACATGTAGTTAATAGTGTACAGCAAAAGCCCAAGAACAGCAGTGCCGATGATGACTTTAGGATATCTTGGTGGTTGTACATGGGACGAATGTACGCCGAGCTGCAGCGCGTTCACCACCAGAGAGAACGCGAAAGACGCAAACAGTACGTGTACAGATAGCCGGCCGACCACCTCAATACGCGCCCATCCAAATGTATTCCGTAGCCGACCTTCGCGACCCGCGCCTTCATCAGCTCGCTCGTACTGGGAAATAAAGCAATTATTGTTGGCATCAATTGCCGATACTGATATTTAAAGTACATAACAACATTTAAAGACATCAATGGCTTAAGATAATGCCGTTGCGGATGGAAATCTAACACTAGTAACAAAACAACAATCAACCATTAGTTTCTAGAGTATGTCGAATTAGGAAAGAATTAGTGATTTTATAGTTTTGGTAACATTATTTACTGTTGATCATATTTTATCAATTAAAAAAAAACAATCGTTTAATGTAATTACTTTGAATTGCTTCATAAACCGGATTAGACATTTTTGAAATACAACAAAAGAAACCGTAACATGAATTCTTGTAGATAGGATTTAAATTAACCAATGTTACATTCAAATTCCATGCATGGAAATAATACTAAAATTGTATAAGGTTAAGTCAACATATATTTTGGACATATTACCTAATTATTTGCCTATACTGGAGACACTTTCTATTTACTGTTAAGAAATTGAGGTCACATATAATTTGGATTAAAAACCATATTTAAAAATAAATTTATTGCTATTTCGTGGGCGTTATGTGACTTTCTTAACTAGTCTCTGGTCTTGTTTCCTACACAAAACATGTATAACGAGCAACAAAATTATCGAGAGGAGGTAACACAAAGCTATTTTGATTCGTATTGCTACCCGGAGAATCGTTTTAAAGGTAGATTAAATTATATCAGCATAGTACCTTGTATGCGAGCAGTGTAGTGATGAGCCCAAAGAGCCTACAGAGCGAATGGCAGGTATCAACGAGCAGGGTGGGCGAGTGTGTGACATAGGAGGCGAACAGCCTACCGCTGAAGCCGGTCACCGCCAGCAGCAACGCCAGCAAGGACCGCGGCGGCGGTAGCCACTGCAGCCACTCTTTCATCGCCATCTCTGTAAAACAATTATTTTAGTGTTGTGCCACAAGATCTGCAATGACGCAAAGCATCGCAATTGTTTAGGCAATTTTTGGAATACAACAACCTATCTTCTTTTTAAAGCACCATATTGGTTTGTTTATACGAAACTATGACTCTTGTTTACCTTACAAACTTGTTTAGGTCTAAATTCTTTCTTCGGGACCTTGCCTAAAGGGACTCCTTTTATTAATATATTTTAGTTAATTATTCGTTTTTTTTTTTATTTTTATTTTATATCATAGATTTAAGAATTTATGTAATTCTTTATAATTTCAATATCTTAATATCTTTTCCGTTTGAACTGTCCGATAACTTCATATTTTCATGTGACGATTCTAGTTCAATTGAAATTAAGTTACATCCGTTGATAAACATATCGAAAGTTGTTCAGCCACAAACACTAATCGAACACATAGTGGGTAGCTGAGAATGGTGCGTGCGGTGTTCCCAACTGGTTTGTTAATACCGCACCTTCCTTTACTTTGGATTACTGTACTTGGCTCTATATACCTTGAATATGTTACAAATGGAACATGGTTAGACCATGTCAGTTTCTTTTAATTTAATGTCATTATAATTAAAATGTTAACTGTTGCTGATATTTTTTGTGATAATTATCTTAATTTATAATGATACCTGATAAAAGAAAGGCATAGAAATATACTGGTCCGTAACTTCTTTTTTCATCAACAATTTATCATCAACTTTCGAGTATCACTTTAGTAAGATTTTGCACAACACCTTTAAATATTAAGAGAATTTAAATACCAGACATCCAAAAATACTCCATACTTATATCTTGAAAAGCAATAATTTTGAACCATAAAATTTGCATTGTTAATTATTTTAAATGCATTTATGCGTGTGGCATTCAAGCTTGGTTTATTTAGATTTTATCTCATTTAGATATCCATCGCTAAAGTATAATAAGTTTTTGCTATACTTTGCCTATCAAACATGTTAATAATTTAACAAAGCTAGCGATATTATAGTAGCAAGTTATGGTAAATATAAAATTGTTAGTAACATAGAAAACTTTATTGTTAGACATTAAACGTGATAGAAACAATCTAGGAAGTTTATCTTGGTTAGCATAATATTATTGTTATAGTTAGCAACTAGAGCTCGCATTGCCATGCCACGATGACACCGATATTCTGCTTATAAATATTTCTACAGTCAGGGACGTTTATTTACTTAGCATCCTTTCCTGATAAGCAAAGAAGGGGAAGAAAAGGGACTAAAATTGGGTTTCAGGCACGCATACTTATTAGACGAAATGCGAAATTGCTTCCACTTTATGCCTGTCTTTTTGTGGTCGTAGTATTTCACCGAGTAAGCCGACCAATTCATGTAACAAATGTTGTTTGCTGGCGCGAGGTTCAGTTAGTCAATTTTACGAAACGCAACTGCCAAATAAAAATATCACAACGATAAGGGCGTTATAGTTTTCATCGCGCGAACGAGTATTGCGCACAATATCGGATCGTATTTGGGTGATACGCAGTATTTGATAATTGTTACTATGGCTACAAATATCTACGTATGTAATTAAGTAGCACGTAAGTAGAAAACAATCCTTTATAAATGATAAATATATTTATAACATGCTTCTTTATTTAAAAGTAGTTGTCGCCCATGACTTTGTTCTTGTTGAGTGCAAAAAAAAATTAGTGGCCTACGTGTGCTTCTAGACTATGGTCTACATCTGTGCCAAATTACTTCGAGATCCGTTAAGCTATTTGTAAGATAAGTAGTAACAAACATCCGCCCATCTATCCATCCAAAGATTCGTATTTAATGTTTGTGATGATATATTTTTAAAACTAGAATGATAGAATTCGAACCCAAATATGTTTGATAATGTTGTCCTCCTACTAGTTGATAAAACTGCCGGCGAGTATCGCTCACGATACGCGTAGAGATAAAACATATCGAGGTAATGTTCACAATGTAACGACGACCAATCAATTTGTCAATAAAATATACAAACACTTTTACTATCATATTATTTATTTAACACTGTACACTTTCCAACTATCATTTTAGAATTAAGTAAATTTTACTGACCTCATATCAAGCCATACATTATAAACCTAATTAAATTGTTTGGTCGCCACGGTTGACTATGATCTCTAACTTAGGGTAGGTTCCGAGCCCCTTAGAGGGGACTTAGTTCGCTCCTGATGATGATGATGTTTTTATTTAGGTAGGTCTATTTAATGAAATTTCAAATCAAAAATAATTCTTTAAAAAAACATTTTGTTGAACAGAAAAATTACTAAATATTGCCAAAAGAAATGGTTATGGTAGCTTGATAAAACATTTATAAAAGAAGTACATTATTTGTTAACAGAAAAAAAATCACAAATTGACGAAACATAAATGGAATCGTATGCCGTAAGGGGTTAAAAGCCAACACTTTCCTATTTCAAATTAATAGAATTGAATACTAATATTATATGGGCTTATACATAAAAGGAGACTATTGCAAACGGTAGGCAGTAATACGTTATACGACATAATTGAGCAGGCAGTTTAAGGAAGACCGCATTCAACAGTAACAGCCAATCTCCGGCAATTGTGTGCATTGAATAAGTCTCACGATGCTCTATGGATCCATTCATTTCGCACAATCCTTATGACTTATCATTGTTTATTTTACTTAACAATTAATAGGCTTTAACGATTCACAATAGCTTAGTAATTTTTTATTACGTAATCCGATATATAGCAAAAATGAATTTAATCGGAATTACGATTTAAATAGCTAAACTTAGTTTAAAGAACTAAACGCTACTGCTACGTTTATAAATTTTTAATCGTCTCACATTTTTATGGCTTTCCTGAATTTGTAACCAATAATTTTAATTTCTCTTTATGATTATCTAGTTATGGTTAATTGAATCCGGAATTCAATCAAGTAACTATCCGATTTACAAGTTGAAGGAATGTTTAATTAAATACCGTTGCGGCAATGAATTTTTGTTATCATGATTTGCAAATAAAAATATTTCTAAATCACTAGTTAAAAAAAATTGTTCGATTTTGACTATCGAAAATCCCATAGGTTAAAAAAGTGTATAAGGTATATATTAATATAGTATAGGTAATCTATATATATATAAAAATCAATTGCTGTTCGTCGGTCTTGCTAGAACTCGAGAACGGCTGAACGGATTTGTCTTATTATATCTTGATCTTGAAATGTTCCTGGAGGTCTAGGGAAGGTTTAAAAGGTGAGAAAATTTGAGTAATTGCTGGGAAAATCCTAAGTACAGCCCTTTTCTTTTTCACATTTAAACATTTTCTAAATAAAATGTAGAGTCAATTTGAACTTTATTGACTATTTATGTTTTTTTAATTACATGCGGACGGAGTCGCTGGCGATAGCTAGTAAATACCAATAATCTTTCGTTGTATTTATTGATTTCAATAGAATGGGTCGTAACTAGAGCAAGCGACTATTTCCGAATGCTTGTTGTTGTAGAGTGAGAAAAAGCGTGTTCGGTTATTAGCCTATTTCTTTTTTGCGCCGATGAACTTTCAAAAACATTCCAATAATGTAGGTAACCAAACAGCGCAACTACATGCAAACTAGGACGCTTGTAATATGGTACACATATGATTTTGATTGTCATTGTTATGGTGAGTTTACATTTTTTGTATAATTAAAGATAAATAATTAAAATATTATATTGCTCTTTTCTACTCTTCAATAACTCAATCTTTAGGACAACTTTAATGAAATACAAAATCAGTAAATCTAATTTAGTGTTACCCTAAGAAAAAAATTGAGATTCTTCTGTAAACTGTATTTTTTTAAGAAGTAATTTATAAATGGGATTACATGATTTATAAATATCAGGTGATTTAATGATGTTTGTGAGAAAAAAAAGAGAAAAACTAGTGAGGAAATCCAGAGTAGGTGTTTTAAACTCTACGTTCGGATATCTAAATAGATATATGACGAGGCAGGTCAGTGAACTTAGGTCTTATCGAGTAACAAGAGTCTTAATGCTCAAGGTGTCGATACTCGTATATTTTATTTTTGAACAATCTAGCAGTTGTCGACCGCGTGCAAATGTTTGTATAATTTGATTCTGTCTTAAATAATTTCAGTGTTAAACGCCAAAATGGTAAACAAATACATGTATAAAGTTTTTCTGGATAAAAAATAGAGAAGACCAAGGAAATGAAAAAAAAGCCATACTAAAAACGATTTTGCGTCAATCAGCCATAGTTTCGTACATATTCATACTTTTCATGTGATTGACCACAATATACCATTTTCGTTTTAATTTTGCCGGTTTTCCGTTAAAGAATATACAATTGATCTTAATTTTAGTAAATGCGAGATTTCGTTTCGATTCAATGCACACGAATCTCAGATTTACTTTATTATTTCGAAAAGGTTGTCGCAAATGTTTACGGAATAAAAGAGCAACACAGATTGAGAAACACTGGCCTCTCTTAATCGTAATCTTGTTTACTTCTTTGCAATAAAATTTCGATCAAATTCTATAAACAAAGTTTGGTAGGAGTCTGGCTCGTCTGGCTCGTCTGGCTAGCAAAAACAGGAAAGTTTGACGAAAAAACAAGGGGAAGTATTAATATTCTTACTAGTGTTAATTTTTTAAGGATATTCATCAGTATCCTGCTATTTTCCTTACGGACTGCCTGCCTATTGTAACTCTTCAAGTTCAAGGCGATAATACAATTTACAATACACCATTTATTTTTTGTATAAAGGAGTGAACATTTGATTATGTATTGGTCAATTTTGAATTAAACTTATCAGCAACTAATATATTGTATTTAAGCTTATTTTAGACGCTTATCAGTCTGGCTGGGCGAGATATTTCCTAATCTCTATTATCAAAATAATTACAATATAATTAAAGCAATAAAAAGACAAATCAGCATTACGTTAGCATAAAATTTATCATTTGTTTCTTACTGCAAAAGTGATGTGTTTATTTATAACCAAAGCAGATGAGTGAAAACGAAAATGTCTAGGATGTGAATAAACGTAATTTGTTATTTTATATTTTGCTAATAACAAAGTTAAATGTAAATAAAAGTTTATTTTAAAAAAGATATTAAAGTTCTTTGTAAGCGATTTCGTGTTGTTATTGGTGTTTGAACTATCGGTGCCTTATCGCGCCTATTTCTGATGAAGTCAAATATTTTGTATCCGTGTTGGTATACTTATCGCTTTACTTATTGAACAGAAGTTAGTAACGACCAAATATTTTTTATCTTTATACAACTTATAAACATACTCCAATTCGCAAACCATTGTATGATATATTATCGGTGAATAAAAATTTTAAACTAAAATATTTTGGTTTCCCTTTTATTTGTAATTTACGAAATAATATCATCTCATACAACATGTCATAATATACTTCAATTTTTTAAAAAATATTCATGATTCGTAATTGATAACGGGATAGTTGTTAATATCTATTTCCTGTGTCCACAGAATAAAAAAAGTCTTTGAAATAAAAAGATTTAAAAGGTTGTCAGAAAAAAAAAATTAATAATATCTACTCACCGAATTAATTAGCTAACTTTTCACGGGTTAAAATAAAAGCAATCCTTGTCACAACACTGTTTAGTAAACACCAGGCACATAGCAGTTGTATAATATTGTTTATATTTTTGTTAACGTGCGGTACAGAAGAGCTGCGCCCGCGCCGCAAGCCACAAGCCGCACCGATTGTCGACTGACGCTTGCGTGAGCGCGCGCGTTCTTATCGACCAAGTTTTCCCGCCCGATAACAATGTATTAACTCGAGACCCGCCAATAAAAGCTTACCTTTTGACAGATATTTTTTCTTACGCTGCAACAACGCATTAGATTAAAAGCCACTTCTCAAGGCGACTACTCTATCTATATCTCACTCTGGAACTAAAATAAAAGAAAACTTGGCTCACACATTACAAGCAACTTTGTAAGAAATGGGAGACTATCAAACTTACGTTTGTGCATTATCGGAATTTGTTACCTTAAGTTTAGCTTAAAAAATATAACTTTCAACTTCTTAATCGTTATTAGTAGTTTGGATTGAGTGATTGATATTTAGAGGTTAAATACAATTTATTTAAAAAGTATATAACTTACAAACGAAACAAAATTTTAAGGTCGCGCAAACCTTCGCAGAAGTTTAGAAAAAATATTTTCATAAACTTTTTACTAACTTATCATAGAGTAAGCGGAAAAATAGATTAGATTGAGTTAGTCATTTATATTTAATTCATCATATATATTAATGAAAAAGTAAGGAATTAATAAAATATTTCAAATGTAAAAAGACAATGCAAAACATTTACTATAACTAATTTGTTTACAGTGATATTAAAAGATATCAGGTCACGGACGTTGTAGCAGCGATATTTCCGTAACAGTCATGTCTCAAAATATCATCTCGCTCAATTAATTTTACGCCTTGAACTGAATTCTATACGATCAAATTATACTTTTACAAAATTAAATTTTCATAAAATTGAACTCTTCAATATACAAACAGATCTGTATAAATATAAGTATTTATAATATTCAACTACGCTTAACAATATCATATTAACATTTTAAATGCTAATGTTTATCCAAACTTTAGATGGAAGCATGGATGTTTCGTTAGAAGATATCTCAAGAACGGCCGCAAAGATCTAGCTGAAATATAGTATGGATATAAAACACAGTCTGGAAGAACACACACGGTTCATGTTTGATTCTTTATATATTTACTCAATAACTCCGCAACGGTTTAACACATTTTATTGAAATTTGGTGTAACATAGTCTCGATAACAAATGGGATATATTTCACCTTTTTTTTAATTCTGTGCAGACGAAGTGGGATGCAAAAGCTAGTTGTCAATAAGATAATGAACAAACAAAAGAATGGTAACTGTTATTTGATGTACAAAGGGCCATTTTCTAGATAAATAATAAGATGTCAATAAGCAGTCATTATGCGCTTGGAGATAATGGTATGATATCATTTTCATTTGAATGAATGAAAAGATATCGTAATTATACTAATTTAATGGATACAAAAAATGATGGAAGTCCAAACCAACAAAACTTAGAATGTTTAATGGTAGGTTATTAGGGTGTTTAATTTATTGGCTGTTTCTCTAACACTGTTTTTAAAGGTCTCTAAATGTACGGCAATAATATTTAACATATCTACGATATTGTTAACTTTAGGGTTTCGTACCTCGAAAGGAGAAACGAAACCCTTATAGGATTATGGTTGTCCGTCCTCCTGTCTATCAAGCACGTGTGGAGGTATTAAGCTGGAATTTATATCTTCTTCAATTTCTTTTTTTTTTAGGGTTCTGTACCTCATAGGAAAAAAACGGAACCCTTTGAGGATCACTTTGTTGTCCGTCCGTCAGTCTGTCAAACACTTTTTTTAACTTGGACTTTGTTGTAACAATTGCCGCGACAGCGAAGGTCTACCACAGTCAAGTAAAACAGTATAGTTATTCTTGGATATAGTAGTGTTTAGTAATTCAAGATATCAAAATAAGTTCACATCATTTTCATGTTTATTTTATGCTCACGGCCATGAGTAATTGCAAGTCCTTAGGTATTTTACCACGAGTCGATACCCGTGAAGCATGTGGCCGGAGAACAATAAGGATTCTTTAAACGCTTGTATGCATTTCGCATGCGACCAATGGCCGCCATTGCCATGACTTATTGGCGTTTTGAATTATACCTTGCAACTGTAAACTGTACACATTCACACATCATATTATATTGAATATTGTTGTACATAAATAATTAAAAAAAAAGAAGTTTATAAGTTATTTATTAATGTAAGATGAAGATACAAATGTATTTGCAATAAATAGTTCATTCTAAGCTATCGTAATATGTGTAATGATGATTGGTGTACTGTGTAATTAACTTTGGGGTTTGAATTAAAACAAAAGATCTAACTTTAAATCGTTTCTAATCGTATTTATATGTCGATTTGATAAACATTTTTTCGATATGTTTTTATAATCATTAATCTATATTTAAACTACTACATATTGATAAAAATGAAGTGTCTGTATGTAATATCGAAAAAAATATTTCGTACATATAATGTATTTGCGTAGCTGATAACGAAAAGTCAATTTTTAAAATTTTTATCTGTCACAAGGCTGCGTTTGTTCCGGTTAATCTCCGGAACTGTTGGACTGATTTTGACAGAATTTGGACGGGATGGTGGCTGATGCACGAGGGCATACTCTAGGTAACTACTTTTTTATTTCTGTGCCGATAAAGTCGCGGGTAATCGCTAGATAGTTATAATATAAACAGGCGTATGATCATCGATTATATGAAGGGACAAACATAAATATGATGGAAGATAAGAAATGTTATCCTAATGTTGGTAATGGGTGTAGCCTTGAAGGATCAGATAAATTTATTGGTTTTGTGCAATTCACACAACTCCTAATCGCTGTTTTCGGGCAAACATGTTTGATAGCCGATATTTGATAGATAAATGATATCATGGTGTGGAATAATTTCGATTAACCTTGGTTGTGCTGAAACTTTATTCATAGCAACATAATAAAACCTAAGCATAAATTATTTGAGCGTCTGTGGCTCAGGGGTCAAGCACTCGACTTGCAATCTGCAGGTCCTGGGTTCGAATCCCGCCATGTACCAATGTGTTTTTCGATTTCCGATTTACATATGTACATTTATCCGATGTTTTTACGGTGAAGGAAAACATCGTGATGAAACCTGCACATATCTGAGAAGAAATTCAAAGATGTGTTTGAAGTCAACCAACACGCACTTGGCCAGCGTAGTTGACTATGGCCTAATCACCCTTAACTTAGAGTAGGCTCCGAGCCCCTCGGTGGGGACGTATAGTGAGCTGATGATGATGATGATGATAAATTAATTCATTTGTTTTGTAGTGAGAATTAAAATGTATCTTCCATTAAGAACACTTATTTTACATTTTCATTTATAATTATAAATTACATATTAAAATACATAACTCATTGTGGCCAGATTTCTTTTTTGAAGAAAAGCAAAAAAACAAAGTTAAAAGAAACTAAGTTAAAAATTAATTTATAGTGATCGTATATTTTTATAAAGTTGTATGTATGGTATACTATCCAAAATGAACATAAGGTTTAAAATACCTAAGCTCTTATTTAAATATAAGTTATTTCTTTCTTTCTACGCTTCTGAAATCACGTGAATACATTATGCACAATTAATTGGTTTGGGAATGAAAATAGGGACATTAGAAATGTTTTTAGGGGAAAGGGTACATTTATATTTATCATTAGAGTAACATTTTAAGATGTTATAAGATAAAGAAAGTGAATAAAACCTTCAGTATAATATCAAGAAACACATATACTTAAGTGTGTAGAGTATAATATTGAGTAGCCCCATCTGTCTCAAGTCATGTCAGTCACCAAGTCTGCCATTTTCTTACCTTATCATAAATATGTTGCAATTAATTGAATAAATAAAATGTCCTAGATAATTAATATGTTTCATTGTACACGTGTAAAAGCCTAATCTTGTATGTACATTATTTCTTGCTACTTGACTATTGTTTATTTGAGCGATAAGAATCTAAATAAGGTCTTTTGTAACGTGAATTGTGATAAATTGATAAGGATACGAATTAATATTTCAAAATCTATTTTATATTAAATATAGAAGATCATTCGATGATGAACAAAACATTTCAACAGCTTGATTTTGTTCTTTGTTACATCGACTGAATAAGTGATATAGTTTTCAGATGCCTTTTCAGCACTAACAGAAAAATGTCCTGTCCTAAAGAATTCGCCGACTGAGCCGTAACTGATATTTTGTGAAACTTTTTGCTGTTAACAGGATGATGTTTGAAATATAATTTATTGTGACTAGAATTGGGAATAAATGAAATTATCAGATTGCTGGTATAAAAAGTTAAAATAAATCTTCATAGTGGAAACTTGATCTTTTAATTTTTGTGTAGTATTCATGGATACCTAGATTAACACGACAGTGATTGTCGCTCCTACAGTCTGAAAATAATCGACACAGATTACATGAATTATATTTTTGAGAAAACATGTTTACGAATGTTTTGCATGGCTATCTGTTGTACTTGGCCCATTTAAGTTAATTAAGCTGGATTTACATTAATTATCAAAAATATGTTTAAACATCTAAGATTTATCGATTTAAAAATAAGATAAAATAGTGGTAGTCTCTAGGTACTATAGCATTTGTTGCAAGAACAGGCTGGCTCGTCCGGTGAAATACCACGACCACACAGAAGACTTGCGCCAAGTGGATGCAATTCCGCATTTCGTCTGTTATGACTGTGTTTACCCATTGTTTATTTTATTCTCCCTTTCCCTACCCAGCCGTTTCTTATAAGGAAAGGAGAAGGGGAAGTGGATTTGACGAGGAGGTATAGAAAAGGTAAGTCCTTTCCAAGTAAAGTCCTTTTTCTGTGCATCCCTTTCTCCTTCTATTAAAGATAGGCAACGCAGTTCCAATGCGTATGTGTATGCGGTCACTTCGCTATTTCTGCGTATTTAGGTGACCACTTGCCATAATATAAAAAAATGAAGGAAAAACGGATTATATTCAGTACAAAAGATGGACTAGTTTTTTTTTGTTTTTGTCATAAAAAGAAGTTTATGAGTGCTAACTCAAGGTATGGAAAACCTTCTTTTTCATCGCGACAGCAAACACTTTTGGAATTTTTCTTTGACAATTTCATATAATCTATCAAAACGCTGTCACTTTCTTTGCAATAACATTTTACAAATTTTACTTACTATAAAACTTGATATAATTCAACAAAATTTTCGTAATTTTAACATGTTAGACTCTGGTGGAACCTCTTTAAGATCCGGTAAGGGAGTAACATAAGAAAATGTTGAATAGATTTTATTACAACTTTACTGCTGTTGACCGCGACTCCGTCTGCGTGGAATTTAAAAATACCTTTATGAGTAGCCTACGTGTCGATACTATGTTCTACATCTATACCAAATTTCAGCAAGATCTATGCAGACATTCTGGAGATACCTTCAAAAAAACATCCATCCATCCATCTAAACATTCGCATTTATAATATTAGTAAGATTAAGTAGTAAGATATTTGTGCAGATATAAATACAACTGTCGCTAGAAGATGGGAACAAGCGTCGCGCCCGGTCAAACGCTCGCAATCTGCCAGTCCTAACAATTTAAATGCACGGGTAAAATGATTACTTACCTAATTTATTGTTACGGTAATTATAAGAACAAACTATCCTGTTCCAGTTTTTATATGCGTTTAAAACTAATAAGGAAATATAATTCTACTGCCAGAAGTCTAAGATAATCTATTGTCTTCTATATCTGGTTAACTTAGCCTTATTGAATTTTGAAGACATTATTTAAGAGTTCTTAAAAAACTACACAATCTTAAGATAGTATATAATACTAGCGGACCCGACAGACGTTGTCCTGTCTACACGTCTTTAATTTGAATAAATTAATATGAAGTTAATATTTGATGAAAATTGTGAATCTAAACCATTCCCAGATCCCCTTGAACACACACAAAAAATTTCATCATAATCGGTCCAGTCGTTTGAGAGAAGTTCAGTGACATACACACTCACAGAAGAATTATATATATAAAGATATAAGTATATTTTGTATTCATGTTAATATAGGTATGAATAGACATCATTGTGCACTTTATAAGCACTTATTCGTGTCACGGCGGGCTTGTATTTTGAATGTATATGCATATAACCATACTAAACCTATTTAATAAATTATTCGCATAATTATATTCTTATTAATTCAAACATTTTATATGCAATCGCTTCGTATAATTTAAATACTTTTACTATAACTTTAGAACTATTTATTTATACATAATTAACATATAAGATTACTTATATGGCTACGTTTACATTAAAAGGTAAATAAATATGTCTTTAATACAAATTGTAAATGTAATTCAACTGTCCACTTTGTGTTAAACGAAACAGTTAATAATTAACAATCAACAGTTTTGTTTGTACAGCCGGGGGACAAGTCAAACTTCAATGCCGACGTACAAATAAACTGACTGAAGGAATTGTATACAATAACATCATTTATTCCGTTATCTTTTATGAAATAAACATAAAGGCAACAAAGCAATATATATAAGTAGCTGTCGCCCGCGACTCCGTCCGCGTGGAATTAAAAAAAACTATTTGTCGCAGCGTAACCTTATATAGCATAAAGCCTTCCTCTATAGGTGGACTATACAACAAAAGAAATGATTTTTCAAATCGGACCAGTAGTTCCTAAGATTAGCGCGTTTAAACAAACAAACTCTTCCGCTTTATAATACTAGTATAGATAATGATGCAACATATTCATTATTATATTTAACTCGGACCTTTTGTAAAATTTCCAATATATCACTTTAACGACAACTTAAGTTTTCTTTTTACATTTCATATTTTAATATCTTGTTAAGTTTGACAAGCTAAAGGTACCAAGGTCCCTGTTATAATTATAAAGGCAAATATTTTAATCCATCAATTATACAAGATATTCGTCAGGTTATTTAAGAATAATTATTTTTCTGAGAATCTTCACATCGTGCACCTAAATCAAAAGTCTTCCTGTGTTTTATTTTTGAATCTGCGGTATGCCGTATGCGAGATACGTGTTTCATTCTCGATACAAGTTATTGAAAAACGAATAGAACTAATTTAACTGTTGTTTTCTTTTACAGAGACAAAATGTACAGAAGAAACTTATTGCTGGCAAAAGGCATCGTAGTATGTCCCCTACAAATGTAAGTGATTTACAGTAGGCTTCTTAGAACAAAAGTCACGTTTAAAACTTATTGTTATCTGTAATGTCAATGACAGCGATGACGATATGTTTTACGCAGAGTTTTTAGTCTCAGAAACCAAAGGTCAATATTATTTCGTAGAACTTCAAAACTGTTTGCAAATAAACAAGCAGGAATATTTACGTTCATTGTTATCAATCTCCCCATTTATGTAACGCCCTTTTAATTTTTCAACATTCTTTACATGTCCAGTGCCAACGATTCGCTCTGCGAGATCATGTAAATTGTAGTCATTCATTCCGTCTCCTCGACTTGTAACAGTCGTGCTATGTAAAAAAACTGAATTAATTTTTTTTTATGAATTTCTAAAGGTGGCTAAGAAGGCAGAGGATAAGTTGCGCCCGGCATCACCAGTACATTTACACACTGAAGATGATTATGCTAACATAACGTTGACTGAGACAGGTACACACTTCTACACTTTGATAATGTAAATAAATGCGTTGCAAGATGATTAAAAAAAACCTTCACGAGTTCCTTAGAAATAGAGTCTTGACAGACGGGCAACAAAGTGATCCTATAAGAGTTCTTTTTTATCGAGATACGGAACCCTAAATATATGAAGTTCTCATATCATAACGCTTTTACATTCAGACTCATATAGTTAGAAAGTTATTAAGTAATGTTAGTAGTGGATTACCACCGCCAACGTCTAGAAGCTATTAAAAATGTAAGATTTACTCTAAAAGCTCTAGTTAATTTTCAGAAAAAGACGTACTCTTGCCGCCGACGGTTATATCAAAAACTATGCGTTCGTACGCCGGCAAGAGAAGGGAGTTCATTAAGCTGCGTAAGAATGTTATAAGTCAACAGGTAAGAAGTTTAATATAGACTGAGATTAATTATATTGTGTGCTGCCAGATTTATTTTTGTCGGGACGAAGAAGAAAGTTAATGATATTTGCAAGATAGTGGCCCAACTTATTTTATTTTTAAAACATCTTTTCTGGTTTAGAATATGCTGATAGAAACGTATGCATCATTGAAAGAGATAGAGGCAAGGTGTGGAATAAACGACAATAACCTCGGGGACCTTAGACTGCTCTCGATATCTGGTTGGCAGGCGAACGATCTGCTTGTACTTTTAAGAAATGACATAGCGTCTTTACAGAGTATGGAAATTAATGAAGGATTCGGTATGTATATCTACCGCATATAAAAATATTCATCAATAGATAAACGTATCCAAAACAGTCACTTTTAAATTTCCTTGTACTTCCATAGGCTATAGAAATATCGATCGTGTTAAAACAACTGTGATTATGTAGCTAAATTTCTTCAACATGAAGAGTTTGTTGTACGGACTACTAAATTAGATAGATAGATAAACACTTCATGCTCCCATTACAACAAATAATTGACTAAAGATAAAATATATAAATGTGGACGTAAGGTTAGGACCAGAGGCGTTAGTAAGTGAAACTTTTCACATAGTCGTTTGTTTCCAGGGCCACAAATGTTGCGACGGCTGCATTCCCTGCTCAGTGTTATCCCAGACGAGGTGCGTGCGGTGAACTCGGAGATCATGATACGTCGCAACGAGATCTTACAGCTGTGGCGCTCCAAGTCCCGGCCTGAACGACTTAGCATGCATGCTGTCAGTATTCCCCCAATTATTCATAAATTAAGGTTGGGTTTCTGACACCAAAATCCCTGTATAAAATATATCGTCATCCCTGTAATTATCTTTGATGTTATATGTTTTAAACGGAGATTTTGGACTGAGAAACCTAAGGTTCGTTAATAGTTAAAAATGTGGATAAGTAAGATACATATGCAAGGATTTGGTTAAGTAATCATTTAACGGCGAGTGAGATTGATCAAATGCTATATTACAGAACACCGAATGGAAGAACAAAAACGCTGAATTTGAATCACAAACAGAGAATATAAAGAAACTGGTAGTGTCATTGACAGATAATATTA
Organism: Papilio xuthus; assembly: GCF_000836235.2. Classification (NCBI taxonomy): domain Eukaryota; kingdom Metazoa; phylum Arthropoda; class Insecta; order Lepidoptera; family Papilionidae; genus Papilio; species Papilio xuthus. The sequence continues at coordinate 576,860 of NW_013532534.1, read as the reverse complement.
AGACAAAAATAAAGCAGTCCTTTGATGTGGCTAAGTAATTATTTTTTGTTTATGTAATAAAAGTTAATAGGGAGTTATTTACTACATACGTTGCGACTTTATTTCAGAATGCCTTGGATTGACCGGGAAAATTTAATAAAGAAAGTGGAACGTTTACAAAATGAAAATTTAATTTTGCAAGATAAACTTGAAGAAAAATCTAAAAAAGATGGCGAAGGACAAGAAGTTGGAAAGGCGGAAGACCTATCTAAATATGAGGTTATGTTAAATTTTCTTAGTAAAAATTTTATCGGTCACTTTGTACTCATAAATCCATACTTATCAACTGGAAAGTAAAACCTACGAGCTTACGATATAAATAAGCTTTATATGATTAAACTAAATTTTATAAAACAGGCATTACAAGAACAGTTAAACAAAGAAAAATCAGCAAAAGAAAGTTTAAGAGAAATAGTATCAACTGCGGAAAGCATGCTGCGCGTCGCACGAAGTCGGATCGTGAATTTGGAAAAGCAGGTCAAGGAAGGGAAGACGGAACTGGACGCAGCGAAACGCAAGCAGAAGGAATTGGAACAACTAGTAAACAACATAATTTTAATAGTATTATTTAAAAATTGGAATGCATTATCGAAAAAAATGTTTTGTGAACTTATGTCTGTCTATCCACAAATCCGCTTTTGTTCTGGCTAATCACCAAAACGGTTGGATCGATTTTGGTGGAACTTTCATTGGAATTCAACTGATGTGTGCCGAACTTTGGCTATATTTTTAAATCAGAAAAATACAGTGGATTTTTCTGTTATTAGTATCGTCATCGTGAACTGAGCTACGATACGCGGTCGAAGAAATTGATAGAGCTCTCCAAAACTGGGGAAATGACCATCGAGGCCTTATCACAGCAGAGGGATGCCCTTGAACTACGGTTGTTTTTATATGTTAATTTATATTAATTTTTTAACATCCTTATTTGTTATCTTCAGGATTAAATCAAAACATAAATCTTCATTAGTAAAAGCCCATTTGATGGTATGTACAATTTTGGAGAATATTGAGCTTAGAATGTTAGGAGGTAAATTTTATTAAAGTTACTACGTCATGTTTTATAAATTTTAACGAGAAAACTTGATATAGTGTGAAGGAGCTACGTGAGCAACTAGAGATCACTGAAAACGCTGTTTCCGAGAGGGAAGCCAAGCAAAGGAACCGCGCTGACACGCTTCAAGCCAAGTTAACAGAAAAGGTTTCGAAAGATTTGTTTTAATCTTATCCCAGTCAATATTATTACGAATGTTATTACGATGTGAAACCTAAATAATTGGAACTGTTATTTTTTTTAGGAGAAAGCACAAGCAGAAGCTGAAATGCGTGCAACCGCACTTCAAGATCGAGTCAAAGATTTGGAGAAACAGTTGTCTGTTATTCAAGAACGATGTACAAAGCTTCTAAACATAGAAAAAGAACACTGTCTCGACTACTTACCTTCTAAAGGTATGCGCAATTTTTTTTCTCTTATTATGTAAACAGTCGCTGGTTGATTACTATTAAGGATGACAAGAGCCACTGTGTCCATGTTTAGCACAAATATTTACAAACAGACAATTTTATACTTTGTCTAGAAGTGACTTTTAAAGATTTTGAACTGGTTTCTTGTTAAATGTTTAGAAGGCGAGCCTTCTGACGGGGAGACTGAAATATGGAAAGAACTGCAGGACACGCGCGCCGCACTTGTCAGGGTGGAGGAGGAATTGCGACAGACTCGCACTGATAAAGATAACTTTTTAAATTCATTATCAAGAATTGCAGTAAGTTTCACCTTACTGTAGCTTAGCTTAAGTATTTATATAGGTGATAAAAATAAAGAAAAACTTTAAAACCTACTTTAATTAAATACAGCGTTGAAACATAAATATTTAAGTTTACCTATTAAGTTTCAAAGTATAGAGATGAAGACGAGCGAGTAGTTTATTAAACGATCTTCATTATTTAAAAAGACCGATGATGATTCCAACTTTGCAGCAAATAGAAGGTGATAACGATAACAAAATGGCTACTGAGTTATTGGACAGGGAACAGAGAATAGCAAAACTACAATCCATTATCGACGAACAGCGAGCGAATGAGAAGATAATGTAAGCGAAACCACAACTTCTTACAATATACTGAGTGCTACGTAAGGACTTGAATGTTCTAATATGGTTTACAGGGAGCAAAGTATGTCAGAGTATGAGACTCAATTAGCGGCTTTGCGTCTTGAAGTCAAGCGCTTAAGGAATTACGACTGTTACTCTAGGGATACTCCCTACCAGGATCTTAGAACTGAGGTTTGGTTAATATAATAATAATATAACTTTGAATACACTATTCTTTGATGTAAAGTCTAGATAAGGCCTTTACGGACCTTCTAAAGAACTCAACCTTCCTTTCGTCTTTGGTACTCATTTTGTTTTCGTTTGAATCTCTGTGTTAGTTGTTAGAGATGCAAATGCAAGTGGCGACTCTTAGCCGCGAGCGGTCTGCACTAGTAACGGCGGCGGCGTCACGCGCCCTCATGCTGGAGCGGTACGAACGCGCGGCGGACATGTTTGCCAAGGTTACGCGTGCGCGTCGGGACCTCGCGGCACAACTCGAGGGACAGCAAGAGCCTAAAGAGTTTGACGGAGCTACGGTCTGTTATTACGGCCAATTTATTGTTATGCGTTTGTAGTAAGAAATTTAAAATGTTTAATTTATATAATGGACACTTTTTAAACAGACGTCGCAAGTTGTGTCATCTCTATGCCAAGACGCAAACGACACGTGGTCGGCATTGCAAACGGAGCGGGCTAGGGTGCTCCAGCTGGAAAGCGCCATCTTGATGCAGAGCCTGCAGTTGGAGAGGGAGGGCAAGGTACGGACCCAATTGGAGAGACGAAAGGCTATGCTGGAAAGACAAATTCTTCGTCTTGTGGGCCCCGGATCCCAAAACACCCTTTTGTCTGATCAGTCATTATAAATTTATATCAAAATTAAAAAAAAAAGTCGTATTTCCAGGTTTCTCTTTCCTTACTTTTGCTTTAAAAATTCATTACCATTTAATCTTATCCTACTAAAATTTATTGTAATAAAGTCAATTACGGTAACTTATCCTTTCGTTTTATTTTTAAGCAAGTTTTGTCAGAACTTAGGAATTAAATTTTTTTATGATTAATAGTTAACATTTAAAACAGATCATTGCTAACTGATATACATCTTGGTAATACAAATGCAATGGAGTGTTTATAATATCAAAGAATAAAATTCACATTTTATAAATTATGTATTTGCTTTACTTTTAACGCAAATCCAATTTTTTTCTAATTGTCCGTCCACAAGACCACCTTTGTTACGGGTAATCTCCGAAAAGACTGGGCTGTTTTTGTTAGGACTGCCGGTAAGGTGGCTGATGTATGCGGAAATATTATAAGTTGTTTTTAATTCCGCGCTGACGAACTTGCGGGCCGATCGTTATTTATAAAATAAAAAGGAAATATACCTTTAAATTTTTTATATCAAAATGTTACACGGAAATATAAACAATATAATACAAATAATAAATTATTTTATAGTCTATGACCAGCCAATACAAACATTTTGTCCTTTTTATCGTTCAGATGCTTTCCATACAATAGTGCTTGTAAATTTCTTGATAATATTTTATCGTGTAAATGATTACCAATAACCTTTCGTTTTGGTTCTTCATTCGTGTCTAAATCCAAGTCGCATGTTTTTGCTTTTTGGCTATTATCACTTTTAGTATTAACTTCTTTACGATCTAAATGGTCACCATTAAACAAATCACATTTCTGGGTAACGGTGGCTTTTTTTACTACATTATCAGACAAGGCATATTTTTTTAGCAAAATTTTTTGCTCAAGAATGTTCGGTGTTCGTCGTTCGTGGTGCCTATCTTTATCTGAATTAATACTGTTTTTATTACCTTCTGAATTGTGTTCGTTGTGTATCTCTTGGACATCTATCGGAGTTTCCATTTCTTCTTCAAGTAGTTTTAAAAACTTATTTAGATTCTTCGAATTTGCCACAACTCCTTCCTTATATTGATGTGATTCATAAATTCCAATTTTAGTTTCTAACAAATTAATTTTGTCTTCGCATTTTTTTCTTATCGAGTTTGATTTGCGAACTTTCTCTTCTAAGGTTAAAACAATCTTCTCTAACTGTAATATTTGTTGTTTTCTAGTCTCTAAATTATTAGCAAGATTATTTATTTCTAATTTCTTTATTTCGAGCTCCTTCACAACCTGGAATATTCAATTTTACACATAAATCTTTTTATAATATATTAAAAAATGCTTACAAGACCAGTATCCAGAATAATTATCCCTTGCAACCCCTGCAACTCTTGCTCTGCAACTCCTGCAACTCTTGCTTTCCCTCAATTTTACCAGTAATTTATTTTTTATCTATCAGTTAAAAGAACGAACCTCCGAGTCTTCATTGCTCCGGACGTCTAAATTGTTTCTTAGTTGCTTAATAATATTACATTGTTCTTCTTCGGATTTTATTAAGGTTTTTATAAGATCCTCCTTTTCTTGTAACTTTTGTTTTTGTATTTTATTGGTTTCTAATGCTTCATTTAATTCCACCAAATTTTTTTGAAGTGTTTCAGAAATTTCGTTGTTTTCGTTAGTGACTTTAAGTAGCTCATCTTTTTGTTTCTTCAACTAAAATATTAAACATACTATTACAAAATACATATCGAGGAGTGTTTATATTAATTAAACGAAAAATTCCTTTACATAGGCTGATGAATACATATAAAAGCGACTTAAATATGTTTTATCAGTTTTCTTTAAATTTCACAAAATTACTTGACTGATGGACGGATGGGTAAAGTTTGCCCTTTCTTTATGTTCTTGTTTAGTGATTTTACTCATTGTACTTAATAGCAATTATTTAAAAGAATGTACCGTGTCGTATAGTTCATTAATATCTTTTAATCCACCAAACTGTTCTTGCAATTGCACAATGTGATCTTTTAATTGAATCAACTCTTTCTCATAGTATTCCATTTTAGATTCACTGTAAAATTAGAGCAAACTGTTTTGTAACAAACATCCTTATACATCATCGTAGCATAGTGGAGTTTACATATTTTATATTTTTGATGTTTAAATTAAAACGCAATAATTATAATTTATTACATACGTACCTATCTTGCAGTTGCGCTTTTAACATTTCTTCCCGATTTTTAAGTTCCTTTATATATTCTTCTTGGTCTAATATATTTCGATTCATTATTTCGTTCTCTTCTTGGGACAATTTGAGGTTAAACTAAAAATAAATTAAAAAACAAAATTAAGCAGTTACCCATATCTATGATGTTTCTTTAATTTATTTATAACGTTACCTCCATTTCACGAAGTGATTCAGTCTGTTGTAACAGTATGTTTTTATAGTTTTTAGTTTCTGAGCGTTCTTTCTCAAGGTCATTCTTTATATTATTAATTTCAATGTTCACATTATTTGTGCTAGCTGTAAAATACAAGTGAACATTTGGTATTATTTTCGTTATAAAGAATAAAAAAATCTTTTGCAACAAGCTATTCGTGCAGCGCCTGATGCTAGGGACTCTACCACTTAAAAATGATGTAGCTCACTGTTTAAACAGCGACAGATACTCTCTTTAAATGTAAACTAACCGTAGCGCTTACCTGATTTGAATTCCAACTCTTCTATTTTTTGTAAAAGCAATTTATTTTGTAACTCAACTTCCAACACTTGGTTACGATACTCCGATGCTAGTTTTATTTGTTCTTCAATTTCATTATTATACTTGGTTTCAGCTTCACTGAGCTTCATCATGTTCGCTTTAAGCTCTAACTTTGTATTGTTAAGTGATTCATTATAGTACATAGTAAGCTGTGCTAATTTGCTTTCAAGGTCGTTTTTCCTGTTTTAATGACAATTTTTATTATGAAACTGTTAGTGCGCAGACTGTTTTTAAAAATAGATAGTCCTTATTCTCATAATTTGGAAAAAAATATAGCAATTGAATACTATGCGTTTAGAAGTTTTTATTACAGTAAGTAGACTAAATAGTTTTAATTACAGTTCTGATGTATTTATTAATATACTCACTCGAATTGTATTTTTTCCCGATCTTGTGCTATCTGTTCTAAATTCATTGTATTTTCTATGACTGCTTCGTTCAACTTCTTTAATTCTTCATCATAGTTTCTTTTAAGTCTTTCGTTCTACAAAAAAACATATTTGTGGTTATGAACGAAAACATGATAACATGAGAACAAACACAAAGTACCAATCATGAAGTGTAATTTTAAGTCATTTCCTACGCTTTGTAAACATTGTTTGCTTAATTTATTTTATTCAACTTTTAACTTGTAAAATATTTGCATACACACTTGCTCTTGTAATTGCTTTATTAACGCCATCTTAGATTCTAATTCTGTGTTAACTTTATTCAAAGCGGCTTCTAATTGACTCGCGTGTTCAGCCTCTATCTTCATTTGGCCTTCAGCTTTCGATAGGCGATCTTTCATAGTCTTTTGTTTTTCTTTTAACTCCTTTTCAACTTCCTAAGTTATGATTTAGTAAAATAAATGATTAAATTAAATGACTAGACTATATTATTTATTAAATTAAAATTAGTGTCTTACCGCTTTATTTTTATTCGTATATGATTTTAAATGTTCTGCATTATTCAATTGCTTCTGAAGATCAGCATTGTGTGAATTTAGTTCTGATAATTTATATGTCAAGTTTTCGGTTTGCAAATGTAGAGCCATTGTATCGTTCACTCTTTCTCTGACGATAAAATAATTATTACTTTTCATTAGCAATACAGAGTGTTATTATAATATATTTTTTATATTTACCTTATGTAATATTCAATTTCTTGGACTTGCGTCATACATTCATTTCTAATCTTTTTCAAAGTGCCGGCCAACATGTCATTTTTCATATTGTATTCTTGTATTTTCTGCTTCAGACTCTGTACACTAATCTACGAATTAATAAAAAAAGTAAGACATGTTGAACCAAATGATATTTTGAGATACACACATCATCACGTAGCAAGTGGCCACAGAAGTTTGCGGAAACAGCGAAGCAACTGCTGTCCATAGACATTCGCAATTGCAGATGCGTCGCCAACTTTTAATCGACAGTGGGGAAAAGGCTTAGAAAGATAATAGTTTTCCTTTCTATGCGTCTTCCGCAAAATCAATTTTCTATTAAAAGATGGGAAATCTTCTCCATATAAGAGGACTAGACTTAGGCGTCAGGCTCGCACACGTATCAGACGAAATTTGGAATTACTTCCACTTCACGCTTATCTTCTGTGGGATCGTGGTATTTCTCCGGCAGAGCCGGCCCTTTCGTATAACAGATGTTGGCATTTACCAGTATTAAGAAGATTATATTGACTTAGACTTGGTTATGTTATTTTTTGATAAAACTAAATGAGTAACGATGCAGGTACCTGCGATTTCAATGAATCAAGCCACTCTATTATTGTTTTCTTATTATCTAAAGCTTGTTCACATGTTGCAAATAATTTTTCTGGTATTTTGTATAATTTATCCAAAACCATTCTATTATCCAAAGGTAATTCGTCTAGAACTAAAATAATAACATAATTATCATTTTATTTAATTACTATGTTATTTTAAAACAGGAAGTTGTTGTTTATATTTTCAATAATTATTGTATAGTGGCACGTTTTCATTGAAGATGTTTTTATAAAATATCGCGAGCGATTTGTTCATATTTAACACGAAAGAGAATGAAAATACAATTTTCACCTCTAGTAGCTTCTAACACGGTAGCTAAGTGATAATTAGAACGTTTAAAATATTAATTTGTTTCCCTTGAAGCATATTAGGAATAAATTCGCTAACCTCATAATCTTCATAATAAAGTACAAGAACGAGAAAAAAAATTACCATTAATATTGTTTTTTATCTTAGAACTTTCTGCGCACAGTTTGAGCAGCTGTTCCGGTGTCATTTTGGCAACGTTCATGATATGAAGGTCCTCAACGAGCGGCACATCCGCGCTGTGCCCTGCCGCTACCATTTTCTTGTGTATTATATTTAGCGATGCATAAAGATCTAATATTGACCTCTGTAAAATAAAAAATGTTATTTAAACGATAAAAATCGTTTTATGGTTACATTAGTGTTCCTTTGGTGTGATTTTGTAATGCTAAAGTTTCTCATTTATTTACCTAGGTCATCCGCGACTCCCTCCGCACAGAAATAAAATAAAACTCAATACGTAGCCTATATGTTCTTCCAGACTATGCTCTACGGCTGTGCCCAATTTCGCCAAGAACTATTAAGCTGTACCAGAGATACCTTCTAACAAACATCCATCTATCCATCCATGTAATCATTCACAATTTTAGTAAGAAATATGTCTAATGAGACCGGATCATTACATGTTGCATTGAATTAAAAAAATACAGACAAATGGATAACCTCCTTCTTTTTGAAGTCGGCTAAAAATGATATAATTGTATTTTTTTTTTGTGTTAACGGCATTGAGATTTTTACCTGTTTCTGATTCAATTCGCTTTTCATTTTCTGAAAGTCGTCGTTTCTTTTCACCCATTCGGATACAATGTCTTGGTTTGAATCACTCTCCGTCTTTCTTGCATCTAAAAAAATGTTTAACTATTAGTTTCATGTGTCCTCCTCCACTCTCCCATAATATTTTCCTTTTCTTTTGTTTTCCAGTACATATGCATAGTTGTAGATATTTTTATTTTCTTTTTAATACAGCAAGTTATTTACCACAGGCAGACAAGTCCCCGTTGCCAAGTACATCATTAGATTCACTCTGCTGAAGTTCCATCTCTTCATATTGGTTTATTGTCTCCTGTTATATAATACTAATATGAGTAAAAGACGTCGAGCAAATAAATTAAAAATTGAATTATTCTTTACCTGATCTGGTAAGCGGCCGTTTTTGTTCGAGTACAACATTCTTACCGATTTAGGCTTAAAAAAACAATGTTCATTTAATATTTAATTTCTTCTACTAAGTATTTGATCCTATCATTGTTATTAGAAAAATTGGTTAACTACACTGTAATATTATATCGTTTGTACATAGATTATATATTCTAACGTTTTATAGATTCTAAATGATTGATGAAAGTTTATTAAAAATTAGTAGACCTGTTGCACGGGCACCATTATCACTGGCGATGCATTTTTATTCTTTAGATTGTCGCTAATACGTCTTGATATCATTGGCTGTTGTCTCTGAAAATAAATTAATCTTATTTTAATTTTAGAAGTCCCTTGCGACTCCGTCCGTGCAGAATTTAAAAAAAAAACTTAATAGGTAGCCTATGTTCTTCCAGACTATTTTTTACATATAATATATGCCAAATTTCAGTGAGATCCATGCAGCCGATCTGCAGATACCTTCATTTGTTATATTAGTAAGATGATACTCCTAGTTTTATGCATTTGAACAACGTAGTTACAATATTTTGTAACTGTGAACTACAATTACTTGCCTAAGCACTTGAAGGTTTGCTAACTCTGTATTTTCCAAAGAGAATGTGAGAGATGACGATATGTATGGTAATCTTACTTTCAAAGCCGAAGACACCCTGTCCCGTTCCTGGCGAGCAGATCGTGTCATATCATTGACTTGAGACTTGTCCGTCCTACCACGACTTATAGATCTCTGTTTCACCTTAAAACAATTAGGGAAGAATAATCTTTAGTTATAAAATAAAATCTTAAAGTGGATTTACATTACCGTAACCCCAAGAAAATCATATTGTAATTTCTTAAAAAATTATGAGACAGATGAAATTTTATTTTAATATAGTTATAAGGCGAATTAACACAAAATAATGTTATTACATCTGCATTGTTGACTTTGGTTCTGTTAAGCGAAAATGGAACTATCACTCTCTTGTCATTGCGAACGCTGCGCGGGATGCGACATTTTAATGGCATTCTCGCTGCTTCTATTATATCTGAAAACAGAGAGATACATTTATCAATACTATGAGGTTATAGAAGTAACCAGTTTAAATTAATATATGACTTGCTTTACTAACACATAGAGCTCGACTATCTACATACTGATATTGATTTATTTTATTGCTAAGAATTAGTGTTCCCGTTTTTTGCCCAAATATTAAGTTAACCGTTCCCCCCTGAAAATCCCCGCTTAAAACATATTGTTGTCTCTGATTTGTCAAAGATAATATATAAAAGAAATTCGTTTTAGTTACACGATTTATAACTCAAGAACGGCTTCACCGATATGGCTGAAAATTGGTGAGGAGCTTGGAGCCAGGAGACGGACATAGGATACTATTAATTAATTTTTTTCGAATTTATGCCTTGAAGTGCTGCTATTTATTTAACTTATCTATATATTCAGTTTTTTTATATATCCACGCGGACGGAGTCTCAGGACAGATAGTGATTTATACAAATATTTAAGAAACCGATAGTAAATATTTTACATCAGTTAATATGACTCGATATCTTTCAAGTACGTATCCTTTATCCCTTAAGGCACACAATTGGCGTCGCAGAAATTTTACATAATCATTCAAATATGTATACATATATTTAGAGAGAAGTTAAAGAAATATGTGAGTTATAAGGCATAGAATATACATGGTACGTTGCCTTCTACGTCACTCATGTGCTAGGAACGTTACCCTTACCTTGTATTCTTGGCTTATCTGATAAATCGTTAGACATGATTATTCACATTATAATTACACGAAGATTTTTAAAATAAATAGAAATAATTTACTGAAATTTATAAAGCACCAATCCTAAAACGATGCCAATGTCATTTCAATACAGATAAAAAATAAATAATTATGGCCAGTCTTGGTTTTTGGTATTTGACGTTAACACCAAAGAGCTTAAATATTCTAGCTTGCGTTGTTCAATATTTATTACTACAACATATCGGTGTATAGGATAGCTAATTTTTCTAGAGACTTTCTACAGATAAAATCATTTGATATTTATCTACTATAATATACAACACATAACAACCATGACGACAAGTTTAAAAAAAAATTGAAGTGAAATTTCTTAAACGACGATTTGAAGAAGGGACGACGAGCAAGAACTTTAGGTATTTAATTTACATTTATTGTAAGTCTTACTTAAGTTTTTTTTATATCATAAGTTAATTAGCGAGCGGTCACCTGAAATCGCTGAAATAGCGAAGTGACCGATGGTTATAGACATACGCTATAGCATATGCGTTGCCTGCCTTAAACGACGGAGGAGAGTATGCACAGAAAGAAAATATCTTCCCTTTCCATTCATCCTCTCACCTTCCTTTCCTTATAAGAAAAAAGGTAGGAAGGAAAAGAGGACTAAATTAGGCTTACGGGACGCACACTTATCAGACAAAACGCGAAATTGCTTCCACTTCACGCCTGTCTTCTATGTGGTGATATTTCACCGGGCGAGCCGGACAATTCGAGCAATGATATTAAAACGACCTCTGTTAAAACTGTGTGTCTCGTTTTCTTTATATCATAGTACTTTCGGATAGATTTCCGCTCACCTTGAAAAGGTTCAAACCGCAGACTGCTCTTCATAGTCATGACAAAGTAAAGTAAACGAAAGTTTTTTCAAAAATAGAACTACGTCAGACATTTAACAAATAGTTTTCAATATGTCATAACATCAAAATTGAGTTGTTTTTTAGATTATCTAAAATTGATATCGGGCATCCTTCCTAAATTAAATTTTGATTTCAAACATGGCTAGTACCGCTAAACAGCAAAAGGATAAGTTACGTAAGTATTAATATTATTACTTGAATCTGCAGATAAAAAAGTGTGAGTGCGCAAAAATATTTAGAATACTCTCTAAGGTGTTTAGGGTGATATTTTGAATCTGAGCGGTTTATAATAAAATTTGGCTAAATACAATTCATCGGAACATATTATCTAAATCTAGGTAAAAGGTTTAAAGTGCCTACTGAATTGTCAGTTGTCTTGATTTTTCCTCTTTATGGCCATCAGAAAATTTAGTTTAATACATCATACACTCAACCATATTGAGTATGCCTAAAACAACCACAAACTTTTCCTGTTAATACTAAGGTAATACACTGGCACATACCATTTCTATATAAAACACTATTAGAAAAAATAAAATATTTAACTATTGATGTAAAGATGGACCTCCACGTTCGGCGCCCCGCACAGCGGCCGCGTCTTCAGCGCGCGCCGCACGCAGCGCTACCACCCGCGCGCCCGTCTCACCACTAAAGGTGAGGGAACATCGAACTTTGAATTAGTAGTATTTAAAGGTAATATTTGATTTTAATTTATTTTTAACTTATGTAAGATAGAAAATAAACATTAGCATTAGTGAAGGTACTTATAAAATACCTAATAGCTTAGTATTAATAAGTAGTAGGCATTCAGCCGCACTGAGAAATTGTAAAGATCTAGGAACGAATAAAAAACTAAATTTACATATATTCTTTAGTTTGAAACCGAATCTTCAATTTATAGATATTGTTTTACTAAATTGTACAGTTAATGGTCGGCAATGATAAGCATTTTATTCTTATTTTACAGCACAAAGCTGCAACTCTCCGCAGTCAACCTCATTTAGAATCTACAACTGATGATAAGGTATTTATGTTCTTCTAGTAAGTACTTAAGTGATTCTTTTGAAGTTACTTTAATTTATATTTTTTTAAGGTTAATAAAATCTCTACCAATGTAATTGATGTCCCAAATTCAGTCACAGAAGCTAATGTCAATGAAGAGGTAAGCAAATGTAATATTAAAGCTGGTTGCTTAAAAAAAACGAAAGTGTTTTGACAGATAGACGAACGGACAACAAAGTGATCCTATAAGAGTTCCGTTTCTTTCCTTTCGAGGTACGGAACCCTAATTAGAATACAAATGAAAACGAAAGTATAGCAACGATAGATTATACTTTTTAAGCTTTTTATATTTAATTTTATACGCGTTTAAACCAGCACCACATCCTTCGTGAAATTAATCACACTAGTGAAGAATTTCTAAGTGAATCTACCAAAGAAGTAAAAGAAGAACCAAATGAAATTGAAGGGAATTCATCGGAAACGTCTGCGATAAACGAACTGCACGATTCGATCAGTAACTATTGCTTTTAATTTAGTTTTTAGTATTAGATACTTTAGTTTAGTTTTTGTTTATACATTAGCTATTTAACAGATTAACTTCCCTAGCTATTGATTTTGCAAACTTACTCTAACCGTGGGTTTCTAAGTCTAAAATCTCTGTATAAAACAAACCGCCATCCCTGTCTTTAATCTTTGACAAAATAAAGATATGTTTTAAACGACGATTTTGGTCTCAGGAACCCACAGTAAGTAACCTACAATAAAATATTTAACTAAATAAATTTTAAAATAAAAGTGTGCGTTTTTACCCACAGAAACTACAGCGGTTGACGAGTATAAGACAGCAAATGAAAGTGAAATGAACCTAACTTCTGGTGAGATTCATGTCTAACAGTAATTTTAAAGTGCTGAATTATATAAACCAAACTGATTTTTACACGTTTTAGAAAATGAAAAAGGTGAAACTGAACCCTCGTCTAAAGTTAGTAGTCGACCTCAAACACCAAAAAGCGTGCATTCGAATGCTTCTCGAAATCCAAAAGTGCTAAGTCGGCCCATGACGCCATCAAAACCGGCGCCAGCGGCGAAGCCTACACCTAGTCGTCCGCACACCCCTCGCCAATCCGCTCTGCCGCGCCCCAAAAATACTACAGCATTGAAATCCCCCGTACGGCCAAAGCCGACACAGCCAAAGAAACCGGTGGCTAACGAGAACCTGGATCCTAATGACATTTCTACAGTGTTCGTTTCTAAACAAGAGGAATTTCATAGATTAAAGAAGGAGTTGGATTTAAAACAGGTAAAGATATAATAGCTTTAATTAGACTTATTAAACAGTTACGTATTATTTTTCTAGTATACATAGAAGTAATAGCAATAATGTATGCGTAATTGTATGTGATAAACATATTTTACGTCTGCAGCAAGCAATATTGGAAATATTCAACAACCTGCAAAATTTACGGGATCGTATGATAAAGGAAGGTAAATCTGGTGAAGGCGAGGGTTTGAACCAACACGAGCTAATGATCTTCAATGTAGCGGACTGGGCAGCTACGGAAGTCGCACAATTGGTGCGCAACTGCAACCCCGCTGCGGAGGGCGCGGGCGAAATTATCAAAGCAATTGCGCCTATTGGTATGTACCCTTAATTGTAGATTTACATAAACAAATAGTTGAAATAAACTAACTCTAGAATGTGCGTTGAAATGTATTTTAACCAAAGTATGCTTAAATTAAACTTATCTTTTTATATTTTGATGCTTGCTTTGTAAGTATGGATGGTTTGTGTTAAAGAGCACATGCGTAAAGAGGGAGTGAATTCAGATATAATGGCTAATTAGAAAGGCATGAAATAGTAGTACATAAGTATGACCGACCCTCCGTAGAAACAAGGGATGATGACAATATTTTGATGCATATTATTCTTATAATTTATTCATTTTGGTTTGCTTTTAGACGATGATATTTTAACCGAGTGGGATAAAAGGGTGTTGAATTTACCCGGAAACTTTGCCGACTTATGTTTACAAGCATTCACCGCACGCCAAGAGGTTATAGATTGGGTCAAAGAAATAATAGCAAACGTAAGTGTTTTAAACATTTTGATTACTTTCAAGACAAGATGAGACGTTATTGATTGAATAATTAGAGCATATTTTAAACACAATCTCGATTAAATATATTTTAGTGACATTACTTATATTTTGGTAATATAAATTCAACAGCAAGAGACAATAAACGAAGAGGACTTGAGCCGCATAACTATCTACAACAAGCAGGGGCTTGATCTGTGCGAACAACTTGGCGACCTTAAGACCCAAGCTGATGCTTCCTTGCAGGGGATTACGCAACTATTAAAGTAATCTATTATTTTTATTTAACTTATTCTACTGAACGTAAGCCATTCTGTTATTTTTCTTAGACTTTTGTCAAAAATATTTCAACGCTTTTACGTGATCAATTTATCAACATCCACAATTTTTTATTACAGTTTTGATATAAGAATGACAATTTTTAAGATGAAAATATGTAGTCATTTAAGAAAAGTGGTATTTTTATAGACGTGCATGCCAAGAACGTGGACTATTGATAACTGTAGGAGAATCACTGGTGAAGCAAATTGCCCGTCTACGGCAAGACATCACAGTTAACGCCGCCATAGCCATGGAGATCAATACTGCTAATTCTACTGGAACAGAATTAGCTAAAGCGCTAGAGGTATATCAATCATTTAAAGTACCCTTAATTCTCAAAATATCTTTAAAAGAAATGGGTCCCAAAGTGTACGAAAATATTTAATTTCATGGATGGCAAACGAGCAAGCGGCCACCTGAAATCGCTGAAATAGCGAAGTGACCGTTGCCCATAGACATACGCAATTGCATATGCGTTGCCTACCTTTAAACCTATAGATTTACCTTTTGTTGCCTAAAAGGTAGATTTTTTAGACTGAGGTGTGATTCGACTTGATATTCCCCGAAGTCTTATATAAGTAATTAGTCTTTTTAAGTACTGGTTATTGACTGTAACCTTTGTATCAGGATACTCGTTTCGAGCTAGAAGAGGAACGTGCTTCTAAAACGATTCTTAAAGACAAGCTAGCGACCGCGGAGTCGCAGCTGCGCCAGACGCGTTTAAGAGTTAACAAAATGGACCGGCAGCTACGGGAAGCAGAAGCTAGTATAGCTAGTCTTACAATGACAGTAAAGTCACTGGAAGACCAGGTACGATTTATTTAACTACCCATGCCCGGAGCCCAATACAGGCAGAAATTACTAATTCCTTCAGTCCATAGAGGCCATGACTTTTTCATTTCATTTCCTTGCAAACTTTGATTTCTTATTTCTGTTTTTTTTTGTGAAAATGCTAGAGTCGCCAAAAAGAAGTACAGCTAGAGGCACGTGCAAGAAAGTTAAAGGAATCTCTGAAGACCGGGGAGATGACAAACAATCACGTAGTACAACAGCGTGACGCCCTGCAGACAGAGTAAGGACTTTTAAATTTGTTTTACTTATCATAGCTGTTTTAACGTTTATATATTATAAAAATACTTTTAAATTTTTTAAAGAATCGTATCTTACACACAGCTTATTAAATTAGTTGTGACTTGAAAATGTGTGAGACAATATAATAGGTATCTATTATAGTAAATTACATAACACTGCAATTGGTTTTTAGGTTAAATGAAATGAAAGAACAATTGCAAAGAAATGTCTCGGATAGCCAAAATACGGTACAGGAATTGAATAATAAAATCAAAGAACTTAAATCTACTCTCGAAGAAGAGAGAAGGAGGAAGCAAGAAGAAGCGGAAATGAAGATAATGTTCGAAGATTCTTATAGAGAAAGCTTGAATACTATTGAAGAATTAAAAATGCAAATAGCTGAACTTGAAAGTAACAAACCAAACCCAGGTAAAAATCTTATATAACCAATAAACTTGTAAATTATCTGTCACTTTACAATCACGTATTTTTAATTCTCAGGGTATCTATTATTCCAAAAGTGATTATTCTGTATTTCTTTGTAGATCTTCCAACTGAAAGGGAAATGGAATTAAGAGCAGATCTTATCGCAACGAAGGACACATTACGTGCGACAGAAGAAGAAATTATTGCGTGCAAACGTGAAAAAGTCCGCTTTTTGGAAACTCTCACAAAAATCACTGTGATTATATACTTTGACTATTTAAAAAAATATGCTTAAACTGTCGTAGGAGTAAAGTAAACATTGAAATCCATAACATAGAAACTTTTTCTTTTCAGTCCTATATACCAGACTCGTTCTTTGATCAATCTCGTGAAGGTGAAAATTGTTTATACATTTTGCAATTTGATATACGTTCATATATTTTTATAGGAATCTGATAACAAAATGGGAATGCAACAGAAACTGGCGGGCGAGCTACTAAGCAAGGAAGAACTTATTAGCAAGATGCAATCACAAATTAGAGAATTGACGAAAAATATAAAATTAAAGTAGGTGTCATTTAAAGTAGTTTTCATTGGATAAATTATATGCTCAATATTGTTTACATTAGCATTTTATGCATTATTATTATTTTCAGTGAACAAAAAGTTTTACAATATGAGCAATATGTACGAGATATGCAAACATGCGTCCCAGTTTCATCAAATGGACAAGATCCATCTAGTAGTGCTGCATATCAAGAATTACAGCAAGAGGTAATTTTCATCAAAATAAAACCCGCGTCTTATGTTAATACAATTAGATCATAATTTAGGATTCAGAAAATCATTACTCTACTTTGATATTTCAGATAATGAATCTTAGGATGGGACTCCTAGAAGCAGTTCACAGAAACGAGGAGTTAACGGAAATGTTGATGCAAAAAGAACAACAGTTGGAACAGCAGGATAAGACATCACGTGCCCAGGCAAGGGTCATCAAGGTCCATCATAATATTTGATTTTCTTTTAATTATAAAAAATGCTATATGTATTAACTAGGAGTTATATGCTAAGTTCAGGGTGTGTACGTACGTATTTTGTTCTTTTTTGTTATAATATGTTAATATTTTTCACTTCTATCCGTCCTTTTTGTTCACGGTTTTATCATCATTCATTACACTTCTAATGAAATGAAATTTTATAATGCATCACAGTACGATTTTAATTAAATATTATATGCATATGTATACAGGTCCGGGAAGAATTGATCAACATGCTTCAGAATAAAGAGACGGAACAGAGTCGTGAACTGTCCATTCTACAGCAAGATTTAGAACATCGAATGAAAATTGTAGACGAGGTTAGAAGAGCGCATTATTGTTTTTTTGGTTCCGTTTTGTTAGCTTTTGCCGAATTATTTCTGGTATGTCTACAACAGCTATTGTTTATCATTATTTAAAATATATAGTTAAACTAAAGATGTCGAATAATTATTTTGGTTAATCAAAAGTTTGTGGTAAATAAAATGCTTGTGGTATTTCCAGGTAAACAAACAAATAGCTGCAAAGGCGGAAGAAATTCAGGAGTTATTTTCGACGTTAGAGAGCAAACAGCAACAGATACATAGATTGGAGAAAATAGTTTTGGCGCTAGAAGAGCAGCAGCGACGAGCGCAAGCGCAACGTACTCGACACGAAGAGAAAATCGCAGCTCTAGAACATGAGATAGCAGCTGGTGGCATTCGGAGGGAACGGTAACTTTATTTCAAAACATTCATTAAGAAATCAAAAGGAATTTTTCCTCTTGCTCTTGACTGCTAAAATATTTTTTTCTTGATTATTGTCGTTAATGGTCACAATTTATCTTTGTAATAATCCTTTTTATTTTCCTTTTTTCCAGAAAATTTTTGTTCTTTTAAGAATCTTCAAAATTGCGTCATTGTCCAAATTGTCCTCGTGCGTGTGAATCTTGACAAAGTAAAATGTTTTTTGAAATCGTTTTCGTTGTTGGATGTATAAAATAAAAAGTACACTTTACTTCTGTTTTTTAATGGCTTTGGTAGTAGAGCATTACTAAAAAACGAGAAAGAAACTCTAGTCAGTGGAAGAACGATTATTAGGAGAAAGCAAAAAAAAAAAAATTTTGACCTTGCAGATAAAAAAGAGTTTTGAAATTTCACTATTTGACGGTCATTTGACTTTAAAAAAGCATCACAAAATTAAAAGCAATTACTGGTCAACTGGCCGTAAGTATTTATCGTGTCGCTGCTTTTGGCATACTCTGTATCAGTGTCAATGGAGTTTTAAAGCAATCCAAAGTAATGAACATTTTCCAAATAAGATATGACCTAAAGGTCTATGTTACCAGGTCATAAAATTTATAAAAAAAAGTTTTAAAGCTTTGACATAACTGTCAATGTCATTGTCAATTTGGTAACTGTCAACAAGCTTGTAGCAATTTACATAGCCAACAATTTACCAATTTGGTTTATTTGCAAAAAGTGTACTATTTATTAATATTTAAAATAATAAAGTAACTTTAAAGATGTCGGAAAGAAAAGTTTTGAATGTAAGTAAATATATATATCTGGTTACTATTTAAGAGAACAACTGATTTGGACAAACCTTTATAAAGATATAAGTACACAAGATGGTCAGGATCGTCACAAAATCTGTTGATAAATGGATTAATTTGTGAAAAAATCCTTCAAACGATTATGCCATATCATTTTAACATTTTAATGTTATATGTGATTCTTCTGATGGAATGTTTTGGAATGATTTCAGAAATACTATCCCCCGGACTTCGATCCGTCAAAAATTCCTCGCATGAAATTGGCGAAAAATCGTCAGTACACCGTTCGTTTGATGGCACCTTTCAATATGCGCTGTGTCACATGTGGTGAATACATCTATAAAGGAAAGAAGTTCAATGCTCGTAAAGAAGATGTGGAAAATGAAGATTATTTAGGCATTAGGATTTATAGATTTTATATTAAAGTAAGTATTCATGACCAACACGCAACTGCAGTTATGAAACAGTTAAAATAATTAAACTTAAAATTAAACTTGATAAAATGGAGTACAATCACAATT
Organism: Papilio xuthus; assembly: GCF_000836235.2. Taxonomy (NCBI): domain Eukaryota; kingdom Metazoa; phylum Arthropoda; class Insecta; order Lepidoptera; family Papilionidae; genus Papilio; species Papilio xuthus. The sequence goes on along the minus strand of NW_013532534.1, from coordinate 557,218 downwards.
GATTTTTCGAAACTAAAACTTATTACCACCAATTAGAGCATCGGTGACTCAGGGGTTTTAACACTTGACTTGTAATCTTTAGGTCCAATCCCAACAATGTACCAATGTGTTTTTCGATTTCCGATTTACATATGTACATTTATCCGACATTCTAAGGTGAAGGAAAATATTGTGATGCAACCTGCACATATCTGAGAAGAAATTCAAAGATATCTGTGAAGTCAACCAAGGCGCAGCACTGGGCCAGCGTGGTTGACTATGGCCTAATCATCCTTAAATTAGGGTAGGCTCCGAGCCCCTCGGTGGGGACATATAGTGAGCTGATGATGATGAATTAAAGCTTTATGTTCCATACTATTATAATACTGAAATACATATTTTAATTAATAAATATTTCTTATAATTCCAGTGCACTAGATGTCTACAAGAAATATCATTTAAAACAGATCCTAAGAACACAGATTATGAAATAGAGGCAGGTGCAACAAGAAACTTCATGGCGTTGAAACTGGCTGAGGAGCAAGCCAAACGGGAAGAGGAGGAACAGAAAGAAGAAGAGGCAAATAACCCGATGAAACTATTAGGCAAGTTATTATAATGTTAACTTATTAATAAAATACATAACCAGGTTTCAAAATATTTATAAGCTATTTGTTAATAACACAAATAGATGTGTAGGCACAGGATGGCTTTCTAAGTAAGGAATTAGAAAAAGCCTTTTCAAACAATGGACTGACGCAAGTTAATGTAGATCATTGGAACAAACCTCAATTTATCAGATTGACCGTCTTCTCATTGTAATTTATATGAATTGTGTGTCTATATTCTTATCTTAATCTAAACTAGAATGAATTTTGACTAGAATAACAATGTTACCAACATACAAATTACATTTTTCAGAATACAGAACGGAGCAGTCAAGACAAGAGATAGAACTTTTGGAGAGTCTGGAAGATCTAAAAGAATTGAACAGAAGACAACAGTCAGTTGACTATGAGAGTATGTTGAAACAATATAAATCGGAAAGTGTAGAAGAAAGGAAAGCAAGGGAGGAGAGAGAAGATAATGAATTCATTAAGTAAGAACACTTATTTTCTTTTATAAGGATAGATGTATTAATGTTGAAGAAGTAAGAGAGCCATGTTAAGACAGCACCTTTGTGTTACAGGATTGAGTTATGTAGCTGTTGCACTTTTTCCTTTTAAAATTATAATCTTATTTCTTTTATACACTTCATCATTTTACTGTCAGATTTAATTTTTTGACAGCCATTTAATTTATGAAAAAAAATCAAAACTGTGGGACAAATGCTTAATAATGTTTTCTTTAAGTATATTGTTACATTTATAAAGACTCCAATGTATAATTTGATAATTACAGATCTGTAAAATTCAACAATCCAAGTAAACACAAAGTAGTTGCTGAAGAAATCATAGAGGAAGTCCTAGATGATGGTGAACCAGCAACAAAGAATATAAAAAAAGATATACCGCCTACAAAATCAAATGATACAAAAAAGAATGAATCGTGGAACAGAAGTATAGGTGTAACAGCAAGGAAGCCACTGGTTAACCTAGTTAAAAAGAAATCGAGTGAACCAATCCCCAAAAACATAGACAAGGAAAAAGATATCACAGATAAAAAAATACCAGAGACTAAGTCGAGTGTTGTGCCCAGTGTTGCCAGTGGCAGTGGCGGACTTACCCTATTGGCTGGCTATTCAGGCAGTGACAGTGACTCCTGTGAGTGATTTTATGTATATTTTTATATAAAGATTACAATAAATCGTGTTATAATGTTATTCATCTTTGGTAAAGTTTATTTCCTCCATTTAATTATTTTTACCCTGATATTAACATTTTTAAGCAATGAATGATTTTCACATTTGATAACAATTAGAAGAATAGCGCCATCTATTTGAATAAAAGATAATCAATAAGTTTTAACAAATAAATTTTCTACTACTGATTTTTAAACAATGTTTGTCCCTATTTAGTTTACGCCATTTAAAAAAAGCTATTATTATTACTATAAAACACATCCAATTTGTTACTATGTGAGGTTGCAGTATTCAAACTCAAAAGTTATGTTTTCTTGCTAAAATTTATTATGATATTCCTTTACATCATTCCAGGATACAAAAATATACATATAATATAAACATTCTTATTTTATTTCCTTTTGTAATACATCGTGCAATTCTTTACAAACTTATATCCTAATCGACAAAAGGCACTCTTAGTTGTCCATTTTGGATAAAGTATTAACCATTTTTGTGATTGTAAAGCTTGTATTAGGGACTGTCATAGTTAATAGAAAAATATATACAAAAATAAACCAAAGGGCACAGATACCAATTTACGTGATTTAGTTACGTCGGGCGCGTAAAAAAACCGATTATAAGTGACGTCATTGATGTAGCGACAATCGGCTTAGGACGCATTGGCCGCGCCCTTTGTTGTCAGCCCTTCCATTTGTTATGGTGTCAAGTGTATTCACGCAACAAGATTATTGGCACATTCTTTTTTATATAATACTAATTTATTTCTTATTACTGTCAATCATAAAATAGTAGTCTTCTAAGTTCTAATTATTTTATCAATGCCGATTTGAGTTGAATAATAAAATTCTCAGGTTATTTTTGAGAACGTCTAAATTATTTCATTTGTCTATTCGAAAATAGCGCCACATCTAGTTATGAAGATTAGTTTTTGGCGATATTTTTCTGTAAAAATACACAAATTGTGTTTTGTTTTTAACTATCTTTGTCTTATAACAATAAAGTGAATCGTTCTTAATTCTGTGGCCAGATATGAGAGGAAACTTTTATGTCATATGTATTATCTGTATAGTAGAGATAAAGAAACTTGTTGTTACAGAATTGAATAACAATAACAAGCGGCTTAGCCCTAAACATGAACCAGATCAAAATGTACTAACCAGCGAATACACGTGAGTGATATTTATTTTACACTAACTATTTCACTTCGAAAACATATTCTGTAGTGTATAATTCCGGTTTGTTGTTTCAACTTGATAAATGATTTTATCTAAACTTTAATCATAGGCATCACTTTGCTAAGCATCTACCTTAATTAGTTTCGTCAAGTGGTCTATTTAGTAAGCGGTTCGTTTTTCTCGTACGTTTGTAAACGTGTGTGCGGCCACGCCCAGCGACCGTCAAATTACATAACAAATTAATATTTTCCCCCGGAGATGGTACCTGCGGATTCCTGCAAATCGGGATCCAAACAAAAAGCTCCATAACACCGCTTTCGAGATAAATAACCGAGTCGTATCCCGGGATTTTTTCGTCGACATAAATATAATTTTTTTGGGGACGATGTAACGGCTCTGAGCCGACACGTCTGCGCTCGGTTCTGGGAAGCGGTGTCCGCGGCGCCGCCGCCCGGCCGGGGCTGCCGCGCTCTGCCGATAAATAAAAGGCTGCTTGGGAAATATTATGTTACATTGAGGGTGTTTTTTGATCGAGTGCGTGCGGCGGGCGGCGGGCGGTGGCGGCGCGGTGGTCGCAGGCTTTGGCCACTCGAGCCTCGCTAATGAACCAGATAGGCCGCCATATGTACTTTCAGTTTTTCGCAATAATGTAAATATTTTTTCTATGTAATGTAAACAGCGGCCTTATAGCCTTTAACAGTTCTTAGTAATCCGCCCTTAACTCGATTCCTTGCTGTGAAAATATTTATTGATTGTTTTATGATAACAAACTTTTCATCCCGATTGCCTAATACCACTCTCACATTAAAACCTAATATACAGGGTAGTAAATAAAGAAATCCTCTTTGCAAAGCTTTCTTTTTAATCTGTGGTAACACGCTTTGATCAGTGGGGTTTTGGGTTGTTATGTTTTCATGTCGTGCCTCCGCCTTTGTCTCTATCTTTACGAATCTTATGTTGAGACAATAAAAGATATCGGTCTCCCGTGGCCTTTCCTCGTGTCTTGGTTAAGGTGATATTTTCGCATCATTTGTTACTTGCGGTATAAGTGTAACAAAAGATAAAAGATGAGTAAGAATCTTTATCTCTTGTAAAAATAATGGATACACTCAAAGACTTGTAAAAGTATCGGATTCCTGCGGAGCGAGCGCCATGCTTTTACTTGTTTATCTTTACAGGTATTTAGAGAATTTGCTGCATTGAAAAATTACTCAGCTCGTGTAACATGTAACTTTATATTATTAATATACTTGATTATTATTTGAATTTTTATTCGTCATATCTTTATATATATAATTCTTCTGTGAGTGTGTATGTCACTGAACTTCTCTCAAACGACTGGACCGATTTTGATGATTTTTTTTGTGTGTGTTCAAGGGGATCTGGGAATGGTTTAGATTCACAATTTTCATCAAATATTAACTTCATATTAATTTATTCAAATTAAAGACGTGTAGACAGGACAACGTCTGTCGGGTCAGCTAGTAAAGTATAAAATATCTTCTCGTTTCTACGGCTCAAGGTCCATCTCGGGATATGTATAGTCCATGATTAAGTTAACGTGAACAATTTTCTTTTTCGTTCTAACATAAAAGATAAAAGATAAAGATATTTACACGTACCCTTATTAATAACATTTAAGTATATATCCGTGGCAATTTAAGGAAAAATTAAAACAGAAAAAAAAGTGAAATTGTTAGTAGAGTTAGAAATTCTTACTGTTTCATTCAACTTTTTTTTTCGTTTAGACATATTTTTTTAAATTATATTTTGGTTGTTTGCTTATTTATCCTAGATTTAAATATTGGTTATTATAAAATGTTCTGTTAAAAAAGTTAGTGACATTTTGAGCCCTTTGACCATTACCCCAAATAACTCTGCCTTATTTCGACATTCCCAAGTTGTTGAGTTTTTTCCATTTACTAGCTTCGGAAATATACACGTCTAATGAGCTGACCTTACAAAGTAATAAGTTCCCGTGTTTAATTATTTGTCTTCCCAAAATTCTTTTATTCACGCGTAGAAATATTTCTTAATAATCTTTATTGTGATACTTACAGCCTATATTTAACTTTAGCTACTCTAAGAAACCTACAATGTTGCCAGATAATTAATGTGTTGTGGGAAGAGTAGAAAAATAATTTCACGCGTTCTACTTCAATTGATGTGACATTTATAGTAGTTGTTCGCGCATTACTCTTGCCGTTCCAAGTTAAATATGGTTTTATGTTAATACGTGACATACGACTACATTACAAGTTCCAATTGACTCTGAGATCGGAGATCTGGTCTAATTGACACGATCGCAATGTCTTGATGTCATGTCGTAAATATAAATGGTACTATTTATCGATACAAATTAGTTAAATTGCAGTGTTTGTATATAATGTAATGTAATGTCGAGAAAGAAATCTTATTTGCGTTGCTGTTAACGAAAACATTTTTTTTAAATTTTTATCTGTATGTCTCCAAGGCCGCCTTTTTTCCAGGTTATCTCTGGAACAGCTGGACCCATTTTTGTCGGGAAGGTAGCTGATGCAGGCTGGCATATTTTAGGCTACTTTTTTAAATTTTGCCCTGACAAAGTCGCGAGCGACTGCTTGTCTTTTACATATTCTAAATATGAGTACAATTAAATCATTACTCAGACTCTAAAACAGACATAACAGTTGTGATTTTTATATATTTAATGATTTTCTTTCTTACAAAGTGTGTTAAAATAAAGTATATTGAACAATAAATCTATCTGAAGCTATCAGTTTGCAATAAGAGCACGTAATGGTTTTGTAGCGCCTTAAATTTTTCTGTCGTACGCAGAACATTTATTGGACAATTGTGTCTACCGGATGCCGCACTGTAGCCCACATGATTGATTAAAAAGCCGCAAGTTATTCATCCCACAATAAATAAAGTTGTTAATGGAAGGCGGCTCGCTAGTAATTGGACCTTAAAATTCCTCCTTATACACCCACACTACTACACCCCAGTAAGGGTGACCAGGAGTTGAAAGCGTTATTTAGGATATTAAATAGGGTTATATAGACAAATAAGTCCAAAGCAAGTTAGATGGTGTGTAGTGTCTTTATATTCAATGAACTGCTTTTTATAGCAATACGTGACAAACGAGCAAGTGATAATTTGAATGCCCCAAAATAGCGATGTGGCTATATCATAGTTTTAGATGTTATTAATCAGAATCCTTTGGCGCGTAAGGCACGCTTTCATTACAAAGTCAAGTGTCAGAATGATTAGTGAGGGGGCATTAACGTAGACATTTTAGCAAGGCTAGTGTTGCCATTACACTACCACAGTGTGAGATTTTCTTCTTAACAATAGACATTTACAATAAGTTAAAATTGATTCCGGGAAAAACATAAATCGTGGTGTCCCTAATCCCGGAGAACAGCTCTCTCAATCCTTTAGATAGCAAGGAATCTTTGTATGAGGGTAGACCGGTATCTTTCACACAATACATACCGATCCCTCTCTTAATGATTTTTTTATTTATACTCGTTTTACTCTGTACCATTAGGCAATTTACCACGGAGATTACCTAATGACATTGTATAAAATTTAATTACACGGAATTATTTAGGATATACCAAATAATTTATAGCTTGTTAGCATTGTTACAGTTTTTTTGGTACATAGTTGACATTAAGTGGAAGTTCGCAGGTTATAAACCAAAATATAAATGTGAACTCTAATTTTGTCTAGATACTAGATAATAGATCATGGCCGTGTAGCCTTGGTCATGAGTTTTATCAATAAAGTCCTTCGATACTGTCAAAGTTCAAGGCCAAGGAATTTGAGTCGTCAAAATACTTCAAGTTTCAACTTAGTATTTAACTTTACAGTACTCACAGTCGTTAAATGATTACCTAAGCGGTCCCATAGTTAGATTTTCTCACACTAAATGTATACTTATTGGTTGCTGAAGCAATGAACGTGGTAGTAAATATATTAATTACAATTTAGTAAACTTTCTTCGTCTACAAGTAACAATTACCATATATAAAACTCAACCCAATATACGCTGAAACTTCACAGGAATGCGCTCACACATTAAACGCGATGTATGAATAGCGCCGTTCTATGTGTGCGTGTGTTAGGTGCGTGTGCGCAGGAGGGTCACGCACACACACACACAGAAGACGCTCCATTCATAATTTTAACAACCACTCATTACTCGGCCTGTGAAAGGAACGGGAAACACTCTTGAGCTTGGAATTTATTAAATTTTTCGATATAAAAATTCTAGTGAATAGCATTTTTGTTTGTTTCGAGACGCGACTATTTTATATGTTACGTACATTGAATTGTATATTCACATTCATATTGATAAAGATACCTTATATTTACTATAATTTTAGTAAGAAGTCTTAAAGTGAACAAAGTATCCAATTATAACTTTAAAGATGGCAGTTAAGTTAAATTTATTTCAAATATCTTCAAAATTTGTATGTAAATTAATTATAAAACGTTTTTAGAAACAATAACGCAATGCTTTATAGTTCAAGTAATACATTTTTATTTCTTTTTGTTGTAGTATAATAATAATGCTAAAATTCTCAAGTTGCATATCTGAAGAGATGCCACACAACGCGTAGGTCTTAAGGTGTGTGGCATTCATCATTGTTTTGAAGGTAAGAATGCAATGATTAAGCTTAAAATCTTACGTTCAATGGACCCCTATCATAGCTATAAGTAATTCTAGCGGCGTTTCTGTAGGGAATAGGAACAAATGAATTTTGTCCACGTATTATTGTCGTAATTACAGTGTGGTATGAATGAAAATCATGGCATTAAATGAGAAATTATAAAAGAATGTTTAATAAAATTTGTTACAAAAGATTTTTATGATATCGATGCTTAAGTTTGTCTTTACTTTTATGTTTTTTCTTACGTACGGCCTTTAATATTGTCACGAAAGACCAATGAAGAACTTTCTTGTATGTAAAACGAGGAACGCCTTGATGGTCGGAATGAAAAAATTATTGATTATTCGCAAACTCTCCATTTCATACCACTCAAGTGGTAAAAGATTAACAAACTCTCAACTAGTGATTGCCAATGGTAGCTAGTAAAATTATGAATCTGAACAATATTTTATTTTTTAAGAAAAAATAAGTTTGTATTATAGACTAAATGTGACGACCTTCAAAGTTTCGTTAACATGTTCGGGAATTTAAAAAAAACATTACTAATATTAATACAATAAAGATTCGAGCAACCGTTTCTGATAACCCTGCACTGTGAAATGTCGCAAACTTCAAAGAGAACTATTACGATTATTATTATGTATTCCATTTCTAGCGAGCATACCAAAGATCCTCGACGAGGTCTTCGGTCAAACTCGGCATCCAATGAATATTCAGAACATGTATCAGTGTATCATTTTCATAGAATGACTGAGAAACTGCCCATTAAAATTATGACGAGCTATCTACATTCCTGTGCAACAAAGGCCGACTTACGATCGAAATAACACCTCAGTAGAACGTATGTATACGTAAGTTTCACTTCTCGAGGGTCCGTAACATTTCCGTCGGGGCTCGATACCTTTTTTCCGAGACCGTTGAAAAAAAGATGGCGTCCCATTAACAATAAGATCAAAACTAGCCGCGCGCCACAATGGGCGGCGAGCGCCAGCCTCCGACCGCTCCGAGATACTTCCACGAATTTCGCCCTTTAAAAAAAGATTCAACTCATCCTGGGCGCGTGAGAGATGGCGAACTAGCATTCCTGGTGCGCGACCCTGCCGCCGCGCCCTCGCCCTCGCCGCGCCCTCGCACGGGCGCCACCAACGACTTTACCATAACATCTACCCTCTCCCTCTCATAACATTTACCACAATCCGGTTTATTACTCTTTTAGTGCCTTACTTATCTTACTCCTTTTCTTTGCTTACTTTGGAAAAGGGGATCAAGAATGAATCAGTATCCTTTCTGTTCAAAAATCAAAATGTCCAAAACGTATTAAATGAGTATTAAAGAACGTAACATTTCAAAACTATGACCTCTGATACATACTGTTAACCAATAACCTCACATCGCCTAATTAAAAATAACATAAATGTTTTGTTTTGTCGGTTATTCCAGTTCTAGATAAAGTTGTTTTCGCTAACACGACAAATATTGCTTGCTTAGCGAAAACAAAATCAATAAAATATTGAACGGAACAGAAAAACTAACTGGAATGCGACGTAGTAATGTGATATACTTTTTACTAGCGATTTATAACGTCAATTGTTGCAAAAAATGTGCCAATAACAGATATTACGATGGTACCATGCGCCATTGTGCAATATATATGGTTACATTGTTGTGGATGAACAAAAACTGGGGACAATAATACAAAAGTAATAAGTCGATTCGGGACAACCATTAGTGTGCACCCCGCCTTGCTCCCACGCTCGATTGTCCTTCAGGGTGGTTTACGAAGCCTCAAAGAAGCCCGTCGTCACATGTGCTTCAACGCAAACTCAACCTATAATGGAATCCAAATTTTTTTTCACCACGAAAACTGTCGAGTTTCGTATTATTTTACACAAGAATATTCTTTGATACACATTTATTGATCTTTAAATACTTATATAGATTATCAATAAAACGACTAAATTAAAAAAAAATACATTGAACCGTACAATAGTCGACATCGCCAGACCCCCCGGAGTGTAGACGCGTATATTTATATTACAAATCCTTGCGTCTAATGTTTTCAATGACTTAGATAAACTAAACAACTTGAATTAATGACACTCCTACCCAACCATCAGTAATCACTTGCCGATATTTAAGTTCTTGATAAATTAGTTGCGATACAAAAGGATATGAGACAACTTCGTGCTCAAACTCTTCATTATTCCAAACATAATGGTTTGTAGAATTATGTAAAGAGTTTTTAAGATACATTTAAAACGTCTCCTTTGTCTGAAAGAGATTTTGAATTCGATGTTATAGAGACAAAGAGTTGTACGCTAATAATATCATATGAGAACATTATTGTGTTTTCATTTCTCGCAAGTCCCATCAAGTACCACGAGATTGATGAAAATACAATAGTAATTGCTATCACTGACTGATTAAGTTAATACATAAAACACCCTTAAAATCACATTTAAAACTTTCAAACAAGCATTTAAACTATTATTTAAAAAAAACATACATATCCTATAAAGTATAGGTTATGTTATTAATAACACTGTCTGTCGATCTGATAACGATCCCAGTGTATAAGGACCTTTGATAAATATAATATGATAACATTAAAATATTTCTGACCGCCATGTTAAGTAAAACATTCGAAACATTAATTACATTAGTGATATATTAAGATGCATACACACTATCCGTCCTAAGTTACTAATGCCACGAATTCCAACCGACTAGACAAACACTTGTCGCAGCCAGTAAAATTTATAACACAAATATACCTATAATAATACGTCGACACCCGTCGGGAATGTTGTCTTTAACGTTTTATACCATAGTGTGCGTGTATCCTTGTGTGCACACATGTAACCCGCAGGAGCATTCTTCTCCGTTATAGATTTACTGTAGATCATAATTATTTTTAAACGGCTTGTAATATAATTAACTTTACAAAACATGTGTCGTCATTAAATTGTTCTCAATTTAGAAGGTTTTTATTTTATAATTCTAATTAAATGTCTATAAATAAATAAGATTCAGTGTTGGCATGCGCGAAATATTTAATTTATTCTACAACTTTGTATGACCACATCGACAAGAATGTTATATAAATTTTAGGTAAGGACGATACTAAATATAAGTATTCGGATTTTGTTATAACTAACTCGCAAAAAATTATTAAATTTTTTTAGATTATTCGCGGCAATCTATGCGGACAACGTTCGTTTTTCCTAAACATTAAGCACCTATTTTCCGTTCCTTCGTGTAAATAAAATCTAAATTAGACTTAAAATATGGTGAAAAAATTACTAATTAATTAGTTTAGATCATTTTAAATGGTAATATGGGGTAAGTTATTTTATATGCATGCATTTAATAAGTTAAATAAATAATAATAAAAATTCTATCATGCTATTCTCATATATTGAGGATGTTGCGCATTCTAGAACAATAATTACCGTTCTATTTAATCCCTAGATTATTATAATCAGTGTTTTAGTCGCGCATCTTTGATTTCATCACACTTTCACAGGTTGGAGAAAACAAAGAGACTGGGGCACATTATTATAAAGGAATCCATCACAAGATCTGGTTTACATCTGTTGAATAAAACAGTTTCTGCATCTTCTATGATTCCATTAAGTACCGTATCCAGTAAACCGTCTGATTTATTATTTTGTAATAAACTAGCGCTTGACCGCGATGATCTATGTGGTGATGTGGTTGACATCTGGTATAACTGCATACTACAATCTCACTAATATTATAAATGCGGGTTTGGATATCTGGATGGATGTAAAAGCGTCGGTGGCTCAGGTGTCAAGCAATTGACTTGCAATCTGCAGGTCCTGGGTTCGAATCCCGCCATGTACCAATGTGTTTTTCTATTTCTGATTTACATATGTACATTTATCCGACGTTCTTACTGAGAAGGAAAACATCGTGATGCAACCTGCACATATCTGTGAAGAATTTCGAGCCCCTCGGTGGGGACGTATAGTGAGCTAATGTTTATATCTGGATGGATGGATGTTGGGTAGGTATCTACTAAAGGGCTGCATGGATATCATGGTTGGTGTAGAACATAGCTTGACAAAATACCTTGGCTACTATTTTTTTTTTATTTCGCGCTGACGGAATCGCAGGTGACGGCTAATATTCATATACAGTCACAGCTAAATTGCACTTATGATAAGGCATTTACAATTAGAGATTGATAGGTTAGTCTAATAAGAGTACAAGTTTAGATTGGTGTACTGATATCGTCCTTGAAATAACTTAAAAAAGCCTACAAAAAGAAAACTAGCAGCAGATTTGAAGCTATAACAACAGCTCCGGTTTCAGACATGTGAATACAGTGGTAACATATCCAGCTTAGTTGCAGTATTACTGTTATGATGGCATTCACAATAAAACTGATTGCTTATCGAAAATCACTGACCTTAGGACAAACTGACAAGTGATAACTATGGGAATGCATGCTTATGGGAACTGGCCGATTATTCATATCTTTGACATACGTGGGTGTCAGTTCACTTTCGATTAATGTTTATTTTTAATTTATATTTTGATACAAAATGTTTATCGCGTATTTATTCTTATTAATTTTGCTATCGAACTGATTGAGAGAAAGTGATAGAGTTGTTTTGTAGATAAAAACGACAACGATGCGAATGCGATAGCTCAGAGTTTATAAATTTATTGAAGCCGACATTGTATTCCTAAGTAATAATATTTAGTAATCAACTCTAGTATTATAATATTATACCTTAAATGTTTGTCATTTAAAAAAAATATTTGATTTCTTACTTGGCAATTAATACGAAGGTTTTCCTTTGACTTTTTATTTACTCTACCTCTCTTGTTTTTATATTTTAAAGCGTGTGATCATGCAATTTATCGAAATCATAATAACAATACAACAAAAACCAGTCTATAGAGTAAAATTGCGTGTGAAACATTATAATAAGTACGATTCCACTAACACAAGTTAATTAAAGCTACGTAAGTAAGCGACAGTCACGCACTCTATACGGGTGGGGTGAAACATAATAGGGATAACCTTATCTCTTTCCGTTTTAAAGATTAAACGTAACATAATAATCACATCATATAATACCCCATTCGGCTCAATCCTGCCCCTCTAATATTCCTTGACGAACCAATTGTGCCAAAATTATGCCACGTGACCTTTATTTGCTATAAATACTTCGCCGTCATTATAACATTGGTCTTATTTATGACTTCAATTAAGTCATTTCATACGGCTGATGCGGGTTGCTTGATGAACACACGCTATTTACAATGATTGCAAAATTGCATGTAATTTTACTAGTTAAAAACTTATTAAGGGGCATTTTATGATAGTCTATTGCTATTGAATAAAGCCGATAGATGGCAGGAAGGCTTGCGGTTACAGTATCCGTCCAATGTTTTGATAAGCGTTGTAATTATAATTATAAAAGAGCTGAAATAATTAAAACACTGTTGTAGTTACATAATACATTATAGTTGTAACCGAGTCATTTAGTTTACATATTGTGTAGTCGTCGTTTATGGAATTTTAGAAAACTATGTAATGTTACAGTTTCTTTTGAAATGTTTACAAAAAAAGAGTTAATTTACAAAGCGAATAAAGAGAGCAGCGAAGTCATCTGATGGACAATGGGAGAGCGCCACCGCGTCGAAATACGAGCCAAAGCAATTCATTGACAAAGCATTATAAGATAATAGAGAACACAATAGAGCAAGATATCCGGCGCCATCGCGTCGCAGCAAGTGCATAGCGGTGGCATTAACCTGACCGACGAATTGTTGCGCCTCGTACCTGTCTATTGTGGCCCAGGTACTTCACGCCCGCTCCTCATGGACGTGAGCAAACGGGAAGAACGCCACAGGAAGCGAAAAATATCACTTTAAAGCCAACAATGATCCGAGAACAACGCTCCGTTTCACGTCCGTACTTCATTGTACTAATTTTTAAACCAGTTCTATTATAATACATATTCTAGGAAATGTAAAATCATTTAGACATCTTTTTTCGAGTGTTGGGAAGTACCCGAGGAATTCTGGTATTTATTTACGCTTCGGATGATTTTATCGGATAGTAACAACTTGTGGAATGTTTACAAAGAAATGAGGTTCGGATCTGCCTTTCTATTGGTATTTTTTGGTGTTAATTGTGTAGAAAGTTATTCTCAATCAGGATCGTTTGCTGCGCGATTGTATACTTAATACATTTAAAGAAATGTCTTCAATTATTTAGATAAGTTCAATTTGAAGACTAGCAAACATTATTGGAAAATACTTGAAGTAATAAATTATTAACTTAGTTTGTTAAGTTTCGCAAAAGATTATTGTTTCACGTTAAGTTACCTATTTGTGACTCGTCTTTGTAAAGACTTCATGTTGATGATTCATATTCGTCATTTTCAGATCATTCAAAGAAACTAACTCTTTCAGTGTTACATAAACATCTGTAATATACTTTATATACCTCCAAATAAATACCGGAAACTACTGCCCCCAAACACATACCCTGTAAACAATTAATGACGTGCAATTAGAAAGAAATGTTAAAACAATACCCAAAAGTATAAGTAGGAGAATTTCGTTAAAATTGAATTGACGTCTTTTGTTTTTAAAACAACAACCACTAGGAATTCTTCGAAATCGTTGACGGTACAATAAAATAGAATCGCCCTTTTGCGTAATACAATGTATGCGCCATGTGGTTCTGTCTGTGGGGTAGCGGGTTCGAGGCCCGCACATGTGTTTTTACGCACTCATTCACTTGTGCTATTAATGGGTCCATTCAGCGATATTGTCTTGCACATGCTCCGGAAACTGCATGCCCTCTCCCCGTCTCCCCTCCCCTTCCCAACGCGACAAATTAGCAGAAACGATTATAATAAACTCCGCTTCGCCTTGTTTATTTTATCCCCTAGTCTTTCCTTTTTTCTTATGCAGCCGTTTGATACAAATGTAACGGTTGTCTCAATGGACGCCCGGACTGGTTCATTTGAAATTCATAGTGTTCCTTTGTTACCTAATGTATATTTAAACAAAACGAAAAAGGTCCTTTCAAACGTGTTTCTGATATTAAAATCACATTGTTACTGCGGGATATTCAAAATCAAATGAAAACTTTTTGTGTCGATTGTATGCAACATAGCATTACTTTCATAATGACGTCATAGTTTCGTATAAACATTCTTACACTTGTTACCTAAATGTAATAGTTGGAGTTTCTTTACAATTTTAGCATTGTAATGTTCTTCCCTCATTGATTATACTTTTTTTTAACATTTTTTTTAAGTACTTTTGTAGAAATCTTTTTCGTGTAAATCTTGTAGTTTTTCCTTGTACAACGTACTTTTTTCCTTTTCTTTTTCCTTTAATTCAGATTACAAAAGTAGAGACAATATGCAATACAATAAATTAATTACTACTACATTCTTTAGGTGTACATATTTATAACTTTATGCAAGTTAGGACATCGCTACGAAACTCGTAGCAAATTCGGCGTAGCACTTGCTACGAATTAAAAGATGCGTTCAGTCATCTCCACAAAAAAAAAGGATTTGTTATTTCTCGAATTTCTGAGCCTTGTTATTATTATATTATTTTTAAGTATTGTATTATTTGTTAATGAAATGTATATTAAAATTTAAAAAGAGGCCTAAAACAAATATTCATCAAAAAATATTGTTGTCAAAAATAATGTTATAAACCTTAGGAGGCACACACACTTAGTTACAGATTACATAAATGGAAAAATCAAATCGTGTGAAATTCCTCTCCGGTATCATTTCTATCTCGGTCCCATAAATTCCTGCTTAGGATCGTCTGGGTCGGGATAACCACCCATTGCGCGTCTTTCAGGCGGCCAACGCCGCGACGAGTTACTGATAATTGACTCGTCCGACGACTCCGCGTCCGGCCACCCCCTTCCATAAATATTTCCCGATCAAATTATTATGCGTTCGAAAAAAATGCCACAGGTTCGATTCTTGGAATCATCGCGCCGGGGCGGTTACATTCAAAGTTTTAGATAGAGACGGCGCTAGGTTAACACACCGCGTGCGAGAGAGACGCCCGCTCAATGGAATCACGTCCAGTACGGCCGCGGGCAGGACTGTGAGAATTACATGGAATGGATTTATTTATTGAACCTTGTTCCGTTATTGTGAGCCATTGGACAAGTAAAGATAAATATTGACTGCCGTAAGAACAAAAGTATGCTTACTCATAACATATATGTAAGTATCTTTTTATAGCCTTAAAACAATAATAGTCTACATCAAAACATTGGTGGACATAGTTTTCGTGTGTTCAAACATCCCTTTTATAAGACCAGTATCGTAATACCTATGTCATTTATCTTGGAGCCTCTAAATTACCCACACTTATAACTTAATATGCTTTTATCAAAGATAATCATTAATTCATACTATAATTTTGTTCAACTGAAAAAATCTTACATTAGCTTTTCTTTCTACATAGTCTAGTATATTTTGTCCGCGTTACACTTTATTTTTAACTCCCACTTTACTACGTTAATATGCTAACAACTTAGAGTAAATATGAACAATGAAATTTAAAAATGATCCCTTCTGCTGATAAATAACATTTCTACAATGTAATTCTGAAAACAAAAAATAATACAAAATAAAAAAAAATGTTAAAGTTTTCAGGACATGTCCATATAAAATCAATGTAGGTGAGATGATTGTGAAGAGTTAGAAATTCCAAACTGTATTATAGTTTATCTCATTAAATTAATCAGTATAAATATTGTCGGCATGTGTTGGAGCAATCGTTACTGACGTCAATATATTGATAGGACGATGTGACGTCCAGACTAATTGCGATGGCCCTGAATACGTTGCGCCTTTCAATTATGCTATTTAAACTTTCATTCACGATCTATTCTTCGTAATTTATTAAATCAGTATTACAGAAATCAATAAACATTTTCTGGATTAGAATATTTTTTAAGAACTTACGATGGCATATTTGTTTTTTTTCTTTTTTTTGTCTTAATCTGTAAAATTGTCACACTGAAGATAATAATAACTAAATAGGAATTTCCCACGATATTAGACGTAATTAGTAAGTTAGTTACGTAACAATTTAGTAACAAAGGCCGTTAAAAGACCGTAGACCAAAAGTAGGAACAATCAATTTTCAGAGAAGGCGTAAAGTGCAGCCACATCGACGTATATGCATTCCTATATGCTCCTTTAAGATGGAGTATGCTTCTTTTAATTAATATAAATTCTAGAATATAAATGTCACCATATTTTATATATACATTTTTAAATATGAGGATATATTTTTGCCTAAACGTAAAGAGAAATTAAATATATCTTTAGATATCTTTAACAAAATAAAATAGTAAGATGAACTTAAAGCTTACTATAAATTATTAAAAAATGGTATTTTTTTACAAAAAAAAGTTGTCTTGTGTTATTTTATATTAATATACCATAATAAGTAATTTTTTAACGGATAAGTTATTTTTATTATATTTACGTACTATCTTAAAGGAATTTAGGAGTCAAATTTATAAAAAGTCCATTTCCATACTATCTAATCCTGTTTTTTCCATGAATTTTAACCGATGTTTATGTAGAGACAAAGCGCCTATTGCGTTAAAAATTTTGTGGATTTCTTTTTTTTTTTTCACCATTTCGGGCCGTGAGAATACGTCGCGTGCAGTCGTCGCGTCTCATTTGTCTAACGGTATTTGTTTGGGCATAGAACGATATAAATCGAATACTGGATGAAACAACAGACAGAAGACCATTACGTAATACAATAGCTTGTAAACATGACATTACTGCAAAGCGTTCAATTTATTCTATTATTTCTTAGATCACCAAAACTTACCATTAAATTTATATGAACATGTAAAATTGACACAGTTCTAATTGACCAAAGTTCCGATTAAAAATGATTAATCCTGTAAGCAGGTAAGTTGGTATGGTAGACATACGAAGGAATGTAGACAAGAGAAAAATGCAGCC
Organism: Papilio xuthus; assembly: GCF_000836235.2. Taxonomy (NCBI): domain Eukaryota; kingdom Metazoa; phylum Arthropoda; class Insecta; order Lepidoptera; family Papilionidae; genus Papilio; species Papilio xuthus. The sequence goes on along the minus strand of NW_013532534.1, from coordinate 539,574 downwards.
AGCTATTTAGTTTTGTTGTCAGTTCCCAGGGGAGATATCTAATCAGAGATTTACACGTCATTACGATTCGTCTGGATGTCCTGGGCCGCGCTCGTCCCGCGGGCGCCTCTCACGCGCTTTACCGACTAAATTAAATATTTATTAAAATAGAGGAACGGCTTCCTTCAGATAAGAAACTTCTCACGAGCGTGGGTGTCTGTCTAGCTTCGGGACAACGCAATATATTTATTTTAATAACATACAATCTAATAACAACTTTAATAATCGATCTTATTCCTCAGATCGGCTCTTAAGTATTTCATTTCTTTATTTACGTCCCGTCTCTGTTCGGTTTTCCATTATAATTTGTGGTGAATACAATAAAAAAGTCAAAACATATCAAAGGGCGCCGCGCCAGAAACGAGCCCCTATGGATGCCTATGGTTTACTTTAAAAAAACGACACTCGGCCCACTGCATAGTCTAAAACCAAACATATTAGGTGATTATTTTACGGCACATGTTTCACTTAATCCGTCTTACTTAATTTATTTGTAGTGTAAATGCTAGATGGTGGTTATATTTAATGTTGTTTAAATGGCGGCGCTCGGGACACCCCGGAGGGTGGTCGTCTGCGGCGACGGCGAGCTATGCCCACTGTCAACACGCGGCGGTACGCGGTACACAGTTTTTTGTGCAGCACATGTGCACTCCCGCCCCCGCCCGGTACACCGCACCGCACAGGCCACAGCTCCCAACAAATATTTATCTTCTATTCTAAAACGCTTAGAATCACCAGCATTTCGAATAATATTACTTCTAAACTTCTTCCCGTAATCGAAATGTAAATTTCTGTGTTATATTTATATGGTGCTTCAAAGCTGTTTGTCAAAATATCTGCTAACTCAATTGTGATGATTTATTTCTTCTACTCGACTCTTCATCTTCCTGAAGTTTATAATGAGACAGGATAAGTAAAACAGAGTCCTAATGGCCCTTATTACATTGAATTTTATTCACAATATTAATATTCTCTCCTTTGTATGTTTCAATGCCTACTCTGATATATTATAATTTACGAGCATTTTATCTGTCGTTTGTGTAGAGGTATGTTATCATAATATTATGCCTGTCAAACCCTTCTAAATAAATTAGTATCGCCTGATGGCTGTACTAAGCAGCGCTGGACAGTAAAAATAAACCAAATAACGGCGCAATCCATTAATTGACTGGACTTGCTGCTGTACGAAAAAAATCTATCAGATAAAGTGGGTAAGTGTTTACGGTTTCTCACGAGCCTCGCCCAACCCTCAATGGCGCCTCGCTGATTGATAGTAGCTAAGCCGACCTTCGCACCTTTAACGCTATAACTTAAAATCATCTTTATTTCTTTCATCTTAAGGTTCCTTCTTAAAGCATCATTTTAATGTTATTACATTCAAATACAATTCATGGTTTGATAGAGAAAATTCAACTTAATGCAGTCGTAATAAAGTCTGTTGTCTAGTGATAATATAAGTATTGAAATCTCATTCAAAGAATTCTGCACCCTCATAGCTTGTACCTGTCCGCGGCCACCTCTAAAGGAATCAACAAAAAATGTTATGTTAATGTCTTATATCAGAATGTTATTGTTGCTATAATAGCGTTGTTATCAATTGGTTAACATTCTCTTGTTCAGTCGGCATCGACTTCATAATACGTTATTCAAAATGTTAATTGGTGTTTGTGAAAAAAACATTTTCATGCTTATCACTTCGACCCCAAAATGCGGCGAACGAACTGTGAAATCAACAAAATGTAGTTCAAGTTCACGCTCAGTTATTGACTACTTTAAACTGTTAAGTTACTGGGAAGAGGAATTCATACCGATGTCTAAAATAAAACCACACAACACTGGTCTGCATACCGGGGTCAGTATAGTTTTTTTTACCAAGTTACCTTCTAGTTACCACAAAAATGTTGGTAATTTGATCTGCATTTTTTTTGCAGACTTCATTGTTTAACTCAAAATTAAAAAAAAATAAACATTTTATTTCCATTGTAGTAAGACGTTCAACAACTATCTATAAGGTAGGTCTAATAAACATTTTTTAATAACCCAAAAATATTTTATTGTTACCGAAATTCTTGTATTTTTATTGTCCTGGTATTCCATATAGAGTTGGCAACCCAAACCGGGCGAGCGCGGTCGGCGCGGGCCTCCGCTCTGTAATCCCATCGCCGGTGTCGATTTACGGCGCCTCCCGCAATTATCATATTCCACCTAAACACATAATATTGTGCACGCAATTTTAAAAATAACTTGCGTCCGGCCGACCTCAATCGAGCCTGATTTATGGCCGTGGCTATGCCGAGCTCGGTACATATGCACCAGCATTGTATTTGTATTCCCTTTAACGTTATAACCGGGTCTCCAAAATGCCAGAATAAAACTATAAAATAATGTATTTTATAATACTTTCTAAGGATACCCTAGTAAAATCTTTGTTAGAAAAGTTATAAAACTATTACTTAAGTCTTCTCTAAATTTTAGAAAAAAATATAAATTAACAGGAGCCGTAACAAATTGCCATAAATGGGTCGCAAGCTGATGCCCATAACTTACCAGTAAGTGGAATAAAGACATGACGATCAATTTCCGTATCTAATGCATTGAGGCAAAATACTGACAACAAACATATAATTGTATGTTTCAATTGAAATATAGCACGCATAGCTATAAGCAACGATATAGTCATAGTTTAATTTTGCTAGCATGACTAGCATTGAATAGATATCGTATGATGTGCGATAACGGATATAATTCATCTCAATAGCGGAGCAGTGCGTTTGCGATTGTGTTAATTCGCAGTAACAGTAATATATACGTACATATGTCACTGCTATTGTGTCGCCCGCGGCCACATCAACAATGTATATGCACTAAGACCTCTAAGTTCGCTGTTAGTGTTACCATGTGCTATTTTGTTTCGAGGATATATTAGTATATTCAAACTGTCTGACACATTCGGCCTTTTATGTATATACTTTTTTCTTATAATTAATATTTAAATTTGGAATTAAGTTTGAATTTGCGTCCGTTTTTTTAGAGAAAATATATTGTCAGCTTTACGTTTGCTAGATTGTTCGTCTTTTTAACTACTAACTTTTACTCGCGACCCGCGATAACATACATGTCATACAAAAAGTCACGATCATCACCTAATGAAGATTATAACATTGTATTCTATCATAAATTGACATAATACAATACAAAAATGATTTCTCATGTAAACAAGATAAGTGTTAATTCAACAATTCGTAAAAATTACGATGTTTTTATTTAAAAAAATTAGATTAGTACGATCATTCGTAACTTTAACAAAGTTTTATTCTATACAATTTTAAGTTAAGAAAATTATTATTCTGATTCTATTTGATACTATCCAATAGTAATAAGTGTTTGTGGTGAGCGTAGTCATGAATCAAATGCATGAATGAGCTCCGAATGGCCACGTGGCGCAGTTCTCACGCCGTCGCCGCCGGCTTTTTATCGCGCCTTCATTTTTTCGAGGCGGTGTCGCGTGGGTTACATCTGCGCGTCCACGCAACACCCCCACGACGCAGCACATGGCGCTTGCTTCGCTAATTGCCTTGTCATGGAATACTTCTTGATACTCTCACTCCAAATCCTAGACATAACAAAGTCGACAACCCTAACAGAAGTACACGATATGTTTGAAATGTTCGAAATTACATTGAATTTTAAATTCAAAATTTCTTTCCCCTTGTCTTTACTGCTATTAAAGAGTTCACGGCCGAGCAAGTTAACAGCATGTAAATTTTAATTATATTATAATTAAAATTTGATTAATAAATATTACTAAATGAAACATATCACTAAAAACTCGACAAGTATCTCTACTATATTTTACTTATTTTCAAAAAACCTTTCTAATTTTCCCAAATCAGGTCATGGTTTCATTCACACAAAACTGTAAATCAGTGGCAAATTTCGAATCAATCGAAGTTTGGAAAGTTAACGAGACGTTTTTGACCTTTTACAAATATAAATAAAAATTGATTAAGGTTTGATTTATTTAGCAAAATAGAAGAAAGTTTTTATCCATTAATACAAAAGAAACAAGCCATTTAAATAGAATACAAAACAAAAAGGCAGTCTGTCTTTTGTCAAATAAAACGTGTCAATGTCCTTAACTTTTTTTAAGTGATTCGAAGGCGGAAATAAAACAGTCAGTACTGACAAGAATTGTCAGACCGTAAGACAAATTCTGGCAAGTCGTGCAAATTGTTCAAGTCAATAGTGAATAGACAAAGGTAATGGCTATGTTCTTTCTGCCTTGTATTAGTTTAACAAACGGTTGTCACGACTCGGGTCAGTCGTCCGGGGCCAGTGGACCCTTCATGTGTCAACAGATGTAATGAGAATGTTTTCTGCCTGCGACGGACTTCTAAACGTTGCTTTTCACCTACAAAAATATTATTATCTTTGTTTTGTCAAAGAGAAAGAGAGGGATAGCCAGAGGATTGATGTTTGACTGCGCATAAAAAGCATAAAGCGAATGTAATAAAACGATTCTTTATATGTAAAATGTGAATTCTTTAAGTGTAAAATTGGTTGGAAGCAAATGACTTAAAAGGAGCTTCTTAAACTTAACGCCGTACATAATCCGAATATGAATTAAGTACGGTTGCAGATACACTCTCGGGTCAAATTTCATTCTCATTAAAACATTTTGTCCTCAAATTTTGAGGGAAAAACGGTGGCCGAAGTGTGTAATAATTGAATACCATTCATTATAAAAAAACAAGAACTAACTTTAAAAAATGTTGCTGTTTTTGATACCAGGAAAATGTCAAATCAATATAAAATATGTCAACAGCCTGTATAGTCAATTGCCAGAAAAAAGAGAAATATTGAATCGATATTTTGAATTTATAAAATTTCACATTAAATATTCTTGTTATCTTTTCAAAATAAAAGACAACGTAAGTATTTTTTTTATTTAAAACAAACCGGTGTTAAAACACGAATTAGGACGGTCCACCAAAATTAGGAGCAAAATGAGGCCATCAACGTTCTAAATGTTTAGTGATGGGCATTGAGCGCTCCAGGCGCAATCGTGTCTCGAATTAGTGGCGAGTGGCGACGATACATGGCCGCGACCTTCGAAACATTCATACCTATAGATACCGACAAGAAGTCCTTGCCTTATTTATTCATTTAACGAAAAGTTATGAAAAGTCAATTAATAAAATTATAATAATAAACGAAGAACTATCTAAAATATAAATAATACCAAACAATGTAAATTTGCTAGAATCAACATGAAAGCAAGGGATACGTCTGTCATTTCAAATACCAAGGCTGTGACTGCAGCAGTATTCTCTCATTCAGTATCGAGTAGACGGTGTCAGCAGATGCTAAGCTCAGAGCGAACTTTTCAATGAGAGGCAATAAACAAAGTAATTTGTACGAAGTTGTCATACGCAACTCGCCAGCCGTCACTTACTCGCTGATTTAGTGTTACCATGCGTCCCGTTGTTCTAGGAAAGTTAGTACGAATTCAAAAAGCAAACATATACGTAAAAAAAAATTATTGAAAATTTTAAATGCAGCTTTTGGATTAAAGACGGTAATAAGAGTCACGGGCGTCAATGCCGAATTTAAGAATTGTATGTAGCGAGTAAAAACTTTTTCATCTTTATTACCTCAATGCTTAGTGATTTTCGATAAAAAAAATGAATATTCAAATTTGGAACATACGATAGTACTATCGTATCAAGCAGTCGACGGCCGCTCGCCTAACGACAACGCGCCAACAGTTATGTTCATTTCTTGTTCCGCGGAGATTGGTTTTTTGTACGTCTACAGATTTGTGTAATTCCGAAACACTGTTTTTTGGCGATTCCACCGAAAATTGGAACCTGTAGGTACATAAAGCTGTTGTTAACGAAAACGTGTTTTGTATTTTATGTACACTTATTTATTTAGTGCCAATTTCAGTGTTAGCATCCGGGAATAACGGTAATAGTCATGAGACATGCATAAATTACTCAATAGAATCTACTTTTGAATAATGCATATATGATTGGTATTATATTAAACTGGAAAATATCAGTGAAATTAGGTGTTCGTAACTCTAGATTAAAATATAGAATAATTAAAAAGAATTGGTTGTTAGTTGGTCTTTATTAATCGCTTGATAGATTCGTATTTTTTACCAGACCTATTTTGGACCACGTTCTTTATAACAAATTCTTGGTATAAGTTAACGGTTGTGAACCTCAATACTTTTAATAATATTCTATTCAAAATTTGCACGTCCGTGCTCACCTTGTCTATTTTATTTCTACATTGTTTACCTTTGCGTATGAATATCAATGAGTGTTGAGCCAATCCGTCTATTGAATTGCAAGGTAGCATGATTTAAATATAAATACATACAGGAAATACTCACAAACACAATATTGAAATACCTTTGTATGTGTCGTAGAGTAAATAATAAGAACACATTGGTAATACACACATAGACGTTACCAGTGGTAATAAATGGTATGCTTATTAGATCTCAAACGTAATTCGTTTAAGATCTAATAACCATACCATTACTATTCCACTTGAAAACAACAATAACGATAATAATTTGTTACTTATATATTATTCTTAATAAATCATTAACTTATTGTCAATACGTTATTATATAAAAAGGAACAGTGTTTTACATTTCGTCCTTTCTTAGAGTTCTGTAAATGAAGGTCACCCTACACAGCGACCGTGGCCGAAGCTTCCTGCGGTCGGACTCAATTAAAACTCATTGCAGGAGCGTGCGAACTGACCGCCGGCACCCGCCGTCCACCGCCCCCCGGCGCCCACCGCATGCCGCGGCCGCTCCCCTAACCCCACAGGAAATAGTGCTTGTCTAACTTGACTTCGAGTTTTCGGTCAATAAACTCTCTATTGATACATTACGATCCGCGAATCACTCCTTTCCTTTATTGATTCATGTTTAAACAGTCTAAAAAATCTAAAATGAATCATTATTTAATGTCGTTCAAGACTTCCAAAATATAAACAAACACTTAAGCTACATTTTATCTAATTAAAAAAAAACCTTCCAATGTAAATGCCTTATACTACATTTTAAAATGAAACATTACAATTAGATATTGCAAATTGTAGGTAACCACGTGACCAAAATGTTATCACAAAGAAATGTGTTGCCGTCTTCCTTTACTATTGTTACTATACGTCACAAAGTAATAAAGGGTCCTCGCTGATTCACGTAATGTTGATAAACTCGACTACCTTAATGACTCATCTTGGCACTTGAAGCGTTGTATACAACGTGCGTGGCTTACGTTTTGAATTTTTATCCTTTTTGGCATTCTGACAAAATAGTGACAACACAATGACCTTTTAAAAGAATGTATCAAGTAACAATTGAACGATTATTTTTTTAGCGCAATATACAGTTGTTTGATGACCATCGAAAAAACGCTATACGCTAATCATGTTGATGAAGCAAGGCAGGACCAAGTTGCAAGGAAGAAAGTCCGCATTATTAAATTAAACTATATTTAGATCCTATTATAATTATGTAAGTACTACATCGAAGCTGTTAACTGGATATTTTAGCATGAATTTAGATTGATATCAGTAATATAGAACATGGCGTGGCTTATGGAATGTGTTAGGCAGAGAGATAACGCCCCCATTTCAATCGCCTATTTGACCGACATCGTCAGTGATAAGCTTGCAAATATTTTACACATATAGCTAAATGTTAACATCGGTTCCACAGCTGAAATGACAACAAGTTTTCAAGAAGTTATGGACAGTGGAAACACAATTGTAATTATAATATAATGCACAATTATTACTTTACAAAACGTCTATTAAAACACAATATGGTTGCCACTAAAGATAATTAGAGTAGCTAAAAATAAACGGCTGCAAGACACACTGTGATCTATTTTCCATTTTTTCTATATTTAAACTTCAAGATAAAAAGACAAACAATATGTAAGCTATTTATGAAAAATTAACAGTAGAGCGCACTGGCGTAGACATATACCTACTAAATTAAATAATGTTACACAATGCTACACTATGTGCTAAGGTTACACAATACGTTATTATAGATAAATTATAAAAGTTAATTTGAAATTAAATTTCGAGTCCAAAGGTAAGCGATTTATGATCAAAATACTAATTAAAAAAAAATAGACGTTAGAAAATTACGTTTAATTGTATGTACAATTACCATAAATTAGCATAAAATTCTCTTTTACAGATTATAAATGAAAAATTACTGCAAATGTTATGTCGTAAAAAAGTTACATGGCGTCTACGGCGAGGCGATGGCGTATTAAAAATAGAGTATAGGTAAAGAGTAGAGGCGAGTGAGGCGGCGAGACTGTGAGGCCCGCATTTTGTGCGGCCTGGCACTCAAGGCCCGCGAGTCATTGCTCGCCCGCGCCTCAAGGCGAATCCGCAACCGCCCATAAACCGCCGAATGTAGGTACCATCGACTATTCTTTATATAAATATAATTAAAAAACACACTTGATAGTTTTGTGTAATCGGTTTATAACAATTTTTCTGATTATATTATCTTTCAAGTTAAAATGTAATGTTAGAAAAAAGTTTTCGCTAGCTATTCGAATGGTATTTTTTTTAAAACAAACACAAGAAGAAAAGCTTGTAAAATTGTATGTAGTCTACGTTTATTGGGGTACCCATAGGGTAGAGGGCGCAAGGCTTCGCAGTGTAAGTCATTGCGACGGAGGCGACCCGATAAGAACTCGGCGGGTGTTCTCAAAATAGAGGCCATTCGACGAACCGATTCGAACTGGTTTTATTAGTATTTGGGCGGTACAGCTAGGGCTGCCAACATTCCGTGTAATTCGAAAAATTGCAGCAAAAAAGAAAACCCGTGATATGTCAACCCTTGACACCTTGGCGTAAGGTGAAAAACAAAAAACGTTCAATGATGATTCTTAAGAGATGATGAAAAAAGTTATATTTAGTGATGTTTTTCATATCATCCACTCAGATCCGAAGACATCGAGTTCAAATAGCCTGATGTGTATTATGCAAACCAGAGAGGGTTGACGGGTCAAGACCGGAAAAATGGCAGCCCTAGGTGCAGGGCGCCTGCGCAGGCGCGAGCCGATAACGTCTATTTGGGATTACATTTAAATGCTTTCACGGTGAATCTTCCCACCGTTCTGGTACGAATATATGAGATGTTATATATAAAAGTAAAAAAAAAAGATTTGAAATAATGTAACCTAATAATCCTTATTGAATAGAAGACAACATGTCAATTGGATTCCTTTACTTAGCTTTTTAGGTTTAAAATACGTAGAGAAACTTCTTTCTTGGCTTACTTTTTCCTATTATATGTTAAAGATATTCTGATTTTAATATACATATTACTTAGGCATTTGAGAGTGTAGTACTGGAAGACACAACAGATACATACTCCGTGTAATATCATCTAAATGCTTATTGCGTCAATACTCAATTCATTGAAATACGATGCCTTCTAAAACAACTGACCCATTCGATGTATTAAAGTGAACGTTGCCCTATTTATTAATCAAGAATTTATGTCTTGGAAAGGTTCTCCATCCCTAATACATAAGACAAAACAATGACATCATACATTTGGACTCTATTCAGGCAACAATAACATAAGGTTTAATAAATAAGATGGCAAACGACCAAGCTGTTACTTGAATTCGCTAAAATAGCGAATAACCGTTGCCATTTGCAAATGCGTTGCCCGCCTATAGTCGAGAGAAGAGAAAACGAATAGAAAAAGGATATCCTCCTTATACCCTCCGTACGAGTCGCTTCCTCTGCCAAATTCACCTTCCATCCATTTCCTTCCTTATAAGAAAAGGTAGAAAGAAGCCTTTAGGCCTCTGGCACAAACACTCAAGAGACGAAACGGAGAATTGCTTCCACTGTCCGTCTTCTATGTGGTCTTATTACACCGATCGAGCCGACTTACGTAAAAATCTTATTGTGGCTCTACCACTGAATGTTTTAAATCTAACCATAAGTTGCAAAGATTATAATTTGCTTAATTAAATATTTGGAATGTAAATATGGTAAACTTTACTGTACATTTGAAATACGAAATTAAAGCTCATAGTACATACACGCACGACATTCCAGTGAGTTATTTTTTACTATCGCGGTTATCGGTGACCGTTTTAGCAACCATCTGCCGAAATAGTGGGCCCCGATGCCCGCCAGATAAACACAATCCACCGGGTTCAGGGTCAACCGCTGGGGGCAAGTTGGCAGTAAAGCTATCAACTGTACAATAACATCTTGTTAGCAGCATATGACTTAAGTTTAAGAACGTGTATTTGTGTTAGACTTCACGTGACGTACATACAAAACATATGGTAAGCAATATATAAGTCATTGACAGTTGGACCATAGTCATTTTTAATAGCTAATTAACATTACATAAGATACTTAATATACATTTTTAAATTATTTAGAGAACAGGCATTTTGTAGTCTGAAATTAAGTTATTACTTAGTTAAAAACCTTTTTTTATAGTCCTGGGAATTAAATTTTACCTGTCGATATTAGTCTATTCTTTTAAAATATAAAAACTATTAAAAGAGACGTTATGGTAGTATACTAGTTTACTTGAGCATATTTTGGTTTAATCTGTACTAAAAGTAAATCAATACAACTCAGGCGATAATTAAATATCATACACTAAGCAACCGTTTACGTACTTATATCGGAATTGTACAGTTCCTCTGACGTCAAAATTTACTGTGTATGTGGTAATTATTATCAAGGTAAAGCGAGTGATAACAATCACACAAAAATTACACACCAATTTGTCATGTTACGACACCGCGTCACCTAATTTTATGTCTTCAATTTTTATAATTAATTTGCGGTAATTTTTTAGTTCCTTCTTTAGCAGGTGAAGAAATGTAATTTAAAATGATGTACTAAATACACCTGCTAATTTAATAGGCTATTTTAAACATAAACATAAAAGAGACACAATTATTTTGATAATACAATTCACTTAAACACATAAATGACAATTAGACAATGTACAGTCGCCTCCATAGGCGGTATTCCACTTACACAAAAATTGCCTCGTACCCTGCAGATACATAAACTTCGTCTCTTTTTTACAAAAAAGCTATTGACCTACCCCCGACTATTTTGTATTTTAGGATTTAATATTGTTACAACATTTAAAGTTCCAAGACGTATAAGACGTTGAATCGGTTTTCGTTAGTTGGTATATCGCCAACAAACCCAACTGTACATTTATATAAATTTCCTTAAGGTGTTAGCTCAATATTTATATATTGCATTCAAACTGGCTAAGTGTTGACTGACAGGTAATATTATGTATGCAGTAATTCATACTCGATACTTCTTAGCGGACTGCACAAAAAACTAACTAAGTCCGTTGAGCAATGCCCGCTTTTACTACTTTTTATAACTAACCAGTGAATGCTTGGAACTTCCAACGCGTTAGTTTCATTGATCAATAACCAGGCAATCGTGAGCCCCGCTTAATATAGAAAGCCTAGCTTTTTATCTATTACCCGATTGAAATGAAACTTGATTGTGTTCAGATGAGATTACTAAATGTAGCTTAAGACTTTGATGTTTGCCTTTGACCATCGAAGGGACGAGAGTAGAAACACACCTACACTGTAAACTCTCTCAGATATAAAGAGTATAATCGTAACAAGAAATAAAATAGGATAACAAAATATAATATAATTATAATAACACAAAAATTTCAAACACATATTGTCATCCTACACATTTTTTTAATGTTCTGTTGTGTCGCAGTGGAAACCAGCGTTAAAATTTAAAACTACGCTTTGGAATGTTTACTTGTAAATACGCATATATGTATGTTTATCTTTTGCAGGTTTAACATATTTACAGCTTGTTAAGAATGCTACAAATGGTATAAAATATATTTTAATATATGACGGCCTCGTGGCCTAGTTGAAATAGTACCTGTCTGCGTTTTCTATTTTATACTTTCAATTAATACGCACGTTTTAAAGGTTTTTGATCTATATAACTCAATCTTCTTTAGAAATATATAAGTTCAAACTTTCGTGGTTTTTTACTATTATACTGGGAAATATCGAGAGCCCACATAGCTTAATTATGGTAAGAATTTCTTACGAACAGCATAAAGACTTTGATGTCAAAATTAAAAGCAAATTACAAAATATTGTATGGAACAAAATCAATGTGGGGCTACAATTATATAGAAAAAATTAATAGTATTCTATGACGTAATGTGCACCATCATCGACCTGCCCTTATCCCTACGGAGGGTCGGCACGGTATGTGATGCTTCTCCGTACATCTCTATCGGCCGTCATATCTGAATCTAACGTACGTATTTGACGTAACGTCCACGTGATTGTGTACTACCCATAGACTACAACGGATATTGTGAACTTATGTTTAAAACATTGCATCTCATTTATTTTTACCGCAGGCACATGTATTTATAATATTGATTGTCGCTTCTTATATGTCCGTGTTATTAATAAACAACAAAAGTTTCCTTATGATATAAAACAGTCGTATTTTCGCGATAAAAATCATTACTAGAATTCAATTACTTTAAGGCAAGTAACGTTAAGTAACGTAACATTTGTATACAAGGAATTTATAACTACCCTGCCATGCATTCAAAGTAAGTAAATATATTTATGGATAAAAAATACGTCATTAGGCAAACCGCATACAGGATATTTTTTTATTTTTGTATTTTTATTCTGAGAAATTTACCGTTACTTATCCTTTACGGAAACTAAGTTTAAATTAAGTAAAATATGTAATTAGAATTAAAATTACTTTGTTTAATTTTTAATTAAACTGTGTCTGTGACTAACACCGTAAAATGTTTTCTTGCTTATGTTATTTTTATCCCCTTTAAATTCAGAATACTTGAAGGTCCACTTCCAGCATTGAAATACATATGTATGTTTTAGAATGTCCTAATGGAAAATTGTGTATTACTTTTTAGGAACTATCGTATAATGTTTCAAGGTATACTAACTTATAATACGTTGCCGTCATGATTTTAATACTTTGAAACGTTTTATGAATAACTTATGCGAAATATCTATGATTTAATCAACTTAACATCTAGTCAAGGTCAAGTCTATGGAATGAAGGTTTTATGTGATGAATACATGATCGCTCTTCCGGTCCACAAATATGATGGCCAATAAAATATGATGCCATCGTTTGACTAAAAATGAATTTAGAACATTCGAGATTATATTTTATTATATAAGAGTAGGATAGAGATTCAATTTTATTTTTTGGAAGAGGTCAGAATACAGTCTTATACCCAAAGATTTGGTGACGTCATAGCTTCTCAAAGAACTATTCTGGAATGGGTGTGAAACTACTTACTACTAAACCATTTCATGCCCCTTCAGCTGTTGTCTATCGTATTACGAAGTATTAGGTAACAACTATAAGGTATATGATTTATTACAGCTGATACTTTTTAAAGTAAACGAAATAAAATTTTGTACATATATGTCAGTAGACAGTTCGCTCGGAACCATCAGTACGCCACGAGTTCGCGAAGGAGACAATAAACTGAGACAAATGAGTCGTCGTTTCCCACGGGGCCGCCGGCTATCATTCCGGTTTTCGCCAACTTAAGTGTTTGTTGTCAAATTAATCGGAAGGCGCGTCAGTGTGCGATGTGCGCGACCAGTTGAGCGACTATTCATTCATAGAGACTGGTATGCCGTGCCAGCTAGACCGAGCGCTGCTCGCCTCGACCGACCTTCGCCGCCGCAAAAACTCTGTGAGACAACGCCGATCGCAACTATGTAGAAGTACCAGCCGAGTCCAGTACCACTCCCACGTCCCACACGACTCTCACAGGACGCACCCGTGTGCTAATTCACCTCGCGTCCCAACCGCAGCGACAAACACTTTTTCCCGATGTCCACTAGAACAGATATAGAAAGACCTGTTATAATGTACTTTATCAACGTACTTTTCATTTACAACGCACAATGGACAACGTTAACGTGAATCGCAAACGACGTTCGTGTCTAAGAAATATTCCAAAACGAAGAAGTAGCGATGCGATAAAAAACAGCAACGAAGTAAGAACATAAAAAGTGTCATTTTTGAAATAGTATCACAATGACATCATGCCACTGTCGAGCAGAGATTTCGTACAAATTTTATGATTAAAATACAATATTGGATAAGACAATTTGGTTTATTTTTGATGCTACGACAGATTTTTGTTTTTAAAGTTTAATTTGTTGGAACTTAAATTTCACAATATTTTGGAGACAAGCAGGCTTAAAATGTGATCTCGCACCAATAATATTTGATATCAGATTGTTCTATTACTAGGCAATCATGACTTGTCTTCAAATAAATTACACTGTACTTGCACGAAAAGTAAGATCATTCGTGCCTCGTTTCATCAAGACGGAGATACAATTCTATTTAACAATATTTGGCACGCCTATTATTAAATCACGATAGTAAATTTATTAGCGATCATTTGAACAAAATCGAATTACTGTATATATATCCTAAAAGATGTTTAATTTTTTTTTATTATTCTATAAACCAATCTGTGTAAAACATAAAATATATTGTATTTTTAAAATTAATAATAATTGTAATAGGTACCGTTAAAGATTCAGTGAAAGAGATTTCAATCCCCTAAAACTTGTATTAATAAAACACACGTCTGAAAGTCCATTTTTTTAAGAACATTCTCTAGTTGATATCGATTAGTTACTAGGTGGTAACATAGTGAAAAGCAGACATCGAAATCTATCTCTGTCTTATAAGTATAAGTTAAAAGAGACAATAGAACTTAGAATTAGCAACATTATTTTGTTTGCACACGTTATAGAGAACTATGTTGCTAACTAAACATTTTACTTAAAGAATAAATTCTAAGTATTTTTATATATTGCAGACTCGACGTTCATCAACGTTTATAAGCGTGTGAGACGTTTTGCTCCATCTTTCGGCGACTGTACATTACGTCATATGATCGTATTTGCTTAAATTCTTGCGTTCTCATTGAGCGCCGGATGGTCAGGAGTCAACGAACTCATTATTGTGCGCGGTGTCACAGAATTTTAATTATTTTTGTATCTGTCTTTATCTATAACTAAATTCTATGAAACCTAATGTTATCGCACGAGACACAGAATATAATATTGAATAAAATATTATCTGATGTGTTTATTTGTAATGTGTTAGTCGGGCATTTATTTTATTTTAAAAAATATTTGACTTTACTATCAATATAGCGACTAGTAAAGGGTGTACCTTAGTAAATCTGATTTTCGATTTTAACTCACAATCTCTGATTCTTTATGACGATGGTTGAGTTTAGATTGCATAAGTTTTCTAAGTCTTTGAATTCGCCATATTTTGTAACGCGACGGTTTCGTCTCTACTTTGTCCAAATTAAGGACATCCTTCTTACAAACCACATAGCTCAGCTTATCTAGTTTAATAATCTCATTGTAAAAGTAAGATAGTATAGGTAAATGAATTCTTAGTAGGATTACTATTACTATTGTAGCTTCTAGAAGTAAGGTTAATTAAGTAAGTTAGAAGAGGTCGAGCTATATATTTAATGTATATAAATAATAATACACAACATAATTTAACATTAAAAAACTATAATCCAAATAATACAGAGTATAATTATTGACGTTTAAAAGCGTCTATTATCATGGAACAGGAATCGGGAGTTGGCGTAGCGGCGCGGCGAGTGCTGAAACCCATCGGTACCTCAGCGGTGACGTCACCGGGCGCAGGCTGCCGAGCGCCGGCCGCCGAGCGCCTGCCGAGCGCCCACCAAGGACAGTAAACATTCAACAGGTCAACGCTCGCCGCCGTCTCTAGCCAGCTTTTTTCATTTCGGCCCTGAGTGTCCTACGATCTCTTCATGACTAAAGAGGCCCGATAAATGATTAATAAACCTGATTTTCGTGTATCGATAATATTTCTTGAATGAAACTATAAAAAGATCTTAATTTTATTATTTTGCTGTTCGAAGTTAGGATCTCATAAATAAGAGAATTTCATTGACCCTGGTAAATTACAATGTCGAATTTAAAAACAAAAAACACCAACGACTATCGTCAAGAGGTATAGGCAGAGATTAAGTTGTCATTTCATACGACATTGATGCAGCTATCGCGTTTTATCGGTTCATCCATTAATACACAAGGTTACTCAACGATTGAAGAAATAAGCTTTTACTATACTCTTGTCGCGGCTTTGGATTAGTACCTGAGGTTGGACTAAGTACAAATTTGCAGAAATATTGTAAGTCATAGCCCAAAAGTCATCGATACATGTACGCAAATGGTACACAAATGTGAATAATTTTCTAGTAAATGTAACACTAGCAACGCATTATTTTAAATATGAAAATATATAGGGAACCTAATCCTTGTCATCACCTGATATATTTCATGATAGTATTTCACAGTGGCATGGTAAAATAAAATGCTACAAAGTTTATAGTTGTAATCGACTCGCCACCCACTTCGCAAACTGTCAAGCACTCTCGTAGCTCGTAGATCTATATCTACTAGGTGATCATAAAACGTGTCAGCACGCGAGCCTAGTACAAAGGGATTGAATACTAAATTATATACATTTCATAAACAAGGTAATAAAAAAAATATCAAAAAAGGAATCTTAGATCCAGCGTCGACGATATGTGACATGTCCAACTGAAGGTCAACATTTTTGTCCGAAATAAAGACAGACTATGTGATATATTTAGGCATAACTTAATTTTTATCATACATTAGCTTTGTTAGCATTGCTTAGTGATAGGCTACAAAATTATTTGTTTGTTATTTTTTTTTCAGTTACTTAAATTTAAGTTTAATAATACTTTACCCTACTATGATATTTTTGCCATTTATACAGTCTACTCCATCCTACGCTTTGTACGTCCGTTGAACGGAACTAGTTTTAAATTCGGAATTCCGGTACACTTGAACTCTTATCTGTATTGTCACAAATCCGGTTCGTTTGAATGACGAATAAAAATGGCGGAGCCGATCGCGATATTATACGAGTAATATTCGCAATCTTTATATCTTCTTTTTTACAAGTATATAAGAAATATTTGAACTTATATGTTGATACTAGCTATCGCCAACAACTCCGTCCGCGCATATAAAAAAAACATAATGAGTAGTCTATATGTTCTTCCGGAATATGTTCGACGTTCATACCAAATTTCATCGAGATTCGTTCAGCCGTTCTGGAGATACCTTCAAACATCCATCCACTTAAACATTTGCATTTATAATATTAGTAAGATAAATAGTAAGATAGAATAATCAACTGCCGGTATGTAGAAAGTCATAGTTCTTTAAGACTGACTGATTTGATTGTATTGAGGCTTAAATGAGTATAACACTTAAAATTTACGGTTACTTCAAAACCAAATGCACAAATATTTGCAATAGAAATAACAATAAAAACGGAAACAGTTTAGTTGAAATCGCGACAAATTCCAAAGATGTATGCGTTTTTTTACATATTTAGGTCTAGTTCACATTTTATTATATTACATACATTGTTTCATTTCAAACAAATCGGGCATTTAACTGGCATCTTTTATTATAAATATATTTCGTTTCTGTGCTTATTTAATTGTAAGATTATTGTACTTAAACTCATCTCTAAAACAGGGAAACTTAACCGTGCAATATTAATTTAGGAGCGATTTTTTATCTGTCGCCGTTTTGGTTCGCTAATCTTACAATACGACTGCGAAAAACCCCTCTGGCACTTATCGCTTACAGTTTAATGGATTTTTTGGTACATAAAAATATACTTTGTCTTCTCAAAGAGCTTCAATGTTTTATACGTATTGCTCATTTGTTTCAGTTAAATAAATAAAACTTGTAACCTACAAATTTCTATCGTCGATCCTACTAGTTTATCATTACCACTAATTTAATGTGTGTATAGGCTCTTTGTGGGCGGTACAGGACCGGGCATTGTGGCAATCGTTGGGGGAGGCCTTCATCCAGCAGTGGATAAATTAAGGCTGATTATGATGATGATGATAGGCTCTTTTGGAGTGCATGATCCAGAACAACGAGGGACAGAAAAATGTGGTTCAAAATGGAGAAGGCCTTTGTCAAATTTGCACACGGACAAAAATTATATAGTAATAATAATTAATAGAAATAAAACTTATGTTTGTATATTACAGTTTGAACAATGCATATTTTACCAAACAAAAGTTCACAGTTCATCTTATTCTATAGCCTGAACAGTTTTAGACAATGACGACGTAAAAATGAAGGTTCATAATGAAGACAGCAGTAACCAAGCTGGCGCAACTATTACCTAACGGTTGCATCTTCCCAGTAGACCGTTATCCACTAACTTTGTATTATACGAAGACCTTAACGTCAATGCAAACTGTCCGGGCAATGGAATTCAAAATAAAACATCGTATTACGAGTACTAGCTATCATTACAACTACTCTCCGAAGTGCTCAGGTTATTACAAGATTCATTTTGTAAATTACTAAGCTTCTTAAATGTTAAAGACAAATATTTATAGCATATTACAACTATTTTATGTTCTTGTAAAGGTATGTACGATGATGGATCAACAATATCTTCTTACATATTCATTTATACTTGACTCTGGACTGAATTTGTGGTTATAGATAGATAGATAGATAGAATTTGTGGTTATACTTCGGGATAAATGATCGAAGACTAAAAGTAAAGTTTTTATTTTTTACGATCTTAAAATAGTAGTGTAACTAAAGTTAAATAAAAAAAACATCACATTACAGTAAAGGAAATCATGAAAATGTTCTGGCATTCACTGCTTTTAATCTTTAATGCCTATTTTGTAAAGATGTGAAATAATATTATAATAGGCGTAAATTAATTAATAGACGATGGAGTTTTTATTAGATCGTCATTTATTTCACGGCTAGTCATATCCTGTAGAAAGGTATACATTGCGGCCAGTTGTAGACAAGAGAAAAGTTAAACAAATTTTACGCCTGTAGTTATTTTAAACCACAATAGCAAGGTGACTGGGTGGTCGGAATCAAAACCTTTGATCGAATATCCCAATTTCTCTAGTTCTTTATTTAATAACACGAGTTAATTAAAATATTATAATCTAAAAAGAAGTACGACCAATTAGCATACATCCTTATATGTCTAGACACTATATGTATATGCCAGAGAGGTGTAATGTTATCCCTGTCTACCCCTTTGGATTATGAGCATGAAAATTATAAAGTTGCACATAGTACAATTTACAATATAATTTTTTAATCTGTTTAGGATTGTCTAAATATAAAAGTTTTGAACATTAAGTGGGTATAGGTGTATTTTTAGTCGAGATAGGCGATTGTTCGTGGGGCAAACGGTGCCGGCTCGGCGTGGCGATGCCGGTTGCATTCCACTTTGCCGCGTTCCATTACGCAGCCCGGCCTGTTCGCCGTTCGCTGCGGCCGCTCGCCCTTCCGAGAAAACACCGATGTCCCTCTCGCACTAAGCATTCAACTTTATTGCCTATGTTTTGGAATTCTGTTCATTGTTTGTACTTAGCCCGCTTCAATGCGAGTACCTAATGAGGCAACATTTAAATTGACAAACATCCGGTCAAAGGTCGAACACATTTTTCTAAACCTACCGTCAAACTCAATTTTCAAACTATGTAAATCTTTTGTACACTGTCATAATTTTAATCGCGTATGCCTTTTAATATTCGAGCCCAAATAAACAGATAAATTAGAGCATAAAAACAGACACCTAACAGTATATACTACAAATATTTGTCTTGGTAATCGAACTCAGTGCCACCCCAACACTTTGGTACTTTAACCGCTGAGTTGAAGGATCGTTTGCTACTTATTATTCGCAAATTCAGAATGACGTCACACAGCGTACGCCTACGAAATAAGATTAAGAGAGAAACAATAAAATTGTCGCCCTCATGGTTTGGTTTGGTGAAGGAAATTAGCCAGTCGGTGATTAATGGAGGCCAGTTATAGCGAACTTCCTGCGCTGGGTGCCGAGCTTGCTGGGGCCGAGGCGGTACGGTTCGCAAAAAAAGAAAGCAAGTCGATCAACACGCGAATCATATTGTCGCCGGCGGCGGCTTTGCTTGGTCATTGCCATTGCCAATTACAACAAAAGTATAACCGATGAACTGGAATCGTCTATCGTATCAGTTCACGCTGTGATTGTTACACATTTTTTTGTTTACTCGTTTATCGAATTACATTTAATGATCATATTCCTATGATCATATTTGGCCAAACACCTAACATAATAATTATTTAATTTGTACTCTTTAAATTTAACTTATTTTCTAATGAATTATATATAATTATGGATAATAATCTCATACCTATATTTATGTGTTCGCTCTATGGGCCACCAATTAAATTCACTGCATTCCATTTAGGCATATTCATATAGTAAACTAGCAGTCGCCCGCGAGTCCTTACGCGCGGAATTACAAAAAACTTAATATAGCCTATGTGTCCTTCCATTCATCCATCTAAACATTCTTATTTTTAATATTAGTAAAATTGTGTAGGCATATATAATAAAATCACCTAAATATAATTAATCGTAACAAAAATAAAAGTAATGATTACTATTTGCGGAAACCATGAAATTCACGATCACTGGCGTGCGTATATTTTAATTATAATGCTAAAATATTAACATTTATATTTTTTAGATTGTAATGATGAAATGACAATGTTTTTTTTACAGCCGAATGAATGAATAGAAATCTAATAATACTCATTTATAATATTATTAGCTGTCATCCGTGACTCCGTCAGCGCGAAATTAAAAAAATTAATAAGTAGCCTGTGTGTTCTTCCTGACTATGTTTCACATCCATGAAACATTTCATCAAGATCCGTTGAACCATTACGGAGATACCTTCTAACAAACATCCATGCAACTTTGGTATTTATATTATTATTAAAAATTAAGATTAAATATTTAATTTAAAATGCTTAATCAAACTTAACTTTTTTCGCATATAAAATTTGAACACTTGATTTTACACATTTCGTTATTACATTATAAAATTATATAGTTAAGTTTATGCGTTAATATGACGAATAAAAACGATTTCTAAAAATAAGGATAAAGTGTGTATGAATAGAATTATGAATTATCTTCTGGCGTTTTGCCGGTCATAAAATATGTATTACTCGAGTTACTTACTATTATTTTTTTAAAAATTAGAATTCTCTTTTTAGAATGTCTTTGTATTTTTACACGGGATTTGAGTAAGCCATACTATTTATAGATGATTTGTTTGTAGTATCTCAAATAGCAACAGAAAGTTCTTAGAAGTTTTGAAAGGCAACACAAAAAGTAACTTGAATAGCTTATGGAATGTTTATTATTTTATTACTAAGCACGTGAAGTTAAAGTAACTAAGAGATAACTGTTTGTCAGAATTCTAACTTACTGTTAGTGTAATAGTCTGAAAGTTAAATTGTATTGTCGAATTTCAAGCAAACACAAATGTTTAGCCTAACAGGGAATCATTATTTAATGACAAATATTCACTTACTTAAAGCTTATGAAACTATTTAATGATTAGTTAAGCATTTTATTAATTTATGGCATTATTCTTCTTAAATAATAAATTAACAGTAACTTACCTAAAGTTAATCCTTAAACCTTAAATTAGAAAATAATAAATAAATAAAAGGAAATTAATTTTTTTACAGACCGTTTAAAAACCTAACTATACTAATATATAATAGAAGAAATCTTTTCGCTGAGATGTTGTACTCGTTGTTCTTGTGAAATTAAAAAATAAACCTATATACTCCTATCTAGAAAATTTTACCTTCTAAATATCTGTCTTCCACCATTGTTCACTACATGACTCCCTGTCAACCGCGCGCTTGACGATAAAAGAACGTTGGGGCACTGGTTAGAGTTCGTAGTTCACAAAAACTAATTATAATGAAAAATACTCTCAAATGTATCCACAAACTGAGATAAATAGCTGGAATGTTGTTAATAAAAACAATTGGATCACAATTTTAATACAAACTTAACGGCTTGCATGCGATGCATTCATGTGGCCTTCATCAAAGTGACTCAGTTTACCTCACAATGAGGAAAACATCTTATATAGCTTACTAACTAAATAGATATGAGGTCATTATTACCACGATTCGAACTTTATTTATTTAAATAGACAACAAACAATAATTAAGTAAAGCTGTACAGAGATATTCATATTGTTTTAGTCAGTGTAACTTTATGTTCCTATTATTCCAGTCCAGCGATCGAACCTCCGCACATACACATTCCAGTGTGAGTTTATATTAATCATTTTAAAACAGAAGAATTAAATCTAACCAGCAAAAGATAAATGCATAATAATTCGGATTTTTTTATGTGCGAAGATAATTTATAAGGCAAAAATAATATGTATCAAATAGAAGAGCAATGGCTTAAAATTTTCGAGGAGGAGGAGGAGTTTCGATATATGATAAATTTTTCGCCAAGTAAATACTTATAAAGACTTATAAACAGTATTTTATGGTTTTATTACCTATGTTTTAACCCCGGACCTATGGTTGAGCTACTAGCTAGACAACAAGGTCAGGTCGATATGCAAGAATATTCATAAGTATTTATATAGACTTAGCATTAATATTCATATTGTCACTGATAGTTATAACAACATTTACTGTTAGGTGATTGACGTATGCCATTCGGGGTTGTTAACCCCGAAAGCTCATCCACGTTTCGTACGTTTTTACCTATCTATACAATTAATAAAATAGGAATGTATGTACGAATAAAAAATATTCCGTGCATATATCATAACGTATTTGCTTTACTTATAACAAAAAAGTCAATTTTAATATTTCTATCTGTATGTTTATCTAGTTTATTTAGTTAACCGTGATAATAATATCATATTATAAGTTTAAAAATAAAACATATAGCAATCGAATTATAAATAGATCGTATTAGTACTAATAACCATAGATTCAATGAACTTTATAAAAACGTCATTGAATTATGAGTGTGCATCTTTAAATTTAACAAAAAAATTGTCATCGTAATTTCAAGTTGCTCACGTAATGATCGATGCAAGATTGTACGCGTGGCCACCTCGCCGACACTGCGATAAACAGCTGACGAAGATTACTGATCGCCTAGATAATTGATTCCGAATGTCGACACTAAGCCTGTAACCGATACACGTTTTAGATAGTCGGTAACCTTACCGTACGATATTTTTATGAACTATGCGATATATCTTGCCATAAACAACATTTTTTATAGGCGAAAGGGACAAATGAACAGCGGCCCGTCTAATGTTATCCAACATGCATAGAAATCTTCCAGATGCGTTCCTCGCCTTCTAGAAAGAAGTTCGCTCTTTAAAGCATTCTTTAATTCGTTTAACATTGTTCTATTAGGATTCATTTAAATATTATATATACAGAAGTAAATAATTTTAGTTCTTAAGGTATCACCAACTGCAATAAACATTGGAGGCCATACTCTCGAAGAATTGACGAGTCCTAGCCTGCCTAGTCCTAGCCTGAGACTACCTGGTCCATTTATTTATGTTCTACTCTACTCTAAGAAGAAAGTCAATCATCGAATCCGATTCGGCATTCAGGAAGCTACGGAGAATCCTCTCATTCCAAGACTAACCGCAGTATCTCAAGACGAACGAACGGGAGTATCCTGGATACGGGCGCCACAGAATCAATCATCGCAGCGACCTTTGGAGTCCTATGCCTAGTAGTGGGCGGTATATTCCATCGGCATAAAACACACATAGTAAACAAGAAAGATGAAATTGTAAAAAAAACTAAAAAGGGTTAAGGTATAGTTAGATTTTTTATGAATCTAAAATAAAGTGTTACCTAGATGCCTACCTATTTGAAGGGATCGAGAAATTAAGATGTGATTGTAATGGTAGCATTGACGTTTTCATGTCAATTTCCATTTCATTATGATAATAAAATGTTTTTAACACTACTGTACCTACTGGTAGGTAGGACCTATAAGCTAAAGTTAGACATAGCTAGATCATTTTTTATACCCTAGTTACATATTTCTATTAGCTTGGTCGGGCGGCGCGTTTTAAACAAGTTATTGTGCGGCAGGCGACGGGCATAGATATCCCAGTTTTTTAAGTAATTAACGACGCGCCTTTCCATGTCGGTAAAATTTCACACACTCAGCACTCAGTGGGAAAATCGAGATGTTCGTAATTAACCGCTGTCGTCTCGCCACTCCGGGTATACAGGATCGGATGAGTACTGTGGTGTGGTCACTTTTATAAAAATCAATCCTCGGAATTCATCTCATTTTGTAAATACTAGAAGAAGAAGCGAGACTCCAGCCGGCAATGGCGTGCGAGTGAGCGAGAGAACGCGTTATGTATTATTATTCGAGCGTCGAATCGGGAGAAACCTGCGTGCGGGCCTCACGGGCGGCACCGCTCCCCGCGCCGCCCCGCTCCCCCGCCGATCATATGTTCGTGAGCGAGGCGCGCGCCGGCGCTCAGCCGCTCACTGCGAGTCGCGCACTCGTCGCTGCCGCAACACCGCCAGTGGCGCTCGATCAGCTGTCCGCGCGGAGCAGCGCTAGCGAGTCCCGCTCCCGTGTCCGGCCGGCCGCAGTGCGGTGCGCGATGGACCTGCTGTGCGAGGAACGCGTCAGCCCGAGCAGCGCCGGCAGCGCGGGTGAACCGGCCGCGGCTGCGCCGGGCCCGCGAGCCGCCGGCTGCGACCCGGTACTGCTGCGCCGCCGCGTGCTCGACAACCTGCTGCGCGCCGAGGAGCGGTACGCCGTCACCGCGAACTACTTCGCTACCCTACAAACGGAGATCACACCGCACATGCGCCGCCTCGTCGCCGAGTGGATGCTAGAGGTGAGCGCACCCGCGAGGCGCAAGCGCACGCCGCACCCACACCGGCCGTTCGCCATCTTGTCGGCGGCCACGTGTAGCCCTGCTGCTCCTCCCGGCTGCGCCCTGCGCACACGGAGTCCCCATGTGCCCCCGCCGCTCACTCCTGGCCGAATCGTTCGCAGGATGCCCACTTTGGAGTCCGATTGTCGCGGCCGGCGTTCATGGTCCACACCTTAGTGTCTTGTATGAAGGTGTCCGCAGTATCCGTATGATTTATGCTCTATTCGGTAGGTAATAAAGTCCTCGTTTGAATGCAGTATTGATGTTTACACGATCAGCTGATTGTGTTTTGTATCTTCGTATTAGAATCATATTAGAATATGACAAAACTACTAATTATTTTGAGACATAGTCCTCAATATTTTAAAAGTAATTTTATAGTCTCGGATTCTCGGATATTACTATCATCGTTAGGGGCCATTTCCGGGAAACGAGACAGGTTGGCCCGTAAAACACCTGATTGGATTTTATCGTACCTGCATGCGATATTTCGAGTGACAAATCCATCGACAGTGTATCGATATAATTGTAAAAGGTGCAGGTTTTGGGCTGTGGTCGGCACACAGCGCGACAGTTTGTAGGTAGTATAATGGTGGGTCGCAGTCAGAATGTACCGGCGGGTGGCGGGCGGCGGCGCGGCGAGGCGCGCGCGAGGGGCCCCGGCCGGAACGCGGCGCGGCGGTCGCCGACCGATGCGACTCGCTCGTTCTATTTGAATAATCAGCTGATTTTGACACGCACACAGCTGACGCCGCGCCGGACGCGCACTTATCGTCGCCGGCTATACAAGCGATTGTCGGCTCCTCGCATAACATTGCGATTTGAATAATTTGCATTATACACTTATCGATTCTTATAATTTATATGACTTAACTTGCAGTCATACAAAATATCTCGCAATAAATAAAAGAACTAAAACGTTTTATCGTATGTTGGATTTGGCTTCACTAAATGTTAATGGTATTATTTAGTAGTAGAAGCTCTAAGCAATAGTGCAGTGGGTAGAGTAGAACACTCGGCATCGGCACTGCGAGCAGTCAGCTGTGAAGTGCGGCCACGTGGGGCGAGCGAGCGCGGCGCGGTGACGTCACGCGCGCGATGGCGGCGCTGTCTCGGGCCGGGACCACAGCGGCATCCATCGCCGTCGTCGCCTCGTGGCCACGTATCGTCTAAACCAGTCGCATACCGATTTTCAGCACAAGAATACCGAAACCGCGGCTGTAAGGTCACTGACATGTCTATATATACTTACATGTTTTATATCAAATTAACTCGTACTTACGAAGTACCGGCCGCATCGTCACGCGCCGACCTACGCAGACGTGTGACCTCATCGCCTTACGTTTTGTTTAAACGAAATGTTATGAAACTGATCTCCGCAACTAATCTTTTTTTTAACTATTAATTTACAAAAAACTGTTCACAGAAAAATGTTAATTGTATTAGTTTTCAATAACATCCGCCAAAGATGTTACTTTAACTAGATCTACAATGAAAATATAGTATTTCCTTGACATGCACCGTTGACTACGATGGGAACGAAATAACAACTCAGTCGTAAATCTGTACTAGGTGATTAATTTTCTCAGTACGCGGTGTATGATAGAAGTTCTGATTCCGAGAACAATAGGTGCGTCAAGGCGAGACTGGAGCAAGTCAGCTGACGAGCGACACGAGCGTGAGATGAACAGCTGACCGGCTGCCGCTGCCGGCTAATGCACTATAAACATTTCTCCGGCGATACAATAGGTTCTGCATCCGCGCCGCCTCGGGTTACCGTGCGAAACTATGCGGCGAATGCGCCCTCTCCCCACTTGCCTCCCGCCTCCCGACTCGCTCTCGGCTTACCGTCACACCGGTGTCGTCTGTTTATGCTTTCCCTACTTTCCTGAAACACACAGCGCAACTAAGTTTGATGAAGTCGACGTCTCGCGGTGCGACACGAAGTAAATCGAATATCCCCGGGCCGCCCGACGTCGTGGAAATTGATAAAAGTTCCGTTACATTCCGTGCCGCCGACTCGCTCGCTCGCGAAAGGTGAACCCATTTCGAATTCTAACCGCCGCTAAACTTCGTTAATTTTGAAACCATAGCCCGATGGGTGGATACGTCAGCGGCGCGCCTGCAAATAAACTCGATTCACCACTCGAAACGTATAACGTTCAACAACCATCTTTGCTGATAAGAATTTCGAATGCAGGGAAGCGATGCGTTTATCGCGACGAACATACTTTACAAACCTTACAAATTATATAGGTTATCAGAAATTTTGCTTGATAATTTGCCGATCCGGGTGCGGCGGTATATATGAATCGATTTTAATTGAAGATATTATTGTGCAGGTGTGCGAGGACCAGAGTTGCCAGGAGGAGGTATTCCCGCTGGCCATGTCATACCTGGACCGGTTCCTGAGCACGTGCGCGGTAGGCAAGAGCCAGCTGCAACTTCTTGGCACGGCCTGCTTGCTGCTCGCCTCCAAGCTGCGGGAGCCAGGCTCACGCGGCCTACCCGCCGACCTACTCGTGTTCTACACCGCCAACAGCATTACTCTCTCCGACCTCTGTGTAAGTCTCCATTACATTACTGTATACACGTTATATAATTAATATTTGATCAAGATTTAATTAGCTTTCCTCGTCTGAGGAAACGGCTGATCTCATTAATCTTAAAGTATTATGTAGTTTTTGCAACGGCGCGCACCGCTGCCGCCCGCCGCTCGTCGCTAGCGCTAGGCGCTTTCGTGTCGTTCACTCCGCTGATTTCTAACTACACCGACCGCCGGCGAAGCATCCGTGAGAGATTGGAATTTCAGATTTGTGACGGTACATTAATTAATCGAACGAAATGACGACATACAACACCTCGGTTGAACGCGCGCAGAGATCGTACACGTTGGCTGGCGCTGTCGAGTCGTCCGAAGTTAAATTGATGATTTCACGCCGTCTTTGATTTTTAGGTAATAATACAAAACAGTCAATGTATTTCTACATAACAACAGTGATGCTGAGCGAAGCTATCTAGTCGTCTATAAAAGCAATTTATACGCTAAATTCACGGTCACTAAAAATACTTGTGTGTCATACGTGGATCCTAAGAGGTGACATAAAAATAAATGTGATGTTTGGAACGTTTTTTATTGTGAGTGCTTTGGAAAGTCACTGTGATTGCGTTAACGTTTTTTAACTACAGCTACTGTTGTGATATATTGATATCGTAAATGAAGTCAACGCATTTCAGCTAAAGTTAGATTAATATTTCACACTTTTGAAATGGTCATCGTTTGTAAGAAAGAAATTAGTTGACTTTAATTTAAATACGTTCGAAACCTGCATATGTACATTCTGTGTATGTACATTCGTATATTCGTTTCACTTTAGTTTCAAGGAAAGCTAAAAAAAAAATAGGTCACATTCCCACGGAGCACATTGTCTAAGCCTAATAAAGGGCGTTGGCACCTAGCTTTTCGTAACGCCACGTGTCCGCGGATAAATTATACATGAGCTTCTAGAGTGAGCACTTTAAAAGCGTATTAGCCTTTCGCTCTAGCTGCTAGCTATACGTGATCGCGAGTGATTTCGAGCGTTTCGTTATAAAACGTAGCGCGCGGTGCATTTCGGTCGCGCGCCGGGCGCCGCCACCCGATGGGGCCCCGCCGCGTCGCTGCGGCGGCCGTAGATAATAAGTGCACGACGGATCTCAATACGTCACGTCATACTTCGGTGTGCGTTTCTTTCGAGGAGTGCACGCGCAATGCACTCGCTACGAAAGCGCTCGATAAGTCCCGATGCGAGTCGCGCCAATTACGCCGTCACCGGGCACAAAAAGCCGCGGGTATCTATACGAAATCGGCGTTGTCGTCGCGGAATGCGGCAGGGCGCGGCGGCGGGGTTGTGCGGTGTCCCCTAACGAGCCGACAGCCTTCTCGGAACAGTCGAACGAGAGCCGCGTTTCAATCGGGCCGATTACAGATGAAGCGCGCCGTATATTTTTTCTCACGCCGCCGTCGCTGTCGGCGCGACCGCGGCTAACCTTGCCCGCTTGCCCGCGCTCAACTCATCCACGACTTGCTCCACACCGAATAAGTTCGCACTTCAAATGTCACTATTTATAATTCATTTCGCAATTTTCTATCCAAAGACGCAAGCGGGGCTGGGCCGTCTGAGCGCGCGCAGCCCGCCAGCTCGTTGCTTCCCTCTGCCTACCGGCTCGCTTGCGCGATCTTCTTTACAATCGGCCACAGTTGTGTCTTTACAGAAAGTATATCATTATTAAAAATAAGGATTCCCTACTTACTATATTTTACTTTATTTATCATTAATAATGGAAAATTATTGCCCTAAAAATTGGAATAATATAACTAATCCAAGTATAATTGTAAGTTAAACCTAAGTTTCCTGAGATACATTATATTTCCAGATAAGTGGCATTACTCCTTGTTAAGCAATCAAAGAGAAAATTAGCGATAAACACTATGATACTTTATATACGACGTGTTATTTACGTTCACGCAATATCGTAGCACTTCCGTAGCACGTCTACGGATTATTGTAGATGTCTTCATTATGCACTTAGGGGGCTTAGAAGTACAAAAATATATACATCTATAGTTAAAACATATTTTATGGTTATGCATGTTACCTAACCGCAGTGTTCTAACGGTGCCGTCACACTTGTTGCATACTAAAATTATTCCTTTCTCATAATGGATCGTCCATGTGTGACGAATGCCGGAGACCGCACTCGCCGCGCCGCCGACAATATCAATTAATATTTCATGCAAACGCATCTCATTATAGTTTTGTTTTACAATGACTTTCTTGCCTATTCTCAATCTCTATGTCGTAATCAACGTAACTGGCAAAGGACTCTGCGAGCGGGTTGCTTTAAACTTCATCGCTCATCAGCTAGCTTCGCTGCAGACTCGATGTTTTGAACAAAAAGAGCGCGCTTTGGCATCCGAGACGGCTATAATGCGGAGTTCCTACGGTTGAACCCGCCCCTCCCCCGCTCGCCTTCCCTACCTCCGCCCCGGTCATAAAACCTGCGCGTTCTCACATCTACACTAGCACACAAACGTAAACGTTTATTATAATTGAAGCATAAGTTTATGACTCGCGGTACCAGCTTTAGTAAAGAGAAAATTCAATATTGTATCTACCGTACGACGCCACAGGTTTAACGAGGGAACGTTTAATTTTACGTAAATCGCTTTACATCTTTAGATTATATGCCGCGACCTTTGCAACAATGTACGTATGAGTTAAGTACAAATGAGGACAATGTAATAAACATAATTCTATATTGTTCAACAATAGAGTCCGCAGCGCGGCGCTAGTGTGTCGCCAGTGTGCGAGGGTACGTGGAGAGCGATGGTGTTAGTTCTTTATCTTTGTCGGTCAATAGCGATAATAAAAAGAGGTTATAAGACCCCGTGGCTCCGTCGAGTTACGTTTTGATTATTGATTGAGTGGATTGGTTCCGGTCTCACGACTTCAATTGAAACACACTCGCATGACTTTAACGTATTTACAATCTATTGAATCCTTTGATTATAAATCATGAAGATTTATGGACTTGAAAAAAAAACATGATCGTTGACCTCTTAATTACGTGCTATGTTTTTTTTGCTTATTCTATGAGACACGTCTTCAATATATGTATAACGCTTACTCGTGCCTTTGCAAGTACAGTATCTATTACATAATTACTTTATTGTAATCTATTTTACTTATAACACTTCGAATTTTTCGAAGAATTGCATGTACATAGTTAGGTAATCAATTCCTAAAACTTCTAGCGTCGAGTAGGAATTTTCCTCCAATTAAATTTGTACTTTAATTTATTTTATAGCAATCGACATCAATTATGTTTAGCCAGCTCTTAATATCTCTATTGTTATTAGAAACGAATATCACTACGGAAAATGTACCCAATCACATCTGTGGGCAATCGGGCCACTCAATTAACAAATACTGAAGCTGCCAAAGGGAAAAGTTACATATGTATTTGTTTTCTCATCATGCCTCTACGGAAAAGATAGGAACATTTTGCCGAGAGAAGCGAATACGAGCCGGGGAGACTAAGAATTTCTAGACGTGTTAGAAGACTCGGCAAATAGTCGGTGCGCCGAGAGTTAACAATACCAGGAATGAGCGAAATTACGAGACCGTCTTGTTTGCCAATCTCACGGTGCAACTCCGCCTGTTTCCGGTGTAATGAAGCTTCCCTCCTCAGACGCAAAACGCACGACGCGTCGAGGGGTTAAGGAGTGAGCTGCAGAGATTTTCGTTAACGATTCGTGCTTTCTTCGCATTGTTCTCACGGCGGGCGAGCGCGAGGCGCAGGGTGCGGGGCGGGACGGGGAACCAGTCACATTCCGCAGCCGGCCTCTTGCTGTCTGCCGGCCCCCGCCCGGACCCGCTCATACCAAATCTCATACCCTTATTTTCTTCCATTACTATCATCAATGTTTATAATAGCAATATGTTCTTACGATAGAATATTCCAGAAAAAGAAATGAGATAAATAAAATATGGTCATATTTAATTAAATTGAAGCAATAGTTCAAAACATAGGACAATTTTTAAATTAAAGGCCATTAAAAGAAATCATAAACATTTTAATACGACCAATTTATATATTTTAATGTAGATATGCTGCAGGCCGATATTGCCATGTTAATCAAACAACAAAAACGTGTCTCTTATCCTTGGACGGTTCTTGTTTTATTTTCTCATGGTAAAATAATTGATGGAATCGCAACTAAAAGACTTGCAGCGGTAATAAAATTATAAACTGGTAAGAGTCAAATAAAATTCATTCTATGCGGGCGTCGGCTGTGAGGAAAAAAAATATATTTTTTGTGGTTAACGAAGCCACCGAAGGCATGATAACAGCGGTAGCGAGTTCACATCGTAATGCAAACGTTTTCAGCTATAACACTTAACGACCCTAAGCTGACATCAAAGTGCACATAATTTAGAATAGCTTGCTTAATATCCACGTTGTTTCGACTCAAACGTAAATGCCCAAGTATGGACTTTGACAGTTTATTCGTCGAACGTTTGGCGAAACGTTGTCAGCGTTTTATAGGAATTTGCTTATGATAACGCAGCGCAACCGACGTTCTGTATGTCCATCACGTTCCAAATGGCTGAGTGGGATTTAATATTCAGGCTTTACTCGTTAGGCTTCTGATCGATTATTACCGCTTAACGCATCTAGACTTAAATCTTTAGATAGTGTCAACTGTACATATCAAATCATTAATAAAACTATAAAATAACGGTCCCATTTATATAATTGTGGGGTAACACTACAATGTGATGTGTTTGGATTTGGAATATTAGCAATAAGTATGGTACGGCCGGTGTGCGCCTCGACGTTGCGTATTGTTCGCTCGCAGCGATGCAGTGCTGTTACAGTGTGCGATGAAATTGGATAGAGGCTGGGAACTGTGCAGCCAGCGGCGGTGCGTGTGGTACGCGAGGGCTGCTCGCATTGCTCACTTTATTGACTGTAACGTGGACGATAACTGTTTGCCAGCGCCCTCACCCGCGCCCGCGTCTCGCTTCTCTAATGACCACTACATTGGATATTTACGAGCCGCATTCCGCACACCCAGTTTTTCCTCGAACCGTGCTTGAGTCCTTTTTAATGTAAGAAAACTTTTAAGTTTTAACATAGTTTTCAAACCAATTAATTCACGTTGTTCCAATAATCGCGTATCATTAATGTATGAATGTGAAACGTCTTCATTGTTGCGGGCGTACTAGAGCGTACAAAAAGTACAAGCATGTATTATGTAGTATTATAACCCCCCTTAGCGTCGTAGATAAGCGTAAATATAATCCTAAGGCGTGTGCATATCCGGCGGCGTCGCGTGCAGCGGTATCTGCGGTGAATGCTTTATGCGTACATTGTTTTTAAACAGCTTTCGTCGCGATAGGAGCGTCGGAGAAAAAAGCTTTTCAGTCCGCGGTCGACCCGCATACCGCATCGTCGTTAACCGTCCTCGCTTAAACTTTTTTCCCTTGAACTTTATTTTTCACGTCTATATCATATACGCCTTCGAAAACGTCAACCGCGACGTTATCGCTATATATCGACGCCCCCTCTATCGAGTGCTATGTCGAGTACTGGCGCACGATCCGTGCGACTTCCAGCGATGAGACTTCATTCATTCACAAGCGCGGCTTATCACGAAGCGATAGGGCCTAAGCACTAAACCGCGTCGGACAATTTTAAACTCTATCGGTATGAAAAACGAAATGGAACGGTATCGCGTTCGAGGAGCGGCGCGAGGCGCGACCCCGCCGCCTGAGTTAAGTAAACATCGAATATTATCTGTCAACGGCCATGCATCACTCGTGTGCGTGTGTGCCTGTGTGCGTGTGTATATGGACACGAGATAATCGACTTATTCATAAAATCAACCATTCATACAGCGAGCTTTGTGTGGAAGTTGACATTAGCGGTTTAATTAATATAATCTAGGTCAGCTGTACCTAGAGAGATAACAAAAAATACTATCAAAGCATTTTAAAAGTATTATTTAAAGATAAGAAGCAAAAATTGCAAGTTTTTATGCCATATGTATAAATATAAATATAAATTACGTACACATTAAGATAATATTTACTTATTTAAATAGTTTTTACGATAGAAATATAAATAAAAAGTAATGTAAATATAGGTACATATATCACATCATTTTATGGTTATAACCAAGCTGTTAAAAAGGACGCATCTTACTAATTTTCCCTTACTTAACTTAATTGGATAGAATTGCATTTTTAGTGATAAATGAGTTCAACCTACAGAATAGAATGATGTAACACCGACCTAACTGCTTCCTACAACTTACGTAACAATATGAATCAACCTTATATTCATTGTTGCCCTTTTGTACTTCGATTTATTTATGATACAAATATTGTAAACTAGCTGTCGCCCGCGACTCCGTCCGCGCGTAATTGGGAGAAAAACATCAGTAGTTCTCGTCAATGATTCCAATTTTTCTCACCTTTTAACCTTACCTAGTCCTTCAGGAACATTTCAAGACCAAGATAAGATAAATCTGTTCAGCCATTCCCCAGTTTTAACGAGACTAACGAACATAAATTGATTTTTATACATATAGATTATGTTTTGTATTAAAAAATAGCAAGTTTTATAACAGGATGTCGGCTGTTCTATGTATGATGTTTTGACTGCTTGAGCTCTTTAAACAATCGGCCAATGTTAGAATATAAAAACAATATGTTGGTTTGTTTGCTGTGTAACAATGTGCGAGAGACACCGTTCCGGGAAGTCGGGTGGAACTCGGCTTGTTTATGATTATACGACGGATGTAGATTGTAGACGCAGGAATGTCATTTTGTCCTACCGATTAGACGATTTCTTTTGTAAACCGACCACTGCTTGTGATACGGGACACGAGTTTATACAACTAGAACTTATATCTTTGATATTATTCTATATCTAACGATGTTGTTTAACTATTACTTAATCAGTCATAGTATTAACACCCCGAGATGACGATTGAATATGTTTGTTTTATAAATAAACCTTATGATAATTTATTTTAATCCAGGTTACAAAGATTCACATTATGAGAATAGTCTATTTAAGAACAATGTTAGTGGCCAAATTAATGTATACCAATAGATGTGAGTATATAGCTATGTTGGCAATAGTATATATTACTAAAAATAACTGAAAAACTACATATATAGATTTTATTTTAAAACGGTAATTAAAAATGCCAATAAAAGCTTAAACCCCAGGATGGAATGCGGTCACTATAAAAGTAAACGGACACACAGAGGGTTATATTACGAACTTATTTTATAGATGTTTAAAAGATTTTGATGTGGCTTATGTATGTTATTTGTTTGCCCATACACCCGTTTTTATGAAAGCTTTGTACTTTCCGAGATTTGTGACTTCACTTAACATATATTGTAACGACATATCACACAGTTTTCACCAGATTTAGTGCTACGTCAACATCGTTACTGAGTTATTATCATTTTGTACAGAGCTGGGAACTGCTGGTGTTGTCAAAACTGAAGTGGGACGTGGCGGGTGTAACGGCGCACGACTTTCTGCCGCTGCTGTTAGCGCGCCTGCCCTTGCCCGCCCTCGTCAACACAGACATGGTGCAGCGCCACGCACAGACCTTTATTGCGTTAGCTGCTAGAGGTAAGTCACCAGATACACATATTACAAGAAGAAAAGGAACGAACGCAAACGCGACAGCTAAAACTATTGAACAAACATTTGTGCAAATTGTCGCCTTTGCAGATTCACTAATTAGTTTTGGTGATCAAGACGAAATAGGGGAATAGACAAGTTTTACTCCATACTAATGTAAAACGACGATTAAATTGCTTGTGTTCCATGTATACTTAAAAACTGTGGAACCGATTTTAAATGTTATAAATAAATTCTCTAAAGCTCTACTACTGACTCGAAGCTAAGTTGACACGGGTAAATATAACTTAGAATAAAAATAAAAGGATTGTTAATTGTGACTAAGTTCTATTAACAGTCAGATGGTTTATTTATTAATTATTACAAAACAATTGAAAACAACCAGTTAATAGCCAATCAATGTAATATATAATCTATTTCCTTATTCATTTGCATGTTTAAAATGTTATATTAAAAATGATCCGTATGCTAGTAAAATAGGTTACGTAAATAGGGATAAAACTTGCAGTCATGTTGCACCATTTTGTACTTTTGTTTGAAATGGATATAACCAATTTACGGTCTTCATTATTCGCAAATAAACTTGCAAATGTTATTTATTTGTTCTTTACGTGTCCGGATGTTGACTTTCTCGGGCGTTCATCGCTTCGTGATGGTACATAAGCATACCAACAGGGATCCATGTTAGTTTTAACATTGCGGTGTGGGGCAGTAATTAGCGCGGGATAGCAGGTCACGACGGTGTCAGACCCCCCCCCCCTGTCACGTGCGTGTCATGTGTCAGTAACCTCGCGTATCCCACGAGCCCTCGCTATGGGAACGCTCTAGTTATCGCCTGATTCATGCCGTCGATGTTTCGATGATGTCACTTTCTGCCTTTTAAGTTTCACGCCCACGCTTCTGGGGAAACTTGGCTTGGTTTTATACATCTCTATATGCAGTTTCGATTATACATACAAAAGTGAAGCATTTCGTACGATGAACGAATCGATGTTTTTTTAACCAAAATAAATCGTTTGTCAACAGTCTTTTACTTACTACTTAGCTCACCTTAGAAACATGAGTCTTGGGGTGGTGATTAGAGCGTCTGGTACTTTCAAGTTTTGTAAATTGGCACATATTCATATTGTACCTCGATAATTATTCAATTATTTATTGAATACAAGTTCTAGACAACTTTGAGTATACTGCGGCGTTCCAACTTATGTCCGTACAAAGGCGTCGCGTTGTGAGTTCGGTTGACATTCGGCACTGGAACACACGTGGAATTGTTTATATTAGGTTTGGAAAGTCGAGGTATTGAATAGGTTTGTTTACAAGGGTAGAGAATGGCCGAGTAAAAGGCGGCGTGTGTGTCCCGGCGGCGCCTCCCACGCCGCTCGCTCGCTCGCATTCCAGCACGCCTCGGGACTCCCTCCCGCGCCCTTTATCCCGCTCCGTCCCTCCCCCTGGCCCAGCCAGCATCCGCACTCCCCGCAAGCTCTTGGGATCATATGTTTTTGTGCAACGGTTTTTGTTGTTCGCCGCCTCTCAAGTTGTTTTTTTTTTAACTTATAATTCACGCTTCAGCTCTTTCATCTCACTACCTACTCAGATATCAAGTACTATTAGCCTAAAGGGGTTAACATGAGTCGCTGCTCACAACTAGACGATTCTAGTTATCCTGAGTAATGCGTTTGAGTTTGTGTTCCGAGTCCTGAGAACACCGCAACCGCAACAATGTGTGACTGACAGCAGATTTAATATTTTACAAGTTTTTTTTTATTGAGTTTGCATTTGCAAAGTGCACGCGTAAGTTATCTCATATTTTCTCAGAGATATCACATGAAGTAACGCATATAAAAAGAACACGAGTTCTATATTTGTAGGTCATTGATTTATCATTTTAAGTAACGATAAGCGATAACATGAGGATAATAATATAAGCAGGGAATGTATAAGCTCGTAATGTTACTGTGAACTATGATTATTCTTATTCAGATTTATGATGTGCCGCGGTAATAGTCGTCGATTATGTTGGCAACATAACAGGGCGGCGCGTTACGACCGGCCTCTGCCCGCCGCACTCCGCCGCCCGCCGCCCGCTGCCGCATCGACCGGACCCGCATTATATATCATTACTCGAATGCCACAATTCGCTCTGTGGATTCATAATTCGCCGGGATATTAAATTTGTAATGGGTTATTTGAAAACTGACAAGTCGAGCCGGAGCGGATCGAGATAAATTATTAGATTTACCTAACAAAAGAACTGCATGTTAACCGGCGAGGACTTCATCGCGAACGAGGGGAACTAGGTTCCTGAGAAGCTTATCGCGCGGCGGTGTCGCGACGTCGATGATTATGTTGGGGTTTATCTTATCGCAGTTCTTCCATGTGCGGACGCATCGGTAGCGGACTTCTCGGTACCGGCTAGTTCCGGTCGGCGCTTTGAAACGCGGCCCCAGTGGCGTAACTATCGGCGCGGCCTCGCGGGAGCGTTCACCTCGCGCGCCGTCGTCGCCGCGCGTAGCCCGTAGCTCATACCTACTCCTGCTCCACGTTCAAGGATAATAATACGAATATTGTGTCACCCACGCGCTCGCCCTGCACTAATTACCCAAAAGACGCGACAACCATGTAACTTGTCATTCGAATTGAGACGTGATATCCATCAATTACTGTCCTATAGCCGGTTGCTCAATCGTCACTTCGTCAAGAGCTTTGTAAGTTCCGACGTTAGAGTTCTACAAGTATGGCAGTGAACGAGCACATCCGCCGCGCATATGTCCTGCGCGCCTTAGCCCTCCCTCCAGTGCATCGCGAGCAAGTGGAGCTCGCAGTGAATTGATGTGGACCCAAGCTGGACTCAAAACGCGGCGTACGACCGCGTTTGATTAACATCAGATTATGCAAATGCTTCGAGTGAGCCGCTCTCTTCGTTTCATCTCTGTTTTTTTTATACGTTCCCTCCGCCCGGCCCTTTATCTCGGGAATGCCGACATGCAAATCGAACAAAAAACATGGAAAGGAACCCTTTAAATGAACCTGAAAGAGTGTTCGATATTCATGCGCCGGCCGGCACAATACGCCTACTTCATGATGAATGAAGAGGACTCTTGGAAAGCTTCGTTTGTTTTGTCAGTGCTCTCATTTTTTCGGTAGGTATCTTGAATAGATGATTATAACCGCGTGAGAATATAGTTATTTAAGTTTATGATATAATTATTTGTATTATAAGTATGGTTATGGGGATATTAGGTATGTCCGATTCACAAGGTCAAACAGCTGATTTTCCTGCTGCTTTATCGTTTGGGAACACGTACGTACACGCTGCCGCCGAACCGCCGAGTCGCCGATAACTGCGTGTCGGAATACAGGCTCCTTAATTACCACAAGTAAATACATGCGATTTTTATGTTACATTTAATTAAACATTGTTTTTATATGTATTCATTTTAAACGAGTAATCCATAAGCGGAGTTCGCGTTTTGAATACCTTCGTATGCGGTGATAGCGACTTTGTATGTTTTTTGTCATTTTAATTTTTCGTAACTGTAAAGATAAATCGTACTAATGAAATATATTAATTATTTAACACAACAATGGTAGTTTCAAACATATTTTTAAGAGAATAAATTTATCGAGTCTATTACGCCGGCAAAAGATTACCAAAACAAAATGTGAGTTTGTGATTTTCATTTAAGAGGTCCAGAGAGTTTATATTCCCGAAGATATGTCAATAAGCAATTTGCCTTTTTAGGTACTGCGCGTTTATTGATGCGATTATTATCTTCGGTATGTACCTCGATTTATTTTAAAGACATTTTTATCGAATTCCATTACCAAAGTTTCGTTAGAAGGTGACACGAGACCGAATCGAATCGATTATAGGTGTTACAATGTTATTCTCGTTTCGTTTTATTTCGCTGCCAATTATCTTAACGTGCAACTTGAGACGTCCAGCCCCAAATTGGTTGACGTCGGGGCCGTTTTTATGAGTATGTGCGTAGGTATAATGGTTTTGGCGAAGCGAGCCCGTGAGAAATGTACCGGGTGAGTGGCGGCGGGGCCCGGAGGGGCCCGGGCGGATGCCGGTTCCTTTGAGGCGCGCTCTCCAGACGATCGACAACCTCTGCCGAGGAGAAAGGACTTCAGAGCTTGAAACTTGCCGGATATTGCGTTGGACAACGCGTACTGCGCTCTGCCCTCGTGTGCACCGCGTCTCACATTTAACTGTCTGCCTCTATAACGGAATTTCCTTACGCCAAATATGGTGATGCTCATTAATTAGAATAAAAACGTCTTATTTACTTGTTACATATTTATTTATAATGTAGTATTAGTTAGATTGTTAATAATTTTACATTAACATGATAAACCCACAATTCTTTGTGAGCTAGAAAACTTAGTTGAAAAGTTAATTTGTTGATTCGTATACATACTCGTATATAGTGGTAAGCGTAAGCTGTAATATAACTTAACAATGGAACATTTTAATGCAATAATGTGATAAGTACACATCAATTTTACGGCCGCAGCTACAAAACTAGCTAACCTATGTACACAAGCATGACCCGGTTTCGAACTGATATCGCTCGGCAAAACGCTCGTTTGTTATTTAAATCGTAGCGCACGTTGGTGCCTCGCCTCGGTACATTGCATTGCTTGCGTTCGTTGTAACCACAACATTATTGTGCAATTATAGCTTTGACACACATCATTAGCTCTTACGAGTACATTGCTGCCATATACGATGTATTATAAAATAAAACTTAGGTATAGGGGACAATAGATATACTTCTGATTGTACAAATCATTTCCACAATCTTAAATAATCAGTACAAGTTGTGGAATAAAGTCTACCAAAGCTTGATCAATGCTACCACTTTTGAATTTGATTTGAAGCATATTGGTAACATATACCTTTGTTTGTTGCAGATTACGAGTTCACGCTGTACTCGGCGAGCACGCTGGCGTGCTGTAGCATAGCAGCGGCTCTCCGCGGCCTCTGCATGGACGGCCACCTGCCGCGACTGCGCGACCTCACCGGCATCGACTTGGTGAGTACAAGTGTACCTTAATATGCTTTTCTAAAATACTTTTGCATATTAGCAAGCATTGTATCATTAATAAAGTTTAATTCCACAGGACTGCCTTCAGACATGCCTAGAGCAGATAGAGGAGATGGTACAGGTGATGATAGAGGAGCGCGTCGCGACGGCCCCAAACGGGCAGACGCGCGCGGCGGCGGGGGGCTGGACGCCGCCGCCCGCGCAACCCAAGACGCACAACAGCGCAGCCACACCCACTGACGTGCGCGACGTGCACTTCTAGCGCCCTAGTCGCGCACGCGCATGCGCACGCCCGGCCGCACAAAGCGCCACAATACCGAATGTCGTGTGCCACGTGCACTTGAACATCTCCACCATTGCCGCCCGCAGCCGGCGCATGGAACTATCGCTTTAATTACCATGTGTATAAGTACGAGAATACTTTAAACTACAACGTTTAGTTGCAACGGTGAATCCGTGATCGAGGACTGATATAAAGACTGACGATTACATGTGTCTAACATAAGTACCTTTTGAGTGTTAAATGTAAGTCCTATTCGGTTAATAGGTTAAGCCCCGCGTGCTACTTTAGTTAACTTTCCGCGCGGAGTTGCGTCGCCGCAGCACCGGAGGTGACAGGCGTCGAGCTCTGATCAGGTCTAACTCTAGATGTGGTACCGCTTGCGCATACACTTTCCATTTCTAGGTAACATGCTTTTGAAATTACAATCTACCTCTTAATGTTTAAGATGATCATCAATTTTGTTCGATGAAAGCATATTCAGTAAAAGAAATAGATTTAGATTTAGGAGTAAGGCAGATGTTATATGGGACCAAAGGGAAAATTGATCGAGTTGAACAAAGAAGGAAGCAATCAAATTCCAGAAGATAATTGTTACAAAATTAATGGGCAATTTCAATTTGATTGAACAAGCATTTATGTGACAAATCATGTTGAATATTAAATATAGTTGCAGTTTATTTAGTTGATTTCTTTGACTATAAGTAGAAATATCTATTTTGTTGCTTATAACAAAGGAAATAAGTAAATTATCTATAAAAATATATTAAAATATAAATTTAATTTCATCTGACTTCATATATTACGTCGATCGACTTCTAACATCGGGGGAAGGCAATAAAATACGCTTTTATTTTGTAAAAATAAAACTTATGTTCATCTTTTACATATAGTTAATATGTATAGTATTTCTTCTACTTATTCCATTTACATAAATAAAGCAACATGGTTTGCGTATTGCACATACATAAAAATAATTATCGAGTTAGATGAAAGGCTGTATATTTTGTATGGTTTGTGGGCACCGGCACTGCCATTGTTCCTTTGCACGTTACGTACAGTGAAACTATTTAATTATAAGTTTATTATTATTGTGATAGATATAAAGTTGTTTTAATTTCGAATCGTAGTCACTTCAAGTCATAATATGTAACTTAGGGGTCCTATTGCGGTTGAATTTATTGTTAGAAAGGACAAGATGATATTGCGATTTACGCATCGTGTTTAAGATTAGTAGTAAGTTGTAAACAGTTTTTGTTCCTATGCTTACAACCGCTGGAAATACAATAGCCCAATTTTTATGTTGACCAGCAAATAACTTGTTGACAAATAACGATGATATTAAAATAACTGACTGATTTAACGGGGTATTCCTTGTTGTCTACCTACATTTGACTGTTCTCCAAGATATTTGCCGGAGTTAAACTGTGTTGTACTTAAGAATTCTACAAAATCAATACTGTTTCATATGCTATGTGATATCTCTTGGTTTATATTAAACATATATCGCTGATTTACTTTAGATATAAAATAGTTATAATAAATTTATTATTAGTAAGATCTTTATATCCGTTTGTAATAAATTGTGGTATTGTTAATTAAGAATTATGTCAAATGTCTTCCATTGAGATATAAATTGGGAAGTCGACACGATATAAGATTGTCGAACTTTATTCCAAATGCATAAAATGGTTTATGTAAATATATAAATAGAATAAATGTAAATATAAAGATGTATGCTCTAAGCATTCGGTGCCATAAGTTATTATATAATAAAAGTATTCTGTAAACTTTTAAAGAGATGATATAGAAAATATGTTAAACGAACCATATCTCAAGTACCTACATACAGCAAATGTTAGATCGTTTGATCTAAATATATAATTTATAAGAAATTCGGTTGTGGTTGTACCTATTGTTAGGAAATTCAAAATTGTCATAATTAATAAATAGACACTAAATAAATATTTCTTTTAATAAAAACTATGTGGGAAAATATACGCATTACGAAATAATAGTTACTATGTTATTGCTTATTAGGCTTTTGGACTGGCTTTTTGATATAGTATAGGATATAAGATATTATTGTTATGGTATAGATTAAAAGTTTAACGTATGAGACAGAAAGAAATCTTGATTTTGTTTCAATGTATATATAAATAGTTGGCGGAGTTTTCTGCAAAGAAGTGATCTTTTTCTTTTGGGACGCGGACGCCCTCTGTTATGTAAGAAGCTAAATTCTAAAGAAACAAAGCGCGGAATTGCGTTACTTTGATTTTATATGTGATTATTACGTTTAAGTTGCTCTTTGTATTGTATTATCGTTACGAGATGTAGATATTTAAAAAAATAATAAAAATCTCAAAAATTATTATTTGTTTTTAACTTATATATCCAAACCTCGATATCAGAACACAAAATCAAATCAATCACGTATAGACAATTTAAAAGATTTGAATCGAATCTAATGCTAACTATAAGTTTCTTCTACTTGTGGACAGTGGAAATCAACGGGAACCTAAGAATTTTCCTTTGAAAAGAACCTTTCCAGTTCTAGGGATAAATCACAAAGGCCCTTAGCATGATTGATTGTCGTCGTCGAGTTTTCTGTAATCGCCAAACTCTTAACATTTTTGTCAAGAAGTCTGCGATTTTGAAGAAGAAGACAGAGCAAATCTATGCAGTTGCCTTACCTCTGTAGGATAAACTTAGTAATAAATATCAAAACATCTAATTGATTAACGTTTATTGGGAAAAAAACAAAATTTACAATTTTGGAACATCCGACCCACATTTGTGTGTCAATTTTATATACATTTATTACATTGCATTTATTACAAAAATTAATATACATTAAACAGCAAAAAGGCACAATTTAAAATCATTTTAATTTTAACATATATACTTATAATTATATGCTTTGGAATAATATGGATTATTTAGTATTTCTCATATCAAATGGAAGCCATTTTTGTTTATAAGAAGCGGCTTAATCTGGTTATTGTAGTGACCTTGTTGTGCGTCAAAATTATTTGCAGAACAAAGTTACTCTGATAAATACATGTTATTTAACAACACATATATGATTGAGGAAGTTCATAACAAGTGTATGGAAATTCATTATGAATACGACTATAAAATTAAAAAAAAAAAGTATAGAAGATATTGAAATATAACGAGAACTAGAGAACTCAGTATGTGAGATGTGTGGAAAAAGTAATACTGAATAATGGTATTGTTATTTTGGGTTTTCTTTGTAATAAAAGTGTATCGAAATTTGTATTTCTCGGTTGCACATAAATATATTTTTAGTTCTTTAACCGTTCTTCTGAGACCATCGTCACCGTATCTTTGAAAAAAATAGAGATAATTTTTTTGAATCGAGGATTGGTATCAGAAACTCACAATAAGTCTTGTTACAGTATTATTCAAATATCTTGTTTGCTCTGAACATCATACAATTCGCTGTGCAGAACATAATGTTAGATATAGCGGGGAGTAAAAGGATGGGGAAGGGAACTGTAAAACTCAAGATCAGCCAAGTTATTTGGAAATATCATCAGAATATAATTTGTTGTTTACGTTACCGAGTTTCCACTGCAGAAACACATAAAAGTATACAGTCATCCCTGATAGAGATAATGTAATCTACTTACCGTGGGTTCCTGAGACTAAAATCTGAGTTTAAAACCTTATCAGTTTGTCAAAAATAATGACAAGGATGATATGTTTCATGCAGATATTTTTGTCTCAGAAACCAACCGCTAGTGCATTATTTGAATTTTATCGGTTCAACTATTGTTTTAGGCACGTTTTAATAAAGGAATTTTAAATTTTTTGAAAACATAGGAATGATATCGTATTTATCGTTCGTTCGTGTGCACCGAATTAATAAAAAAATGGCAAACACGAATTCTAAAAGATAGCTAAACCTATTGCTAACTTTTAACATTATTGGCACTAAAATGAATATTTTTAAAGGAATTGTAAAAACAATTAAATGCAACAAAACTCATCCTAAATATGGTTCTTGATTGACTTCCTTTTGAAAATTATCGACAATTTAAAAACATTAT
This sequence comes from Papilio xuthus, assembly GCF_000836235.2. Classification (NCBI taxonomy): domain Eukaryota; kingdom Metazoa; phylum Arthropoda; class Insecta; order Lepidoptera; family Papilionidae; genus Papilio; species Papilio xuthus. Next base: position 494,904 of record NW_013532534.1, on the reverse strand, counting down.
TTTATCTTCGTAATAAGTGCACAATAATGAAATAAATAAAAACATGAATAAATAATAAATACAATAAAAAATATAGTAAAATAAATTCGTTTTCGGTGCACTATGAATGGCAAGTGAAGTGCGATTGGTGACAAATGTTTGCCAAACATTAGTCCAACCGTAAAGTGATGTGGTGATAAAATATGTTTAACAAATATACACAATCTACATATTGTAAGACGGGGGGTTGAGTGGCTCACATATGCACTACTTTGGGCGTGCTCTTCCCTCGTAACCAATTCAAAAGCACCGTCGATGTGCTCTGAGAGTCCCGAGCTGGAAACAAAACAAATATTATTAAAATTCTAGTAGTAAATTAAGTAAATTTGTCTGACATAAGGTAAGTAAGTAGTTTACATAGAGTGTGATGCGCCTGTGTTAGCTCTTCGAGTGCTTCAGGCGGCAGGTTGGCGACGTCACGGCGCAGCAGCCGCATCCCGAGCTGTCGTTGCTCGCTGTCCTGTCGCAGCGTCACGTCACGGCTGTGCTTCACGCTGCGCAGCTCCGACAACCTGAAGACAAACATCACTCTTTGAATACACCATTCACTAGCTATTCATCGCGACTTTATCAATGGAATAAAAAATAGCCAAGTCGGTCTAGACCGAAAAAAAAACGAACTTGCGAAGAGTCAAACATATTTTTTTTGTTTTATGGCACTCTACTTCATCATGGGTACGAAATATTTTTATATTACATGGACATATTGCATGAATTGTATAATTTGATTAGACATAATTAACTCACTTCGCTTGCAGTTTTGGTTTCTCTCCATCGTAGTCACTTATGCTACTACTTCGCGAAGTATGGGCTCGATGTGTTTCAACGATCCGTTGCTCCTTCTCAATAGTTAAAGTAGGTAACTCTGTAATGGAGTCTTGGCCGGGGCTCAGAGATACGCCTTCCGTCGCCTTAGACTTTGACTTCAAGTCCTCCAATGCTCGCAAGCTATCGGACAATCGCAACTGTAGCGTATCTCTCTCCTCCAGCAATTGAGTCAGCTCCATTGTCAATTCCTCGCAACGGACGTCTCTTTGATGCAACATATACAATGCTATATCCAATTCTGCTCTGGGAACGGCGTCCAATAAATCTTTGTTATACGGTCTAGCTATTTTATCACTCTCTTCGGTTTGTTTTGTGTCAGAAGCGAATGATACGTGTTTTTCAATTTTGCTACTCGACGATCGCATTATATCCTGCATGTTAGATATTTCATCTTTCAGTGATACTATTTCTAGCTCCTGATTTTCCAACGCCTCTTGCATCTCTGCGGATTTCGTCGCATGTTCTTGTAAAAGTAGATTCAAATCATGTACCTGTTTATTTAAGTTAGTACATTCTATTATCTTTGTATTTAAAGCTTCTGACAGACTATTTTTCTCGTCCTCTAACTGCTTTTGAATATCTTCATGTTGTTCTTTATTTTCGTGCATTTTTAATCTTATAACGGCCAATTCTGCTTCTTTTTCGTAAGACAAATCTTCTATTTTCTTTTCATATTCAATCAGATGCTTTCTAACATTCTCAAACTCTTCGTTGCGCTGTGATAGCGCAATAGTATAGTCGTGGGATTTTTGATGAATTTCAGTTTCTTTAATTTGTAATTGTCTTCCCAACTCTTGGATTTTTAATTCATATGTCGATCGTAGCTCAAGTAATTGTTGATTTAAATTATCATTAGTACTTTTCATGGCAGATATTTCTGCCTCTAGATTTTTGATTGCACTTTCAAATTCTATCGATTTGGCGTCGTTAACTTGCGTTAGTTCTTTGATAGTTTTTTCATATTCCTCTTGTTGAAGGAGCATCTTGTTTTCGAGAATCAATTTTTCGTCTTCGGTTTCTGACCGCAGCATATCCAATTGATGAATTACGTCTGCGTATTTATTTTGTAAACTAGTCAAGTGTTCACTTTTCTCTTGTAGCTTGCTTTGTAACGAGTTGAGTTGTTCCATGGCAATAAGATTATTAGTTTCATCTTGAGTAGACGATTGGACGTTATCGAGTAATTGCTCATATTTTGTTTCGGCTGCACTAAGTTCACTTCGAAGCTCGTGTTCGATTCTTTGGAATTCGTTTTCTCTTTGTGCCAGGTGTTGCTTCCATAACTCTGCTATTTCGTATCCACGTTGATCAACGGCACTGGATACAGATGACCGTAGCTCAGCAACCGTCGATAGCAATTGATCATTTTCGGTATTAAGATGTTTTATTTTTGAATTTAACTCCTCAATTTGTTTTTCATAATCTTGTATGCTTTGCTTTAATTCCAAATTTTCATTTTCTAGATGTGCTAATTTTTCTTTGGCGTGTTCTAAATTATTGCTCATTTCATTACATTTTACTTCCATAAAACTCATTTTTTCAGACATTGCAAAAGCTTCTGATGCATTTTTAATGTTCGATGTTTCTTCTGTTTTTAACAACAACTCATATTTTAAACTTTCAATTTCAGATTTCAAGGAATTTATTGTTTCGTCAGCTTCTGTCTTTAATTTAGTGATTGCAGAAAGTTCTTCATCCAAAGTAGATATTTTAGTAATAAATTCATGCGTTTTTATTTCGTACTGATTTTGATTTTCTTCATTTAGTTTAGATAATTCTTCATATTTAGTTAAGATGCTGTTGTAAGATTCTTCATATTCTTTTACTTTGCTATCAAGATTAGTGATATCACTTCTTAGAGCCGTGATGCAATCATCGTCGCTTAATATTTGTCTTTGAAGACTATCACAATTTTCACATACACTGTGTGCTTGGATTTTCTCTTGTAATCGTTTTAATTCATTCGAAAATTCATCACGTTGATCTGTTAACTTCTTATTAACATCATTAAGTTCGTCAATAAGTGATTGCAGTTCCTCATTTTCTTGTTCAAGTTTCATTATTTCTTCGCTAATAGGTTTACTTTTCCGCGAAGTAGGAATTTCTGGTGCAGGTGATTCCTGTGACTCTGTAGTCCATTGCAGTGACGATATTTTATCATTTGCTTGATTGCATTTGAATTTCCACAGTTCAATTTCTGTATCTAATTTTTCTTTCATTTCCGTCAAACGATCATTAGCATCTTTGAATATCTCATTTTGCTTCCTCAACGCTTCTTTTTCGCGTTTTTCTCTTTCCAATTCCGTATTCAGATCTTGTAACTGTTTTTCCAAAACTTCTATGTTACTCGACAGTTCACTTTCGATTGCAGTATCAAGAATAGATTTATCTGACAGCTGTTTCGATATTTTAAGTTCGTTTGACAATAATTCACTTTTAGCTTTTAGTTCTTTTGAGATTTTAAGAACTTTTGATAACTTAACATTAGTGTTATCTAATTCACCTTTCAATCTTTCATTTTCTTTTCTGAGTTTCTCGATTTGTTCATTTAAGTAAGTGTACCCTGCTGAAACATCTTCTGTCTCATCACCTTCAAATCCCCAACCTTCTTGAGAACAGAACGGATCTTCCGAAATCATATCAGAATCTTTTTTATAACAATCATAAGATTTTTTAGCTACTATAACTGGCTCTTCCACCTCTTTATGAGACCCTGCGCCACCTGAATGTGAAGATTGCACCAAAGTACTTTCAGTTACTTTTTTGGGCGGCCCTACTTCAGCAACAAAGGACTCAGGTACAATTTGCGACTCGAGTGCTGTTAAATCAACACCACGTTGATCATTTAACTGTTCAAATGTCGAGGAGATAGTCATGCCTTCTGTTTTTGGTATAGTCATTTCAAAAACGACTTTACTTTTGTCCGTTAATTGTTTTATTTGATCATCTTTTTGTAGCAACAACATTTGCAATTGTTCATTATTTTCTTTAATCGACTTAAGCTCTGTAGACATTAATTCTATTTCCTTTTCTGATCTGGCTAAATTTGATGATAATTCTGCTATTCTACCTTCTAATTCATTATCTTTTGCCACCTTGTTTGCTTGCAATGTCTTAATATTATTTTCGAGATCTACAATTTGTTGGTTTTTATTATTAACAACAGCATTTAATTTATTTATTTCGCTAATGTACTGCTCTGTATAGTCAACTGCAGAGGATTTCTTTTCGTTGCTTTTTTCTAGCAAGTTTTGATTTACGGCCGAAATTTCTTGTAAATTAAGGTTCAGATTAACATTAGTGTCTTTGTATTCTTGTAATTTTCTTTCTAATTGAGTAACATGCTCACTAAGCCTTTCATGATTTTCACTCAATACTTTCTTTTCTTTAATAGCGTTTTCGATTTGTGTATTGAACTCTGATTCTAATTCTTCAATATCCACTTTCTTTTGCGCTAATATTGTTTGGTATTCATTTGTTATATGTTTAAGATTAGCTTCAAGTTCGTAAACTTTACTTTGATAAACCACAAGTTCAGACTCTGCTGCTTCCGCATTTGCGGCTTTAGTTTGCATTAATGTATAGTTATTTTGCAAATCTAAATAGGCATTCTTGAGACGCAACACTTCTTCATTTAGATGTTGTACTTTATGCTGCAATTCTCTGTTTTCATTTTCTATCACATGAAGCTGCTTTTCAACGACTCTATCATGGTCGATGAGAACCGCCAATCGGTTAACTAATTCGTCCTCCTGGTGTGTATAATCGGTATAAGCCTTTTGTTTTTCTTGTAATTGGTTATCCAATTGGTCGGCTTTCCGTTCTAAAGAATGTCTTCTGCTTTCCATAGTAGATATGCTTTCTTCTAAGCGGTAAATACGATTTTTATATTTCTCAATTTCTGTTTGCAAACTTTCTATGTACAAATTGCACTCTTGAACTTTAGCATCATGACCAAATTGAATTTGGGTAATGTGTTCTTTTTGTGATTCTACTTGGATAGATAGTTCGTTTATAAGAGTCTGTTTCTGGATTAGATCTGTTTCTAGAGATGTTATTTTTGTACTAAGATTACTGCTATTTTTCAGTTCAATTTCATATTCAACTAATTTATTATTTAAAGCTGAAATTTGACTTTTTAGGTTGTCGTTGTCATCTCGTGCACACATCAATTCTTTATTTAATGCGTCTAATGATGTATGTAATTTTGATATTTCTTCAATTGCATTTACATGATTTTTATGTAATGTTTCATTTTCTATTTGTATTTGGTCAACATTCCTGGATTTTTGTTCAAGCAATAATTTTTCATTTTGTAGATTATCGTACTCTTTTTCCATGTCCCTTATTTTATCTTGTAACTGTCGTATAATTTCAACTTTTGAAAGCAATTCTTGTACTTGTAAATTTTTATCTTCCAGTTGTTTTCGCTTATCGTTGTAATCGAGTTCTAAGTCATTATACGACGATGTTTTTCTTTTTAGAGTAATAGCTAATTTCTTAAGTTTATCCAACAATTCTTTGTTCTTGTTTTCTAAAATTGTCTGGCGCTCATTGTAATTTTCTTTGTCATGGGAAACCACGTTTATTTTTTGCTTTAATTCATTGCATTGTTTTTTCAATTCTTCAGTTTCATTGACTTTTTGAGACACTTCATTTCTTAGTTTTTCATTTTCTATAGATTCTTTCCTAAGTTGCAGTTTTATTTCATGTATTTCCTCGTCGCGTTCCTTTGCTTGCAACATAATAGACGATAGCTCTCCATCGTGTTTCTGTTGTTGCGTTTGCAAATCTTTAATAGCTGCTTGTTTTTCCGTTAAAGCCTCTTGCAGATTCTTTAATTCTAACTCCAAATCGTTAGCCTTCACCTCTAGTCCACTTTTAACAGACAACAACTGCACTTTTTCGTCTTCTAAAACTCTCAGTTTTTCTTCACATTCTGCGAGTTTCTTCTGATAAATCATTATATCTTTGTTCAGCGATTTAACTAATTCTGCGTTTTGATCTTTAGCCTTCTCCTCTTCGAGTAAATCAACAGTAGATTTCAATTTTTGTGATACATCATTTAATTTTGTAATTTGGTTAATATATTCTGCAATTTCTTTATCCTTTTGCTGTAAAGAGTTTCCATAATTAAACATTTGCTTCTCATATTCCACTAACAGATTCTCCAATTCATTTATTCTGGTGTCACGTGCATTGATGGCCATAGAATATTCTTGGTGGATCTTCTGTATTTCTTGCTGTAATACATCATGCGCTTGCTTATATTGTTGCTCAGATTCGACATCCTTCTGTGCCGTTTCTATTTCTCGTTTCAACTGAGAATTCTCCTCTGTCAAATGTTTTACTTTGCTGTCGAGTGCTGTAATATTTTGCATTAGTTCTTTTTGTTTATCTTGTTGTTCTTCTAGTGATAATATTTTCATTTGACAATCAGCAATTTCAGCTTCCCGCTCTTTGATAGTTCCCTTCAGTTTAAGAATATCTTTTGTTAACTGCTTAACAGATTTTGATCTATTATTACTTTTGTCACCGACCGATTTGTCATCATGTGATGCTTCCGCGCTTACTCCTTCTGTTGATTCTTCCATGATTGCTGGTTTTACAATTTCTACGCTCTCCTTCATAATTTCAATTCTTTCGCGTTTAAGCACTTCGATTTGATTATTTAATTCTTCATTTAAAAGTTGAAGAGTATTTTTTTCTTCACTTAAAACATCAATATTCTGAGTCAAATTTTCACTCTGTGTTTTTAGTTCTTTAATTCTTTCTTGCAAGTCTTCGTTTTCAGTATACACTTTGTTCATTTTCTCCATCACTTCGTGTTTTTCCTGAGTAAATAATTCAACTTTATCTCTTAATTCTGCACTTTGTTTTATTAGCTCCGTAATATTTTCATCGCCTTCTCCTGGCTCATTCATTTTAAATTCTGAGTTAGTATCGTCTTGTTTAGCTGCCATTGTTCTGTTATATTCCTCAAGTTCTAATTTCTCTTGCGTCGTTAATGATTCTACCATTTCAATGGACTCCGCAGAACTAACTTTTTCAGCGCTCAATTTTTCAAATTTATCCGTTAATTCCATATTTTCTTGCATATAGGTTTCTAATTTTTGAATTAAATTTTCCTTTTCTTCTTCTAACGCTTTGATTGTTTTTGTTGATTGTTCTTTATCTAATTTTAGATTTTCTATTACCAGGTCTAATTCCTTTTTAGATGCTATCAATTCATCAATTTGTTCTTCCATTTGTACTGACTTTATTTCGGAACAAACATGATCATTTTGCAGTTGAGCCATATCTGCTACTTTATCTTCCATTTCATCGTTCTTTTGTTGCAATACATGTAGTTCTGAAACACATCAAAGTTATTTGATAAATTAGCAAATTTTAAGAAGGACCGAATTACTTAAAAACTATAAATTCATAGTAGCAACTGTACCTTGAACTAGTTCGAATTTTTGTGTTTCCAATAAAGTAATGGATTTAAGCCTTGATTCCGCCAAAGTTTCCATTTCTACCAATTTCTTGTAAATGTCTGAATCAGTCACTGAAATATAAGATTGATATTAAAAAGACCATCTCAATGTTCTTAAGAAAATTCTTAAATAAAAACAGTTTTTGTACAGTAAAAGATGTAAATGATTACATTATAAAGTAAATTGGCTGAAAGAGTACTTACATCTACCACTATCATAGTCAACGAGATGAAGCTGCAGATTTCCTTTTTCTTCTTCCAACTCTGCTACCTTTTGTGATAATTGATGCAATTCTTCATTGAGTTTTACAATTTCAGCATTCGCATCTGACACTTTACTAAAGCTATCAATAGTTTTTTGTAATTGTTTCAACTTTATTTTATAGCTTGATTTGACTTTTATCATATTTTTATTTGCCACATCTATCTCTTCATTGAGTTGATCAATTTGATGCTGTGCTGTTTCCAACTTTTCGTTTAAAGATTGTATATCTTCAGGTATATTTTCAATAACTTCTGCTTGTTGCGTTTCTTGGGTTTGAGAAGTAACTATGGATTCTATTGGATCGGTACAAACAGCAATGTCAACTTTATTAGTATCACATTTAGATATTTCAATTTGTGTCTGTAAGTTGTTGATAATATTTTCTTTTTCACTATTTTCCAACTTTAACTTAGATATGATATCATCTTTTTGTGTCAATAAATATTCTTTTTCCAAAATATCTTTATTCAGAGATTGCACTATGTCTTGTTTAGCTATATCACTTTTGGTTTTTGATTTTTCTGTCTCTTGTGAACGGTCAGTTGATAAACCTCGCCAGGGAGATTTACTTTTGGAAGCAGCACTTCTTCCTTTTCTGCTAGGATGAGGACTAGTGGGAGTTCTTTTTCCCTGAGCAGTTGACGTTGCTTTTTGATCTACATTCAAAGACGTAAGTTGATTTTCTAAATCTTTATTGGTCTGCCTCATTTGGCAATTTATCTGTTCTAATAATTCAAGTTTTTTCGTCAACTCTTCCATATTAGATATTTCCAGAGTACCTTTTTCTTCAGTAAACTCTTTGTCTTCACTCTGCAATGCCCCAGAAGATGATTCAACACTTTTTTGAGTAATAGTTTCAATTTGCTCTTGTAATTTAAGTATTTCTTGTTTCTTTAATTCTAATTCTTCAGCTAATTTTGAATGAGCAATACTGATCTCAAACCGTGAATTTTCTAATATTGAGTTGGCCTCCTCTAGACTTTTTATCTTTTCTTCTTTTTCACCAATTTGGTCAAGTAATCTTTGCTTTTCGTCTTTCCATTCAGTTTCCATTGCTATGAAATTTGATTGCATTTTTGTCATCTGTTGCCGAGTATCTTCTAGTAAATCTAGAGTATCTTTTTCTAAAATAATAAAGAAAAAAATTTATAAAAGATAACATAGATAAGTAATAAAATTGTTAATAAGAAACAAAAGAAAATATACGACACCTTACCTTTTTTACTTAAACTGTCAGATATCAAAGTGGTTGCTTTATTTTTAGCTTCAATTATTTGGTCCTTTTCATTTATTTTTTCTTGTAAATCTAAAATTGTAGTCTCAAGGGCTTTAATTTTGACTTGCATAACACTTAAAGCATTTTCTTTTTCTTTAATAGTGTTCATTAATTTTGAAACATCAGAGTTATCAGCACTCTGAAATTTAAGATATATTTATTGAACATTATTATTATTTATAGTTCTATATATTATTAATTATAGTCCGATCACACAAGCATATAGAATTAAATTTAAATATAAAAGCATCATATTTTTTTAACATAGCATAATAAACCATCTCACATTAAAACCTTAAAATAAATTAACATGTTGACGGACAATTGCGGCTATAGCCATCAAAGCGAAATTCACAATGTGGCATGACTGCTATAGCCGTCCAAAACGAAACGGTCGTTTTTAGACACTACGGCTATAGCAGCACAAATGTGCACTTACTGGCGTATACGTAGAAGCATAGTGTCGTGTTTTGAAAACATCTTTTTAGGTTGAAGTTCAAATTTCACCTGTTATATATTGTCCTATCACTTAGTGTATAGAGTCCGCTGGCGCCATGACGGTTATAGCCGCAACCTAATTAAAGGTACTAAATTAATCAAAATTAAGTTTATTTAAGCAGAAAGAGTAAAACTATACTTCTAACATTCTAAAAATCACAAAAACATATAGTGTCAATTTTCGAACTTCGCTTGTTCCTACTGTCCGTCAATGTGTTAACATTGTACAATGTATTTCTATAATAAAAAAAAATTAAACTAATACCATGGTGGTATCAAACATTTACCTTCTTCACTTCTTGCACAACTGTAGTATCTGATGAATCTCTTTTCACTGACATAGATTTCCTCATAGGTCTTTTACTAATTTCTTTATATTGCTTTATCCTTTCCATTAATAGCTCCTTTTGCTTCAAAGTGTTTGCTAAACTTTCACTTATACCAGGAACTGCAACATTGTCATTGTGCTAAAGGTAAAATCTTTCTTACTACTGAGCCCTCCAACAAAGAGTTACATCTTTTATCTCAAATAAGATGTAACTCTTTTAATTGGAAAGGTTCACGGCATTTCAAATAAAGTAACTTATTGCATCAATAATAAATGTAAGAACATATATATATATATATATATATATATATTTTTTAAATCAACTCACTATTCAAGGCATCCTGTACAGATAAAGTAGTTGAAGTATCTGTAGCAACAGAATAACCAGTCCTTTCACTCATGGTGGATGCCATTTCTGACGCAGTGTCTGTAACATCATCCTCTGGAAATAAACAATAATCAGTGATCTGCTCTTGGACAAAAAGTAAGATGAATTGATATTAAGCCCAGGAGTTTATATAAAATCGGTAATCCTTTTTTGAAATTATTCTTATTTTAGTTGGCATAGAATAAGCACATTATAGTTTAAAAAAAAATAGAAATTACCAAATGGCCTTCCTAATAGTTCTGCTGTGGCTTTTCTCTGTTCTTTAATGCGCTTGGATACAAGTGCGGCATTCTCTAAACACTTCTGTGCTCTCTCCACTTTATTCTGTCGTTCAGATGATGTTGAATGCTACAAGGAAAAAATATTATTATACATATTGCCTGGTATAAATTATACCAGTACAGTAAGACGGTGGTCTGACATGGATTATCATGGCACACTGGCACCAATTAATGTTAACAATATGCGTTTACATAGTCATCATTACTAACGTGACGAAATGCTTAAGACGTTTGTCAAGCGTCTTTTATCCAGCAAATATAATGTTAAAGTATACAAAAGCCCTTATTTACCTTAACATTTCTAACGCTGCTCACAACACTGGACACATCACTTGTTACTGCTAAATTGGTATCAAAGGATTCCACTTGATCCTTTTCAGGACGATTATCGACGTTTTTATTATCAGACATGTTTTTTGATTGGTTGCGCACATTAAAACGTTGCTTATTTTATTCACTGATTATTATAATTTATAGGAATTCGAATACACAATACACTAAGTTAAAAAATCAAGAGGTCTTAAATCGTAAACAAAATATTTTGCCACCACGGGATTCACTTTTTACTTGCCATTGCCATTTTTTTTATCCACGTCAACGTCATCACAGATTAATAACATGTAACACAGAATAAATCAATTTGGTGACTTTCCAAAAAAAAAAATAAAAAAAATGTAATAATGTAGAATAGATTTTTTATAATAATGTTTGATTAATTGTAACAATCACTAGAAATTTACACAAAAAATACGGTTTTTGTACGTTTTGAACAATAATGAAATATTCTTAACATTGAAATACAGATAAACTATAACTTTAAAAAATTAAGTATGCGTTGACAGATTTTGAGTTTTGACAGACAGAATTGGCATGAACTGCAATCAGATTTATTTAGATTTATTCCACAAATCGTAAAATTTGGAATTCTATGTTGTTTACTATTAAATAGTTAAATGGCATCATCTCGTATCCAGGTAAAAGTCATATAGGAATAACCGTATGAAGAAAAATTACATCATCATAATGTTGATTCTTGTTGTTACGACCTTATCTTGTTGATTTATTTTTAAGGCAACTGTGCGTCAGCTATCCAATACATTTAAGAAGAAAAGTAGATTTGACATTGGCATAGCATCGGAATTACCACCAGCATATAAAAAGTTTTGGCGTGAATGGAAAGTTCTAAAGCCTGCAGCAGTGCACTTCATCCCTCAAGAGAGTAAATGGAAACGTGATGAATTGACTGGTGAAACTCTGCCTGTGCAAAATGTGCCTATACCCCTGAAACATCCCGCTGAGATTCACGAGGGCATTTGGGGAGGAGAAGCTGTCATTAAAGGCTAGTGATTGTTTCAGATTTAAGGTTATGTTAGCTACTGTTAAGAGAGACAAAATAATAGCTTAGCAACCAATTCTGATTTTTGATATGTACTGTTCACATAAATAATTTTACATGTAGTATTTTTCTTGTATGTATTATTTTTACTGTTAACAAATTTTGAAACTTAACCAATAACAATTTGATTTTGATGGATATAGTATAGACACATATAGGAAATCTTTAGATTAACATATGTTATTCATATCCTAAAGTTTTGATGTTTTCGGAGATATTAAATACCATTTTAAATACTTTTAGGTTTTCAAAAGCGCAGTGATCAAAGACGTAGAGTGCCCCACTATTGGGTGCCAGTGCTGAAGAGAACTGTAGTCCGCTCTGAAGTATTGAACACTCATCTTTCTGTTACTGTAACTGACAGAACTATTAATTTAATTAATGACCATTATGGATTTGATCATTATTTGCTCAAGACTCCAGCCTGCGATCTTGTGTCAATGCTTGCATTGAAACTTAAGAAGCAAATTCTAATAGAGTTAATGAATGGATGCCCAAGATATGCCAATAACCCACAGAAACAAAAGGAAATATATAATGAATATAAGACCTACTTGTCTTCGGTAAGAAATATTATATATTGACATCCAGCATTTAAATTTGTTTGTGATTTTTACTAAATAAATTCAAAGAATCAATAAATTGAACTTGATCATTAATAATTTTGTATTTACATAGCATATTTTACTTTATATTTGCAGTATACACCTGAAGAGATAGAGTGGTATGGATTGACCTGGTATGAGGCACTATCTAAAGTAGCAAAGCAAAAAGAAGCCCAAAACAAACCTGTTCCTTTAAAAAATATATATCGAAAGAAGTTAGTTGAGAAATTAAAAGAGGCAGAAAGTGAAGATAAAAATGATGCCACTGAAGAAATTTCGTAAGTTATATTGATCTTAAATATTATATACCATTTTAATTTGTTTTATTCTAGGTATGCCAGCAAAGAGGTTTCCATGATATGAAGTTTTTGGGTGGTAAAACCATGCAAAATCTAAATGTTGGGTCTAAAACATGTATGTCTGATAAAATTGTTTATTATAGTGTTTTTGTTACATTTCAACTCTTGCACCTCCATGTGGCAGGTTTTACCATCGCAATTAGATCATTTACTTTGAAAGGATAAGGGTTCGTCCATTAATCACATAGGCCCGAAAGTAAGGAGGACTTCCAAAATAAAGAAGAGAAAGACTAAAATAATGCATCATATGTTTTTGAATTCTAACTTATGCCATAAGTTTAATAAGCAAATTAGTAATATTGTCAAAAATTTTAATACTATTTTGCATAAAAAAATTATAAGTGTTTTTAAGTTTGATCAGTCATAGTCTTAAACCTCACTCCATATCACCAGAGGGGAAGTGGCGTCTGTAGTGTATGCATAAACATAGTGTTGTTTGTCTCGAGCGTACACGCCATAAGTACATGCCGGAGAGAGGGGACGTCAGTCGATGTCAGATCTTTGAGCCGGCAAGACCTGTCGGTACGCGAACGAGCCAATGCTACAGTGTCAAAAAGTTGAAAGTAATCACATGAATAATGGACATCCCTTAACACATTTATATTTGTCTAGAATGTACAAATTACTATTAAATGAATCATGTAGTAATTCATCACCATTTTCTAATCATTAGTAATTTAATATTTAAATGAGATGCATTCTCTACAATACTTAAATCAAATATTTTTTTTATTTTCAGGACAACTACATCATGGCTGTCAAAAATGAATCCATTTGGTAAAAAAGATGAAGCTTAGAATTATTCGTAGCTATTTGTGTTGTTAGATGTTTCAAATAATATTGTGTTATAGAAAAATGTAATAAAAATCTAGATAGCCGAGTTCAATGGTGTATTTATTTTTATTGACATTTAGTGATTCTGTCAATAAAGGCAAATAGAAAGACCAGATGTATTTTATTTTTATTTTTTTAGCGTAACCACCAGAATAAAAGTGTAAGGATGTAATTTGTTTTGCTAATAAGGAATTTAGTAATATTAAAAAATACTTATTTTAAAAATACATTTTTTACTTTAGAAAAAAAAACTTAGCTTGAAATAAAACAAACAGACCATTTAATAAAAATATATTGCATAATAGAAAAAAATATAATGATTGGAAACATTTCAAATAAACTTGTCTTAAATACACAATCTTTTTATACTATTGCTAGGAAATAATAGTTTTAAAATATACAGTTACATTTTTTTTTCAGAAAAAACAACCAAAGGTGTTAAATAAATATGCATAATCATAATACTTGATATTTTGGCATAAAACTGGTCTTATCTTTCCGAAGAAAAAGGTTAACATGACCTAGCTCATACAAGTAATATGACAATTTTAGAAATAATACTCAAGCGTTTAATACTTTTGTTGGCTTCCCACCTTTTTCGTATTTATCAAAAAAAAAATATATATAGCTCAAGTGTTTAATAATTTTCTTTATTATTATAGAAAATAACTGTTTTTACTATATTACTTAATTAAGTTCAACATTAGTATAATAATAAACATATCATGTTAGTTCAAATGTCATTTTCTACTTATTAAAAACCCTAAATTGTTAATAAAATATTCTGCATGAGAGTGAGATATATGAGCTCCACATGAGGTGATGCATCCGAGATAGCTATCGATCTTTATCTTTTGTCAGAAACCAACCAAACTACAGGATTGTCGGCCGCCATCTTGTTTTAAGAATAAGGCAAAGGTACTTTACCTGTTCAGCCACCGTGAACAATTTTTTTTAATTTTTTTAAGTCATGTTTTTTTTGGTATTGAATCGGTGTAATTGTCAGTGTTCATGTGATGGTGCACTCTATGGGTGAGTCGTGCGGCATGGTGTCTGCGAGCAGGGCGGCGACTGCGCGCGCGAGGTAGGTCATGGTGCCGTAGCTGCCGCTGGGCGCGCTGTCGTACAGGTGCTGGCAGACACCCGCCGCGCCGCCGCACACCACCGCACCCCCCGCACCTCCCACACCTCCCGCCTTCGCGCAACACAGAGTCGCGTCTCCGTTGCATCGCATCTGTTCACACACAACTCTAGCTGTGCTTCATTACTATAAACCACCCCGACTGATACATTCTCGGTCGGTTATTACTAATACTAAATCTATACTAAGGAGGACCATTAAATGAGTCCGAGTTGTTAATGATATACTTGATATAGTAGAACAGTAATTGTGAGATAAGGTAAACAATTTACTAGTCTTAAATTTTGTCACATTTCGAGTAGTAAGAAAAAATGCAAAATTTGATTTTTAACCGACTTCAAAAAGGAGGAGGTTCTCAATTCGTCTGTATATTTTTTTAATTGGTATTTTTTTAATCTGATTTTCATAATTATTTTTTTGACTTCACTAGTCAATATACCTGATCCTCCAAGAATATCTGATTGGCCTTGTGCACCAAATGTTCGACAGTGATCATCCCACCCAAGTGGCTGACTGCTTTGTACTCGACCACCAATGTCAACACCATCAGAGCCTCCACCACCAGCTGCCGATACTCCGGCTGTGGGATAGAGTTCAGGACGGTTTCCACAGCGAGAGCGAATTTCAACTCTCCTGACGTCATCTCTTGTGTCAAATTGGGTTGCAGCACTCTACCCTGGATGACCAGCCCTTGGCACTGCAATGAAAAGAATTTCGATATTTATAGAGTTAGATATAATTACGCTCACTTTTATTATAAAGTTTAAGAATTAGTCAGTGTTATTAAAAAAAAAGCTCTTGGTTTACCCTTTCTAAAACCCCCCAAACGCGGGGGTAGAAGTTCCTAGGCACGCGGTTCAGTGCACCGTCGAGACGTCGTCGACGCAACCACTGACCTTGACGATCCTGCTCCACCATGGGCGCTACAGAAATAAATACTATTGGCACACCATTCATTGCAGCAAACAAACTGACTCAACAATGATTCAGATATATCTTACTAATATTATAAATACTAATGTTTAGATGGATGGATGGAGAATAGTCTGGAAGAACACATAGACTATTAACTTTTTTTCAATTCCGAGCGGACGGAGTCGCGGGCGACAGCAATTCAATTATAAAAGGGAAAATTGAAATTTTTCTTAATTTGAATCGTGAATTGTAAGAAATTCCAACGTCATATGCAAAACCTGTTCCTAGAAGAGATACCTAGTGGCATCTATCAAATATATTTTGATGTAAACAAAGATATTGTTTTAAAACTTACCGTCATCAATTCCGCCTTGTAAGGACTGTCCTTCCAATACTATTTGTGACTTCTTTCCGTATCGATTCGATTTGTTACTTACAATAGAGAAGTTTCCGCGTCCTACTGAAATAAATATATTATTAGCAGTTTTATCTCGTTGAAAAGCTACAGGGATGTCATTCAAGTGTATTGTAAATTAGTAGGAGACATGATTTGGACTTAAATATACGCATTACACATATGAAATATTTACTTATATAGTATATATAGTTATACATTATGTTATTTACAATCTGTCTTATGATTTATATTATAATATACATCTTACTAATATTATAAATGCGAATGATTAGATGAATGGATATCTCTAGAACGGCTCAACGAATCATGACGAAATTTGGTATGCATATAGAAAATAGTCTGGAAAAATCCATAGGCTACTTATTAAGTTTCTTTTTAATTCCGCGCGGAAGGAGTCGCGGGCGACAGCTAGTATTATATAGTGTAGTTCTTAATGAATCTTTTACTTTACAATATTTTTTTATAATATGTGAATATGTTTAAAAACTACATGGGAAAGAAATATGCGATCTCAATTCGCATGCTTAGAGGAAGAAATGCTGCAAATAAAAAGGGACATGCGAAGGGATGATGAATTGTAAATCAACTTCTATCGACAAATGGCGCTTGACACAAACATAAGCGAAAGACAAACACGTGGGATTGTAACTCGCCTTTATCCTTATTGATTTTCTCTTTTATAACAAAGAGGGAGTTTGCTGCAAATAAAATATCACTTCTTAGCATGAAGAACCAATCAACATAATATTCCTATAAGATTTTTACATAATATCTGACATAATCCGACAGTTTTTTCAAGTATCAATGGAGTTCGTATAACTTGTAACAATAAACATTTTATATAAAAAATTCTCGTGTCACAATTTTCGTTCCCATACTCCTGTGAAACGGCTTGACCGATTCTCATGAAATTTTGTGAGCATATTGAGTAGGTCTGAGAATCGGCCGACATCTATTTGTAATCCCGCGCGGACGGAGTCGCGGGCGACAGCTAGTAGTTATATAAACTTATGCATATTTTTTGAAATGGAAACTTTCTCGATAACTACTTACCACTGTTAATAGCAAACTCCTTTCCACTGAGGATGTGGTACAATAGATTCTTCATTTCGAAAGGAGATAAGTTGAGCAAATGCTCGGAAGCTTCCTCGCCGTCACACGACAACGTTCGCGACAACTCCGTCGCCATTACCTACAAAATAACTAACCTCGTAACATGATCTACGACTCGTCTACGTCAGACTTAGGTTAGGTTAGGTTTACTGTTTATTTTATTTCCCTACCATAGTCTTAGGATCTGTTTTTATTCTAACATTACGTGGGATTTTGTCCGAAATGATAAATGAAAAATATTTTTAGGTTTATGGAATTTATTTAATTTCTGTTGTAAGAAAAAAATTAAATTACCGAGATTATGTGACATCTTATGTGATTGTGTGTTACCTTTTTTCTGAATAACAAAATAATGTACAAAAGTAGATAAACCACTTCACGTTTTTACTATTATATATGCGAGCTGGATGGCTGGATGTTTAATAGAAGGCATCTCCAGAACGGCTGCATGAATCTCGTTGAAATTTGGCCTAGACATATAACATACTTTGAAGGAATACATGGCCTACTAATTATGTTTGCACGGACGGAGTAGTCAGCGATAACTAGTTCTCTATAAAAAAAGAGATGTTATATTTTTTGTTGTTGTTTAGTCAGTGGAAACTCTAGATGAGACATTACCTGTATGATAAGTCCGACACGCAGTCGCAGCATCTCGAGGAAGAGTTGTGGTTCTGTACGTATGAACATCGCGAGGTACACCAACAACTCCTGAGTCAACATGGCCGTGCTCTCGTCGTCTCCGTACGCCTATATTACGTTTATATTTTATAACTAAAAATAAGCCCTATCACAACCACATAAGGTCGATTATCAAATGAATATAAATATGATTGTGAAGTTAACCTTTGCTAATAAAAGTTGATTTCAAATAAATTAACTTATATTAGACAAAGTAAAGGTTTGAAAATATTATATTTAGTTATAGTGATGTGGTTTACGTACCAAGGAATATGTCATAGAAAATACCTAAAGGATTGAATTTTAGTGCAATAATGTAATAATATTTTGAATTATAATTTATAAATTGAAAAACTACATATAATATTACCTTTTTATTTTCACTGTCATGTTTTTCTCTTCGAAATGACTGCATGAAACAAATATAATGATGAATGAAGTGAACTCATATGTATAGTGAAATTGATTGTGTAAATGTAATACGCCGACAGCGCCATCTATTTGTGATTAGTAAAAAATAGTGCCATCTGTTGTTACGAAAATGAAACTTACAGTTTTTGTTTGCATTTTTAATTATTTCTTCGATTCCACTCTGACTGGGTACTTATCTTACTAATACTAGAAATATAAATATTAAAAATGCGCACATTTGGATGTATGAATGGATGGATGTTTGTTAAAAAGGTATCTTCGGAACGTCTGCATGGATGTCGCTGAAATTTGGCATAGATGTACAACACGGTCTGGAAGAAGACATGGAACGACAGCTAGTATAAAATTTCTTACCAAATGTATAAGCTGACGTAATTCATTCTCCGGCAAGGGCGCGGTGATGGTATGCTCGTTGTTGGGCGGCATGCCGACAGTGATCTGCTTCTGTCGCACCAGCAGGTCTGTGACGGCCTTGGCGAGGTCCTCGACGCGCTTGCCGAGCATTCCCGCGGTGTGCCGCACCAGCCCCCACAGCTTCTGCGTGCACGCCTTCTCGTACAGAGCCTTCAGAAGTTCCTTCACTGTTACAGGCTTACCGTTTTCTAGCATACCTGGAAAGGGATTTTTTTTTTTCACCTATTTGCGTATTAATACATTTTGACTAACTCTATGTAAATTTCTGTCTGTCTGTCCGCAAGGCGGTCTTTGTTCCGGACAATCTTCGAAATGTTTGGGCCGATTTTGACGGTCTGATAGAGAGCAGGAAGATAGCCTGTACACAGGAAACATTAAAGGCTACATTTTTAATTCTGCGTCGAAGAAGTTGTAGGCTGCCGCTTATACAGTAAATATAAATGCACTAGCGACTCGACCCAAAAGTAGACATTTGTTTTAAAAAAATTAAACTTGAAATTAGCCTATTTTACGAATTTTTTGTTAGAATTTTTTGATTACCTGTGTTAAAGTCGAGGCCCTGTGAATCAACGAGATACTGCAGGATATCTCCTTGTTCATCCAAGCTCTCAGTCTCCCTCAGCATGGCGATCAACTCGTCAGTCTCCTGCTCCGCGTACACAACGTTTTGAGACTCAGATATTGTTCTGTTACGAACTACTGAACATATATTTTTATTTAATGCACCTGAAAAACAATGGTTTTTATTTTTTTATAATCAAAACTAGGTTTAGCCCGCGACTCCGTCCGCGTGGAATAAAATAAAAACATAATTAATTGCTTATGTGTTCTTCCAGAATATGTTCTATATGTATGCCAAATTTCATCGACATCCGTTCACCCGTTCTGGAGATACCTTTAAACATCCATCCATCAAAACATCGCATTTATAATATTAGTAAAAAATAAAATATTAAATTTACCTTCATCCTTGGGTGGCGAAGGAGTTTGTTCTTTGGTCACTTCGATAGTTGGAGGCACTACACCCAAACTAGTAGTCGATGTTCCTCTGAAAGATTTTAGTCAAGATTATATGAAATAGCAGTTGAATTTTTCAAATCGGTTAAATAGTTTCCCAGGCTATTCAATCCAAACATACACACAAATCTTTCATCTTTATAGTAGTGTCAGGAAAAAAATCCGACACTGTGCCGGTGTACTGGCGCAACATAGCCTTACTAAACTATCAACGTTTATATCCCCTCACTAATCAATCTGACAGTTGACTTGGTAACGAATGCGCGCCATTCGCGCCAAAAGATTCTAATTAATAATGTCTAAAATTAGCATGTTGTTAACATTATAACATGTTTTTTTACACGTGTACCTGTAGAAAAGAGGAATATGTGATCATTTCTAAAGGTAAAAATTATGTTTTCGTTATATACTTATGATGACTATATACCAATTTTTGGATACTGCATCTAGAAGATTATGTATAATAGAACTTACTTAGTAATAGCTCGCCTTTTAGCGTCCTCGGGCGAAGGACTGCGGCCCAATATCGGGTCGACTTCCAGCCAAGACGGTTTCCTTTCCAGGTGAGGGCCCACATATTCCCCTTCCATGCCTAAGGTTTCCGCTGAAAAAATAAAAGATAAGTATGAAAAAGTAACTGTCAAAAAAAATATGTGGCTTTAGATTGAAACTTTTAAGCAGCCGTAGTCACTTCACGTTTTTTTTTGTTTCTTGGTGGATACTTACTATCCACCTTCTTTCTTTCCTCTGACTCTGGGTCAGAGACCTTTTTTGCTTTGTAAACTTTATTTACATACATTTATAATTTTTGCTGCTTACAATCTGCAGTCACTTCACATTAGCTCTAATCGTTTAGTATCTTTATATATATAATACGCACAGTGTTGAAATATTACGTATCTATACTAATATTATAAAGAGGAAAGATTTATATGTTTACTAGCTGTCGCCCGCGACTCCGTCCGCTAGTTTGTATAAAAAATAAAATTTTTGGGGTGGACTACCCTTAACATTTAGGGGGATGAAAAATAGATGTTGGCCGATTCTCATACCTACTCAATATGCTTACAAAATTTCATGAGAATCGGTCAAGCCGTTTCCGAGGAGTATGAGAACGAAAATTGTGACACGAGAATTTTATAAAGATGTGTAACAAGTAAACTAAAAAACTACTTAACTAATTACAAAAAATCTATTGCTATCACAGAGTGAGGTAAGCATCATTTTTGTTTTTTTTTTTTTATTATTATTAGTTAACCTATATATTTAAATGCATAGTTCAGTTAGTACTTACAGTCGACATTAATAGAGCGTGTCTTCTTGATCGCGCCCCTGACGGACATGCGCCGGCGCAGGGCCTTCGTGTTGCGCGCGCCGACAGGACGCGACAGGAAGCTGATCTTGTTACTGAACGACTTCAGCAAGTGTTCCTCTAGGTAACTTTGCACTTGAGGATTTAGTTCTGAAAAATTATTACATTGTCTACCTACTTTTGTATACGATACAACTTAGTTTCCTATAATTTATTGTAAATTTAGGGTGCTAGAATACCAGCCCCCCTTTTTTTGCTATCGGGAAAGGGGGGGGGGGGATTTTCGTAAGATACTTAGCCTTCTAGGTGGATGACAGGGCTATGTGGGGTTTGACGCACTAAAAACTGTGGTGAACCTCGTGTGCAATATAAGATAAATTTGGGATCTCCAAAGATCGCAACGTAACCCTCAGCAGAATACCAGCCCCTGCTTATTTTTTAGAAAGTCAAATATGTATGGAATTGACTGTAACTTTCGGTATTTTATATGTTTATTATTTTGATAACATTTGAACATTTAAATAAAGATTTTGACTTTGTCTATAGGTTTAAAATTGTAATATATTTATACATAGTACATATGAATGTTTAAAACTTACTATCAGGATATCCATCCTCTTGACTGCCCAAGAAGCTCAGATTAGTTATAGCCGATGTGCTCAAGAATTCACCAAGATTACCCAATGTTACTCTAGTGCCATTAATGTAGCCTGATTTCAATTTTTTCATAGTTGTGATCATTGCCATCGGTATTTTGCCTTGATCTGAAAATTTTTTGACTGTTTTAATCTGCTTTTTTTTAAAATAATAATTTAAAAGCATTAAAAGCAGGAAACTAATGGTTAGTACAAAATTCTATTTTGTGTTAAAAGTTATTGACTTAACAAAAAATTAAAAATTATAATTATTATGTATCCTAGTTTTATAAATTGCAAAGCATAAGGGGTTTTTTTTATTTATTATTTATTTACACTATTTTTCATACAATATTTATGTTTGACAATCTAAAATACGTAATGAATAGCATTTCAATCTAAATAATGCGCATCTACAATTTTTAGTAACATAAGTTTAGTAGATTATTTTTTTAATAATTTTTAATTAAAAAAAAAAGATATTTATATTTTATTTGGCACGTTTTCCGGAATATTTAAAGGCCAAAAATTATAGAATAAAATATTTTAAAAGCAACTAATTAGAAATTAATGTTATAAGTAATTGCATTTGACCACCGTTTGAAGAGATGTTATTAGTATAGCAAAGTATAGATAATAATAGTTGATGGTTATTTTTTTTTGTCTACACATTTACCTAACAAATACTGTGTGGCCAGCAAGGTGATGGTCGGCCGGCCGAGCATTTGCTTCCAGCTCATGCCGAGAAAGGCGACGTTGGCTGTGAACGTGCTGGCGAGTAGCGCCGGGTCGCGCGACATGTAGTACTCCTCGTAGTCGAAGTTCTACACATGCGACATCCCGCCATTTTATGACGTAACACAACACACAAAACATAGACAGTAATATTTTTTATCTGTAGCCCTTCTGACAGATTAGTTCGCAACTGAATAACAAACTGGGTTATTTACTATATACGTTACAATTTACGATACATACATTACTACGACTACTATTAATATTGTTTATTTTCCAGGCTTTTAGTACTGCTTATACATTCCAAAAAAACATGCTATGTATTATTTTTATATCTACACATTAAATTGGATGGGATAAAACAGCAAGCTATTAAAATATGCCATATATACATAATAAAATAGTACCTAAGTGCATTTGATTCAAAGTCAAGACAACAAGCGGTCGCCCGAGAAGGTTTTGCCAAGAAGACTTCAAGAAATTAATTTCCGCTTTGAGAGTATCGACCATCAGCTCATAGTCAGAAGCAATGTAGAAACGCTTCATATCAGAATACTAGCAAATAAAATAAAATAATTAAGTGCTTACAAGATACGAGCTATTTCATAGCAAAATACATGCACAAAAACATTTCAAAAGTATAAATAGTGCTAGAATAAATATTCATTTAAGAAAAAAAAAAACTTTAATAATATAAACTTTAATAATAATAGTTAGGCGAATTAGATATCTTTCGTCTCAATACAATTTTAGTTCGTATTTTAAATGAAAAAACTAACATACCTGAGGAGTAAATGCAAAGATACGATCATTCAAAGAGTACAACTTGCTAGTACTGAGTATGCCAACATCACGTGACTTTCGTCCCGACAAGCCCAACTTTTTGTTACGCCCTGAAATTTATGATAATGACTATAAACTTATAAAGCTAGATTCAGTTTTGTTTTGCTTTAAACAAGAAAAAAATGTTTTTTTTTTTAGTTTAATATTGCGATTTAAAGTTGTGCAAATATTTCAAAGTGCATACAAACCCAAGTATGTGTACAGGTGACTCAAAACTCTAGCGGGTTGAACTTCAATTGGTGCCACTTCATTTATAGTCTGAACATGTAAGTCATATTCTAACAATTTGTCTCTAATCTCATTGTCTTCTGCTAAAATAACAATTTGAACAACCACATCTGGCTTCTTTTCTGAACATAATCTTCTGTTCAATGGATCCAGTTCACCAACAGCTAGAAAACCCTAAAAAACATATAATACATAACAATATTTTATGGCTTACCATTTAGCATCTATGTTTTAGCTACAATTTATAATTATGTCAACATTTCCTTAATCATTTTGTTTTAATTATGGTAAAGGACATAACATTTAATTGGAAAATCTTCATTGTTATTGAGTTGACTCAATTGTGTTAAAGAAAACTAACAACTCATTTTCACAGAGTATTTAACATACTCACCTCTTGCAATAATTTTCCGAGAATATACAGTGACTGTGCCCATATAAATGGACATCTACCAAGAGGTATTCTTTCCTGACTTCCAGGATCACACTGCTCAGCATCTGCCTTGTCTACGGGCACAGAATAAAGTTCCGGAACAAGTTTCATTCCATCGTCTTTCCTTATCATTATCTTTTCCAACTTTTGCATATATTCTACAACATTATTTTTATCTCCTTGAAAACAGTAATCAAGTATAAGGTAACAAAAGAATAGCGGCCATTCGCATTCTATGTTCTCAAACATTCTTAACTCCCATGGCTCATAGTAAAGCCTATTTGGATCTTCTCTTGGTGTTTTGTGACCATCTCTTAAAAATCTTTTACATCCATATTTCCCTTGGAGTTTTGTTACAATAGTATCTCTTGTTTTAGCTATTAGTTGGGGATCATCTACTGCAAATGCTGGATAGCTTATAATGGACAGAAGCCCTGAATCTAATTCTTTACTATTTGACTCTCTCGGCAGCATAGATTGTAATACAGCTTGACATTTCTGTGCTTCATCAGCCAGAACATGTATAACACTTGAGGGACCACCCCGGGCACCAAACAGATCAAGTTCATTCATAGCTTCGAGAGCTGCTTTTGCCATACCAATAGAACTGGCATTCAATTCAGGTAAGCCATGATTAGTTTTATCACCTCGCTCCCAAATACCATAATCTGGTGTACAGTATGCTGACTCAATGTAAAAAACTAAATTTTGAATAAAGGCAACTTCATCAAGAGAGAAAACAATCTGTAACCCAGATGCAGTCATCTGAGCCAGAATGAGAAGGTATAATGAAATTGCATCAATTTGCAAGTGTCCCCACTCATTGTCTTTGACCACTATACGGCCAGTTATTGATGAATACTTGGCATGCAGTGAATCCATTGGATGTTGAGTACTTTTAAATTTTTCAACTTTATCTTTTTGTTGCATCATTGCCATCAGCAGACCTAATGACATGAATACATAAAATAAGAAGTTATAAAAAGAATGCTTGGATGAAAGAATGGAATTTATTCATAAAGTTAATAACAAATCTTGTTTATCTTACCTCTCATTAGTTTTACACAACTTTGTTCCAATTCATATGTTTTTGCACGATCTTCATCTTGATCGGCAATTTTCTTGAAGGCCATCGATAACCCCCAAACCGCTAATATACAATAAAGGTTGTCCCTAATCCACGCATGATCATTGTGAGGACTTGCAGGAAATAATCCTGTTACTGGCTGCTGATGATCTAAAATTAACTTGTGCACAAGTCTTTGATAGTAATCCAAACGGACACCTGAATTGCTGCGGGTTCTCATCGTTTTTTATTTATATGCGCAGTTCTTCAATAGCTATTGAACTATTTAAACAGCAAACACATTTTTGCAAAACAGTGAATTCTGGCCAAACAAATCTATTTTATAGAATATGTCATTTGAAAGTCGTAGAAAGTCGAGATTGTCATTTTTTGTCATTGTCAATGTCAATCAACTGTCACTTGTCAATAGTCGTTACAGAGAAAAAAGATTTTAATTTTTAAGCCTTCTTTCAGAAAATGAGCCCCTTTTGTTAAGAATAAGTGCTGAAGGGTTAAAGGGGTATTAAATCACTACAGCAATTGACACATCAAGTTAAACTAAATAGAAATGGGAATAGTTAAAAGATATTTACATTTTTCGAGACGAAATTCAGTGAACGGCCAACGTCAATTTGATTGACAAATGACATGATGTTTATATGTCATTTACAAATGTCAATGAACAAAATCATAAAAGTTCGATGTTTTGTTATTATTTCTTTTTTATAATTTCATTTTTATTTTAGAATATATTTTACATTTCTTTTACAATATGTTAATATCGTTTCTTTTGTGTAATATTTTGTGGATTCCGTATATATTCGGAAATAGCATAACTTCGGAGACCCCTAGAGACAAATCAAGTAAAAGTGTCTTGCAAGAATCTCATTACGAAGATTACAACAAAACAAATTTAAATTTAGTAAGTGAAGGTGGATCTTTATTACCTAATGCAGTTGTTGATATTATACATTTGCCGAAAGATAAGCACAACATTCTTTTGAGTTTAGATAATGAAATAGGTAAAAATAAAGAAAAATCTGTAGTAGCACGAAAGGGAGTAGTTTACAGTTCTATAGAAGATACTCAAGTTCCTGCAAATCATACGAAAATAGAAAAAAATAATGCCACGGGTCATAAAGAGCTGGATATTTCAAAAGATATTATTAAACCTAATAAAATCAATGCACCACCAGTGACGAGTCAAAAAACTATAAACAACATTGTTCCCAAAGATGACTCTAATGATAAAAATAAGACTGAAACTCCTAAAAAACCACTGGTATTATCTAATGAAGCATTGGATCAAATAACTTTAACAGATTTTGAAACATCTTATCCTAAAGATGGCCATAAAGTTAAAGTCCCAAGGAATCCTAACAGCCATCCCGGCATGATCATGCCAATTGTTATTACAATATTAGTAGTACCAATGTTTGCTGTTGTTGGGTATCTTGCAATAAAGAGAGGTCAGGAAGCTTGGAAGAACAGACATTACAAGAGAATGGATTTCCTACTTGATGGAATGTATAATGACTAGTTTTCTTTCTATAATGAATTGAAATCCTACATTATATGATTTCAATGTAAATTTTTCCGTTTTCAAATATTGTGTGCAAATTGAGTACCAATATTTCCATTTTAAAAAACCAAATAATTTAAATGGGTAGGTAATGAAATTTATAATATACAGTAATTTCTTCAATTTATAGTCTCTAGTTTGGCATGTTAAATTCAAATTTCAGGAAATAGTTCAGTATTAATTGTGATTTAATGTTATATATTAAGGGATAAATTTATAAAGTATGAATTAATTGTATGTATATGGAGCAATAATTATTGACAAGGGTGGCTAATCATTGTGATGACATAAGTTTTTGCTAATCATAGGACATACAGATGTAACATGCATAGGAGCCAATAAGGTGCCTTATTTTGAAATGATATGATATATTTTTGATAAACATTATTACTTAAAATGTCTTCCTGTAAACTAAGATATATAATGATGTTGTGATATACTCAGATTTTAATATGTTACTAATTATTATAATTATATACAATATTATTTGATAGTGTTTCATTTTAATTTATGCTAATATTATTATTTAATAGTGGTAGAGTCCACAAGAACATCGATGCATTTGGTGAAATGCCAAAACGCCACAGAAGACAGGTGTGAAGACATTCCATGTTTCTTCTGATTTGAGTTGAAGGCCTAATTTTAGTGCTCTTCTTCTTTCCACCCATTTCTTAAAAGATAATTATGAAAAGAGGATGACAATTCGTCGGAGAATGGGATGCATAGGCAGCGACAACATCCTTTCAGTGCATCCCCTTCTTTGTCTATTAAAGAGAGAAATGCAATTACAAATGCAAATGTCTATGGACTGCGGGCGCTTCGCTGTTCTGGCAAATCAAGCTGGCGGTTTGTTTGTTTATTACCCTATAGTATAAAAAATTACATATCAACTTGTGTAAAAGTTTTTCTTCCAATTTTACACCATTATCATAAGGTTTTTAAGTTAAATCCTCTATAATTTAAAACCACGTAATCACCCCCCCCCCATCTTCGACTAACGTTAATTAAGAAATTAAGATTCTGTTGGACATGATAACCGTGAATTCCCATCACTGTAACAGATAATTAGGGAATGGAAATTCACCGTAAAGCAGAACAAAAGTACTCACCTTTTGAGGAAGGCAGTAACTTTCATACGCTCTAAAAAACATGTTTTTGTGACAATGAGATTGGTACTTAAAGCTTTTTAACTATTTTTCTGAAAAACATAAAAAAAGTAGTGTAAACTTTAGTAGAATTTATACGAGTACGCATTTCGTAGTAACTTTAATTTAAATCTGGTCACACTAAAGCAATTGTCAAAAATAGTGAACAGAGTTTTGTGTGCTGGTGGATGTTGCTAAATATTTTTCATTTCAAGGAAATGCCAAAGAAAAACTGTTTCATTTATTTGTGACAAAAGTAAACGATTTATGTGAACTAAAATTAAAGATTAGCTTGGATACAGTTGTGACTTATGAACTTGTGTAACCTTGGGACGAAAAGTAAGAGAGAATATGATCTATTATATATTTAACTGTGTTATCAGGCGTCAATAATTAATTAAATGTTTTGAAATAATAGTTATGTCGAATCTTACTCAAATTCTTTTTAAATTAAAAACGACTTTAAATTCGGTTATGCCGTATATTTATTTCCATATCGCATTTTAGTATCAGCTGTTCAGTCAATTGAAGAAATATTTTTAAGTAATGTTATTTATTGCTTTTAATAAAAATTTCATTTTAATAATTTTGTGCTGTTTGTTATCTAACTAGTGGTAATTACTTTAAAGTGTCACCTTTATGTCCAGTCGATATCAGTTTTAATTAAAAGGCTACAGTTAAATTTACAATACATAATTGATCGTGAGGAAGTATCAAGGGCAATATAAATTTTACAGTAAAGTTAAATTATAAGTAGTTTCTTAATTATGAGAACCATAAGAAAATATAAGTATAAGTGAAATTTTTTATATTTTGTGAACAGATTGAAAGGAAACATCTAAAATTAAATACAGTAAAATGGAATTAACATAGCAAGGAAACAATGAGTGCTCAAAGTGGGTGTGTCAGTTGCAATGGAGGTTCAGAGTTGTATGACAATAAGCATGAAGCGGACTGCTCTGAGGGTGAGGATGCCCAGATCAGGCTAGCTCCGCATGTCCAGGCATATCTGGCACACAACAACTCCACCACCAACTGCTGTGGCTTTGCTATACCCATTGCATTTGAAAGAGCAGCTCCAGGAACCTGGTGGAACCCTAGATTTGACTCAGAAATACTTGAAGGCCAATACAGAAGTAGTTCCTTTAGGCAAATTAGGTTAAGATTCAGGTATGTTAACTATTTTATTTAATTTTTATTTAACTTATGTGTTGTAGATTGTTGAATTTTTTAATCTTTTTATTATGTTAAAGTTATGTAATTTTTTTCTCTTTCAGATTTGCACTTTTATACATTTTAATATTTTCTATATCATGGTTTGTCTACTTTGTAGTTCTTGGCCTACATGGCATAACAGTCAAGTGGCCATTTCTGTGTTCAATATTTGCTGCAGTTGTCTTGATAACCTGTGTTATGCTATTTATCACATTTACTGATATTTATAAGATTTTTACATTTCGAATCTCCCTGATAATGGCATTGGCTCTTTGCGTCCTCAGTTTGTCTCTTGTAACTTTGACAACACAATTGGAAACATCATTTCCTCAAGTGGCAGATATAAGCCAATCTGGTCATTTTACTATTTGTATTGAAATATTATTAATTATATACACATTGACACCTCTGCCATTGTTTGTGTGTGTTATTATAGGGATATTATACTCCGTTGTTTTCGAAATCCTTAATATTCTCCTGCATTTATCTGAACAAGAATGGCAATATCCCGGAATGTTTGTGAGAGTTTTGCTCCAACTTTGTGTGCACATAATTGGGGTTCATATTTATTTGATGACTTTTGTAAGAATGCGCGGCACATTTATGAAAGTAGGGCAAAGTTTATTAGTAAGACGACAGTTGGAGATGGAAAAACAATTAAAGGAAAAAATGATTCATTCAGTTATGCCACCGAAGCTGGCCAGTTGGTTAATGGAAGAGCAAGTTTTAGAAGGTGAAACTAACTTTAAAGCTCAACATCCACTTAATCAAAGAACATCAAATCCTGGAGCTGGTGATATCAAGTCATTATTCAGACCATTCAACATGAGCTGCATGGATAATGTTAGCATATTGTTTGCTGATATTGTGGGCTTTACAAGGATGTCCAGTAATAAAGGTGCTGAAGAATTAGTGAACATATTGAATGATTTATTTGAGAAATTTGATGAGCTCTGTCATATACATGGATGTGAGAAGATTTCCACTTTGGGAGATTGTTACTACTGTGTCTCTGGATGTCCTGAGCCCAGGCTGGATCATGCAACATGTTGTGTTGAAATGGGCCTTGGTAGGTATATAAAAAATGAAGGTTTCTCGGATTTATTCATTTAGAACAGTGTGGACAATAAAGTTACCGATATTTTAGGCATGATAGAAGCAATTCAAGAGTTTGACAGAGAGCGCGGCGAGGGTATCAATATGAGGGTAGGAGTTCATACTGGAACGGTTTTATGTGGAATTGTTGGCACACGAAGGTTTAAATTCGATGTATGGAGCAATGATGTGTCTTTTGCAAATAAAATGGAATCAACTGGTAAACCGGGCCGCGTCCATATATCAGAAGAAACAAGCAAATTTTTGGGAGGTTCCTACGTTTTAGAAGAAGGCGAAGAGGTATTTGGTAAGTAGATTTTTAGTGATAAAAGCATGGGACCCTTAGTTGTGTGTTTTAAATGAATTAAATGTGTCCAGGTCATAAAACCTACTTCATTGAGGGACGTCAGCTTAATTCTCCTTACGACCACGATCAGTGTATCACACCTTCGAATCCTATTAATCCTCGCCTCATCATATCTCCCGCAGTTTCCCCGCAGTCCAATTTCAATTTAAACCATTCGCCTCTCCCGATCACCGCCAAAACGCACGCATTAGACGACAAGAAGGGTTCCTGTAATACTGATACCGATAACTCCAATTTCCTGTCCCCCAATCCATTCAACTTTCGCACGAAGGCCAGTTCGCTGCCGAGTATACTTGACTCTGATGCTGAGTTGGACGAGAAGAGGGAGAAGGACTTCGTCGAAAGTAACGATACTTCATCCAAAAGTCCGACGTCTGTTGGTAAGTCGTTTAAAACTGTATCCTTTAGCTTAAACGTCTTTCTATTTGTGTTAGCAATTCAAATAATATGTTAGTAATTTTGAATGATTAAATCGCGTTATGTTAGTGCTACTCTTTAGTCTAAAAAACCAAGCAAAGTTAATAAGATATCGTCTCTAATAAATTATTACATCGTTAAATATTTTTGTTTTAATTACTTTTTATATTATGTTTGTGTTTCGTATATTTTAATGTTCACGCTCTAATTGTGTACATAGCGTGATGAGAAGCAGTGGTGTTATTTATTAAAAGTCTTAGTTATCAATGGCATGAGGCACAAGTCACAGATAACAGCGTGACACTTAATTACTCGAAGGTGACGACGCCTCTCATTGTAATCAGCTATGCTACAACGATATCTTGCTCATCCATTCTATAATTGTCTTGTTAATTTTTTTTGCAATCATTCACGCATTTTTGCTATTTTGTAAAAGCATTAGGTATAATTTTACATATAATAAATATACAGTTTGTATAATGGTTCTGTATTAAATCAAATGATTCTTATTAAAAATATTTCAAAAACTCGATAGTCCAAGAGAAAATAATCCCTCGTATGAGATATTATTTATTTCATCGTCGCACGTAAAAGTTATTAATCTTTCATGTTCGACGTATATTTTTTCCAATTTCTACGTGACTTGATTGTAACGTTGTTTACTATGTCCATCGATCGAGCGATGTTCCTCATGGAGCACTATCTTTTATAACTTACGGAAATTTTATATAATGTGCGTGGAATGCGTATTTTTATTACTTGTGTTAATTTTAAATATCAAACAGAATAATGTAAACATTTCGCACTTTGATATATTTTTCCCATCACTTTTCCCTAAGCAAAATATAAATAAATTCTTCAAAGAATTCTTTAAAATAGTTTAGAATTATCTTTAATCATTAATATCATGATTTTTTTGGTACGTAAATTATGTAGCAAAATTATGTAAGACAATATCTTTCTAACTTGATTTGAAATCCAACACCTTTATTACTTAACACTGCAATTTATATAGACAAACATAACATCTTTTAAAAATCATTGCCACCCTTTACCTAGACAATCCCAGAGATCCAACGATATATATTTTTTTATTTTAGTGGTGTAATTCCATTAAAAAAAATGTTATATTATAATTTTCTTTTTTTTTTTAATATTTCACCGAAAAAATTTCATACGTATATAGATAACGTCGATCGAATAGTTAGCGCCGACACCGACGTGCTAAACGACAACTGAATACACATTATGTGCTCTCGTTACGTGTCTTATTTACTTTCGTGATGATTCGCAAAACAAATAATCACACAACGCTCGCTAGTTTGTTATTCTTGGCCATATAACATTTATAAGAATTTACAAGCATCGGCCTTTGATAATTCCGGATGCTCCGATATTATTAGCCATAAACGAAATCACGTTAGCGTTTTACGCGTTTTATTTCAGGCAGTTACGGCAAGTATACGAATAAACTGAAAAATTGGAAGGTGCCCAGGTTTCTAAGGAAACATTCGGACACACCACTCCATGAGATAAAGAAGCAAAACTTTAGCGACAAAACGATACATTACCTGGAAAGGGGAGATGAGAATATCCAATCGAACAATGGTTACCACCAAGTCCCTATAGTAATAGAATCTCAGGACAGTAAACAGAGGCCTGCGCAAAGCAGCAGCAAGATTCACGTGCCGCAGGGACAAGACATAGCCTCCTTTGAGAGAGAGATTATCGACATACGATCATATTTGAGTCAATCGAGAAGCAATATGTCGCCATTTGCTAGAAGTAGTAGCTACAGATCGCACTATGGGAGGCCGAATTTAGAGGTAAATATTATTATTTACAAAATTTTTGCTAGTAAAACAAAAAGTGTGCAGTTCGTTTCATATATTAATTACACGTGCGAAGAATTCCGCAAATTTACTTTGTATGAAGTAAATCTAGACTTTCTCGCACAGTAAGGCTCATGTTTATTAACCATAAAATGATGAGATTATTATCTCTATCTGCATTGAATATACAACAAAATTGCAATGCTATAAATAAATCAATATTTACATAAATCCATTTAGTCTTGGCACGAGCATAATTCGAGGATCAATATGTGTACCAAATGCGTTCAGTCAGCGATTAAAAGATTAATTACTATACAGGTTGCTTAAAATTCCTCTATATTATGAACTAGCTGCCGCTCGCGTCTCCGTCCGCGCCGTAATATTTGTAGCCTATGTGTTCTTCCAGACTGTGTTCTATATGAACATAAATTTCATCGAGATTTGTTCAGCCGTTCTGGAGATACATTCGAACAAAGATAGTATTAGTATGATAATAAAATGCTGTAATAAAGTGCACAATTTTATTTAATTCTGCGCTGACAATGTTGCGGGCAATCGCTTGTGTTACGGCTGTCGAATCCACTGTAAAAGCTAGTAAAAACAATAGTATCTTGATTAAGGTATATTAATATTGAAAATAGCATTGTATAAAGGAATATAGGTTGTATTAAATTACGAACTGCTGGCATCGTGGCCTAGTTCATTAGGGTGGCCTAGTGCACCCGGCAGAATGGCGTGGCATTACTACGTATGTGGGTTACACACATAGCCCCTGTACGGGAAATATCAATAGAATACGTCTAAAAATACGTTATTGTGAACGTAGAGTTGGTAAACGAGTACATATGAATAGAAAATGTTTTATATTTTTTTTTTGTTCAAATAGAACTTGGAAATAGATTTGATTGGTGCATAAAATTTTTATACCTATTTTCATGGTTATGTACTTTTACACACTATATACAAACTCGATTATCTACTTTAATACACTAAATATAATAAATTTGCTTCCTCGATATGTTTCCATTAGAATTATGACATGATGAGAAACAGTCCACCAAAGTTCATACATCGGCGTATAATTGATGTGTCACTTTAATGTGTTTTGTTAATTCATCATATTTTGAAGTGTTCGTAGTTGAGATGCGGTGCACTTAGCTGCCAACATACACTGTCTTGATTTGTTTTATTTCGGAAGTATAGTGGAAGACATATTCCTTAACAAGTTAGCTGCCATGTCGGACTATATGTCCGACAAGCCATACTTCCATTCATATGTAAATAATAATTATATGAGCAATGTAAATAAGGTATTACTATTTTTCGTTTTTCGAAAAATCATTCTGGCAGCTAACATTTTAAATAATCTTACTATCTCACTTGTTACTAATTGTACTATTATTAAAAATGTGGAAAAATATTTGGATGCATGGATGGATGAGTGACGGATGGATAGGTGTTTTTCAGTCGGTATCTCTAACGGCTCAATGGATCTCGAGGAAATTTGGCATAGATGTAGAACATAATTTGGAAGAATACGTAGGCTATGGACGGAGCTGCACGTGACTACTAGTATTAATATGACATTACTTTGGGTTTTAATTTTGTGTCAGTGCGATGGAGTTCTTAAGTTATATAACTATATTATTAAAAGCTTACGTCTGTGACCCAGTTTTAAAGGATTACGTATTTTGAACGACCCTTTCAGTATTTCCCGTTCAATCTATGCGCATTTGCAAAGTGACGAAAGTTTGCAAAATACGTAAAATAGAATTGACGAAATTCGAGCTGAGTAAGAAGTTTCCAAATTTGTTCCGTTAAATAAAATTTTGGGAGTTTCCTTAAGATTGATTTGCTCTGAATTTTGTTGGAAATTTTAACGAATCGTTATAAGATAACATATGCGTAAGTTTTTATTCAGTTGGTAATTATTTTAATTCTTAATCTGTTCAATGCAATATTTATAAATAAAGCTTGGTATAGATAAAATATATTTAGTAGTGTATGTATTTTATATATTATATATTTGATATATAACTTTATTGAACTTGATAGTTCGTTGTGTAAGCGAGCCAGTGTTCTCGTGATGTGCAAGCTTGTGCATTTTGCAATACGATTACGTCACAACGATATGTGACCTATGAACTGACTGACGGACTTATTTACTGCCTTTAATTGCAATTACTGGAAACTTTTCCATTGAAATTAAATTATATATCGATTTTATAACGAGGGTTTTAGTAAATTTAGTCAAAAGAAGATGTCATCTACTACTGTAAAGTGACTAACATTTGATACGACTTTTAATGTTACAAAAAATAATCTTCTAGACGCCAGTAAGTCGTGCACGGAGCTCTACCCTGGCGACTCAGGGTGAGTTGATACGGCCTAAGGACCGCCGATTGAACCTGCCCTTGCCGTCCCAATCGCCCAGGGTACAAGATGACTCGGTCAGCCTGTGCCCCTCTGTCAATAGCCGCAAAGACTCTGGTATAAGGAGTACCAGCCGGAGGTCCAGTATACAACACCAGGTATGGTCAATATATGTTCAATGATCATATTATCAGGTTTAAAGGAAATTAAGTACTTAAACTCACGTGTTTATGCTTTTGCTTGTTCATTATGTCATCCATTGAATAAGTATTTAAGATTTTGGAAAAAATATTCTAGAATAGCTATTAAAAACTTGTACTTATTATCGTTTTTGCAACTCAAAGCAGTTGCGAATGGACGGTAAAATGTCGGTATAATTGTTACTTTGAATACTAGGTAATGATTTACTTTGAGTTACGACACTGGTTTACGATCTATAAAATTGAATATTTCAATCTTTTTATAGCGTGTCAACAGAACATTGATTGTACGGTATAGTCGCTCAGTCATTTATTTTCCAGCAAATCATAGTAAAAACGTTCACATTTTTTTTGTCCCTCAGCAGATCATTAATCCGGCGCGCTTTATCAAAAATATGTGTTTTTTATTCATAAAAATGAATCATCCTTTATTTCGAAAACATGTACAGGATGTTGTTTTATTAAAATAATTTATGAACATCGTCGTAAAATGTATTAAGGTTGTAAATTGTAATTATGTTTGACATAAATGGATCCCATAATAATTTATTTATTCTTCTCACGTATTTTAATTTTATCGCGTTAGAGATAACAATAGATAAAGTTATTGTGTAATAATTCATTAGAGGTCTGTATTTGGATTTAATCACTCGTAGAAATTGCGATTTGTTTGTCGCAATGCATTCATAATATGTTTTAATACATCGTTAATACTGCGGAAGAATTAACTGATTTTACATGAAGTATATTTTACATTACACTTATTGCATTATTTTCCAGATATTCGCACTGAATCAGACAGCATTAGCGACATCGCAGAATGATATAATGCAGCACAGAGTGTCCGGTTACTACACATCGAGTCAGTCTTCGTTGAATGATGTGCCGTCCCGAACTCGCTTACCGCCTCCTCTCAACGAACAACAAGTGCAATCCCTCCAGAAGTTACGCAAGCAATCTGATCTGCAACTAATACGATGTGTCCAAGACAACGCCAGATCAGGTATCAGCTACTTCGTTCAACCACCTCTAAACACGTTCACGTTGTTCTTCAAGTCACCAGAAATGGAGAGACATTATCGTGATAAAGCCCACAGAAGCGACGACAGTGAAGATTTCCCTCCTACTTTAACTACGTCTAGGTTCAATACGGCGTTAGATATACTAGTATCGGCGATCATTTTTGTCGTAGTTACTATATCAATATTCGTATTATACTCAGAATGGCGTCATTCTTACGGATGGGTGATATTTTTCTTTGTCATAGAAGCTTTGGCGATATCACTCTGCGTGTACCGACATTACTTGAAGTGGAAAACTAAAAATGAACCTCTAGTCACAAACACGATTAGACGATCTGTTAAGATATTCAGAAAGCTCTCGGATTGGTTCCCTTGGCATCTGTCCGGTAGTCTACTTATCAGTTTACCCGTGTTGGCCGTTCTAATTAACTTTTCGTGCATCAACACAACGATGACTATACTGAAAGGCGAGCAATCGTTTTACGTTTATCTGTTATGCATCGGAATAGTCGAGTTTTGTAACTTTACTCAAATGAATTGGCTCGTTAAGAACACTTTGGTCACATTATACGCAGGCCTGTTTCTGTTCTTCGCAGTGCTGGGTTGTCGCGAAGTTAATACTCAGTTGATAGATGGCGATTTTCAGTTCGGCTCAAATCCACAAGCTGTGGCGCGTAACTTAACTTTTATGAGTATGATGAATGGAAGCTACGACGATTGGTTGGAGAGAAATGGTACTGAATTATTTGAAGGAGTGCGACATAAAATGCATTTGACAGAACTTTATCTGGATGTCGCTCTACTGTTGATGCTCGTTTGGTTCCTTAATAGAGAATTTGAAATCAGTTACCGATTGAGTTTTTATAGTAATGTCGTGGCAAATCTTGATAAACAGAAAGTACAGAACATGAGAAACCAAGCGGATTGGCTCCTCCATAATATCATACCGCGCCACGTGGCCGATCAATTAAAGAACACCGCGAAGTATTCGGAAAATCATAAAGACGTCGGCATTATATTCGCGAGCATAGTCAACTTTAACGAAATGTACGACGAATCTTATTTGAAGGGAAAAGAATATTTGAGAGTTCTAAACGAGCTGATAGCTGATTTTGATGAACTGTTAGAGAGGCCGCAGTTCCAACATGTTGAGAAGATAAAGACCATAGGTAGCACTTTCATGGCCGCGAGTGGACTCAATCCCGACTTGAGACACGCGTCTCGGGGAACTTACGATCATTTGTACCAATTAATGGACTTTGCTCTTGAAATGCAGAAAGTTGTCGATAACTTTAATCAGGATTTACTCGAGTTTGACTTCATTTTACGCATCGGGTACAACTTTGGTGATGTCACCGCGGGTGTCATAGGGACCACTAAACTCTACTACGACATTTGGGGCGATGCAGTTAACATAGCGTCGAGAATGGACTCCACCGGGGTCGTCAAACGTATTCAGGTCGGCGAAGCTTGTATCCCAGTTCTCTCTGCCAAGTACGACTTCGAACCTCGTGGCCGAGTCTACGTTAAAGGTAAAGACGACATGAATGTATATCTTGTTGCAGGTAAAAAGGACACTTAGATTAAAAAATTATATTTAAAAAAAAAACGTAGAATCTGTGATTTAATTATTTATATTTTTTACATTTGACATTATGGAACGGAATACTATATTTATGGTAAGAATAATCTACTTGTCTATCTTGTTTTTGAAGTGTAACATTGAAGTGATAGATTTGTCGAAAAATACTCGTAGGTAAAATCCTATTTACATATATCATTGTAATAAAATTAAGCGTCTAAAATTAGACTACGATGTTGCCATGAATTAAGTATTTTGATATTTTATCTGTGGTTGAATTAGAAAAACGTTGAAAAGGACGGCTCTATATTTGTAGCACAATAACTATTCTATTTAAAAAAAAATAGTTAATGTAATATCGTGGTAAAACTTCCTCTGTGATTTCTTCTTTAGTAGAAAAAAGTGCTTAGTAATCCTTGCCTGTATATGCTATCAGTAATCTAGTCTGATATCCATTTTATGGATATTCTGATATCCATTGTACGGTGGTAAATAATATATTCTTACCACGATATCTCTGTTGGATTGTCGACAGTAGGAATTAAAAATTTGCACAGGGCAATATTGATAAATGGATGCCATAATCCAATTAGGGTTGCCATACGCAGAGATAGCGTGAATCGAATAAATGTTTTTTATATTTCTATCGACAGATAAATCTTACGATTACTTAAGTATATTTATTGTCAAATGAACTAATCGTATTTAGTGAGATTTGTATAGAAAACGAATAATTTTTATTTATATGGAATTAGAGAATATTTTGTATATAAAAGAAACTAACTGCTACGTAATTCGAATTTTTGTTATATGTTTATGTGGTAGCTAATTATCATTAACTTATTAATAATTATCTCAAGGTACTAATTATTTACACACGAGATCATAGAATTGTGAAAATGTAGCTAAAAAAAATTTCTCATTTATAATTTAGTGTTGTGTATTTCTGGCAGCTTTTTTTTATCTGTAGTGAAAGAAATGTAGATTTATTTGTTATTTTATTTATACGTAATCGTATTTCTTATGAACTTGATTAAGTGTTAATATTAGACGAAGACTTAATCTTTTACTATTGCATTGTATAAACAAGACTTTCTAACAAATATTTATAAAGAAATGCAAAATTCTCAGGGAAATCTAATCTACAAGAAACTATTAAAATATTTGTTTTTCAAACGACCTTTACAGGGGTACACAATAATCTTTAATAAAGTATATAATTTTTTTTGTACATTTTGCTATGTAATACATGATTTTATATTTAATAAGACTGTTACTACTAAATTATTTTCTAACCTAAAAATTATGAATTTACAACTTCTGTGACTTATCAACTTAAAATAGATTAGATGTAGTTATTTATGTACGATACAATAAAGTGGGCTTAATACGTCGATACATTTCTTAGTGGCAAAATAGTTTTTTTTATTTATTTGTCATGCCATTGATATAGATAGGCTTTTGAGCCTATATTGACATCTAGATCAAATTTTTTTTGCCTTCACTTCATCCAAGAATTTTAATTTTCGCGCCAATTTAGTGTTCTGTGACAAATTAAATTACAGAAATGTACTTTAATCAAAGTTTAAAAGTAATTCGCAAATCAAATATCAAAATGAAAAATAATGAAAAAATAGTGTATGTCATTTATGGCTTAGTAATTATTAATTTATTAGTAAAATTGTGTAAAAATGTTCTAGAATGATCTTCGATCGTAGAGAATGTATTTTGTTTACATCTTTGTAGTTCGTCTGACTTATGAAGAGGAAGCCTTACTATACATTCCACTTGTATTTAAACAAAAATTTGCCTTGAAATTATCTATTTTCTACTTAAAACTATGTCAACGGCTTTGATAATATGCTATTAAATCTGTATTTATAAACAATATTGGACCAAATCTGAAATACGTTTAAGTATATTTATTATGGATGCGTGCTCTCTACAGATAATATAACTTAAATGTGTCAACTAAATGATTGTAAAAATGCGTGAATAAGATTTATACATTGATCTGTATAAATAGCTATGTCTTTGA
Organism: Papilio xuthus; assembly: GCF_000836235.2. Taxonomy (NCBI): domain Eukaryota; kingdom Metazoa; phylum Arthropoda; class Insecta; order Lepidoptera; family Papilionidae; genus Papilio; species Papilio xuthus. The sequence goes on along the minus strand of NW_013532534.1, from coordinate 455,075 downwards.
TTGGATATGACAGCTTTTACTTTGTTTCAACCTTTGGTAGATTGATAGACCACCTATGTTGTTATTTCGAATATACACCACCGCAACCAACCAAGACCTTCATCGCCAAGAAGACCAAAATCATAATGGCACAAAAAACCATGTTTATACCCTGTCCATTTATAGAGGTCAGTGTGTTTATACTTTTGAGGTTATGTTTTCCTAGGGTTGTCTATGGATGGATGGATCAAAAATTGTGGATAGATTTCCACTGCTGCAGACCTAAAGGATGACAAAACTTGTTGTACTAATGATTCGCCAGTGAAAACCTACGGAATTTTTGTATATAGGACAATATCAGGAATCACGTGAGATATGTAACCTCAAAAAGTATTAGAAAAAAGGGATATCCTAGATTTTTCTTTACATTTTAGCCCAATCTCTACAAAATACTAGAGTTGTCGTAGTTGCGTATTTAAAAACTACGTTCATTTGTTTCTTGAATTTGACGATATCAATTTATTATTTTGATACATCGCGATGAATATAAATTGCATTCATATCGTTATTTGCGTCTATTTGTAATTCTGACATATTGATGTTTTACTTTGATGAACGTTGTAGATATTTCACTGTAAGATATTATTTTCGACTCTTCAATGTATTGCTGGTGTATTGTAAATATTTTTATTGTTGTATAGCTTTATGTTTAAAAAGGTTTTATATATAATTTTACATATCGACTCGAATAAAACAATTACGATGAGAATATTACAAACTAGGTATCGATTAAATAGAAAAACAATGAAAATTCAAGCTTTATTAAAGTGCTGGTACTAAATAGTGCTCAAAATCAGTTGCTAATTTATACGCGTGCCAATGTTTGCCACTTTTGATATGCTATTATGATATATAAGACTATGTAACTTAAGACATATTTCTGTTTAGCACAAATGTAGACTGAGTCGCTAATTATGTAGTCGCTTTGTTATATCTATCTTACGTTGACTACAAGACTACAATGTCTTTATTTCGCACAAAACATTCACTCAAAACATGTTGTGATACAGTTGAAAAAACATGTTTTATTTGTATGTTTTGGTTTTGCGAAGGTTTATCATATTTATGGCTATGATATTTTGAAGTCAACGTAGAATTTTTAAGTTGAAAGAACAGTTATTTTAATGTTACATTGTATTGTATATTTAGAGAGCATACTCCAAACCGTTTGTTTTATCCCGTAATGAAAACCTAATATATTGTATGATGATCTGAATCGAGTTTTATTGAATAACAATTTCAAAGCAATAATTTATCATATCACTTAATATTTTGGCAATCTTCTTGTATATTAAATTCTTATGTTACAATGTTTGTTGTCAAACTCCTTTGAAACGGCTTGACCAATTTTTATATTTTGTATGTATATTCAGTAGCTAGAATTACCTCCTATTTATTTCAAATTTGGCACATAGTCTAGAACATATAGGCTACAAATTAAATTTTTCCATCCCGCGCGGACAGAATCGCGGGCGATAGCTAGTATGAAGTATATTATAATCAGGTTTTAAGCAATTTCATTTTTTATGCATTTGAATATATTCACATACTTCTAATATGTATTATATTTGATTACTACATTTAAAAACTACTTTAGTGGCTTAATCTTATTTCTCGGCTGTTCAAACTATCGAAGTTTATTTAATGGGACAGAGTGTTGATAGGGTTGTCGCTCCACGCGAAGTCGTCACTGGATAACGCGTATATCATCCAATAGAAGAAGTTGAGTAGTGCAAATGAAGCAGGAAACAGCACACGCGCCGCCTTGTCGATGTGCGACACGCTGTTGATGTGACCGCGCTTGCCTACACAAACATACAGATAGAAAAAAATAAAAGAAATTGTTAAGAAAGCTCCAATAAAAATTCTTTCAAGAAGATTCAAGCATATTGGGATTATTTCGTTGTTATGGTAGGGTAGGTTGTTAGTAATTGATGTGGTTCCACCACTTTAACTACGGCACATAAATTAGTGACAGTTAAAGAATTGAAATTGAACTTATGTACTCCAATCCATAGAGATATAGTGGATAATTTATCTGTATTTAATTTGTGAAATACATTGTCATGTTAGTAGTTCAGTGGAGATAACTTACCGGCCTCAATCTGCCTCTGCCTCCGGTAGCGGTCGTCCCCCGCGAGGCAGTAGAGAAGCTGCCTCCAGCGCGGCACTCTCCTTTCGGTCTGCGTAGTTCGCTCCATAGTCAGACGCACCGATGTCTGCTCCGGTGCGGGTAGGTCCTCGCCTTCACTAGCGCACGCGCCTTGTGACGGTAAGGAGAAATTCTGTAAAGAATAATCTGTTTTTTAGAGAGTCACTTAACATGACTTCAGTACTCCCCTTTTTTTTACTTCGTATTAGTTTCCTTAGATGTATGGAAGAGTAATACATTCTGGTCGAAGTTCCGAAAGGATAAGAGCAGGAAGATGTTGATAATTTGCTTACACAATTAGTAGCAGATCGTGAGGAGCTTCGACGCCGCGCGGCTAGCTGCCTTGCCGCGAACGCATCACCTCCCACTTCCTCTATTAACTCCTCCCACTCGGAATCATCAATTACTATTTCACCAGAGCCAACCTGAAGGAAATTAAAACTTTGTACTGTAAAAATTATACAAATAATATTTTTGTAGACATCTGGCACTTTAGATGGTAGAAGAGAATTCTTAATGTCTAAGTCAAAGCTAAAGGTGGATACTTGATACATTTATTCTTTACCTTGGTGAAGTAATGCACACCAGCAAATTCCAACAAAGTGGCGATGCAATAGAAGAAACTCATTAGCAGAAACCAATCAAGAGCAGTCGCGTAACGAACTTTGGGTAGATCAGTTCGGGAATCCAAGCTGATTGTTGATAGAGTCAAAACTGTTGTTATTCCCAAACCAACGCGATCTGATGTTGCCTGGAGAGTTAGACAAATATATGTTAAAGAATAGTATTATATATATTATATAATACGTTTTTTTCTATCTATGAAGTATCAATTAGAAAGGAATATTTGTTTATTTAATTGAAATTATATAAAGATGTAATAAAACACAAGGAAATTTATCTTAAAATGCTAAAACTGTTTATATACATACCTCCCTATGAATCCAAAATGACACCCAAGACAACACAACAATGAGGATACAAGGCACGTAGACCTGAATGAGGAAATAGCCCGTGTGACGTTGCAAATTGAACGACACTTGCAGCACGGAGAAATCTCCTGTGGGAGGAAGTTGAATACATCTACATAGTAATAAAAGTTTTATTTTCAATATAAAATATAATTGCATTCCGTGCGTTCATACTAAGGGTTTAAGCTATTGCTTCTGATTGACATTTATTAGTTAAGTTAGTTTTTTTGTAGTAACAGATGGCAAAAAAGCAAACGGCTATGATTTCGCTTAAAATAAGGAAGTGGCCGCTGTCACTTAGCCCATAGACGTCAGAAAAAACTTAAAGGTTAACTAGGTGGCATTCCTATTCGCGTTGTCACTATTAAATACTACCTAAGACAACATTTCGTACATAAAATCAGTAACAGTTTTCGCCGCAAGTCTTTTCAAGTTACATAAAATGTATGTCCGTAAAGCGTAAAAGCCGATTCGTGTCGATGCAGTAAGTCCTGTCGTTCGCTATACATTAGCTCTTGGGGGAGAAAAATCAGATAATATTTTATATTGGAAATCAAAAAACGTGTAAACGCTTTGTAAGGTTAGAAGGCTCATTTAAAAGCTTTTAGGGATATTACGTCAACAAGGATTTCGATAAAATTTTCGTGTAAATGCGTAAAAGGCAAGATAGATAAATCTATCGTTAATACTTTAACCATTCAATATCTTGGTTAATTTTGCTAAATAGTCAACGTAAAAAAAGAAAAGTCGCCAATAGAAGTCGTCAAAGTACAAATTATCAGACCGTATAAAGTTTCTGCGGCTTTCAGAAATAGTTATGGCCTTGTAGGCTTACTAAGTGCCTTGGAGATTAAGTTTGTCGACTTAAGGTTAAGATAATGTACATTAAGATTATTGTTTAAGATATACCAAAACATCTTTTTTACCTTTTGTGATATTTTAATATTGACTTTCGAGATAACTGCTTCTTTAGTAGAATAACTTTCAATAAAGTAAGAATACATTTGATTATTTGGTCTGAGTACAAAAACTTATAATAATAAGTTACTAAAGGCGATTGATTGAAGTATCCGTCGCTAACAAATCGCTCCACTATTTCGCAATCAATAATCTTTTGTACGGACAAAAACATCTATAGTAACGTTAATAAGAAAATTATGTTACCCCAAAGTATTTTCTATTTGTATAGGCGACGTAATAAACAAGTTCGTCGCCCTTGTCTATGTAAATACATAAGTATAGGGCAGAACCAATTATATCAATAGAAACATATTGGAATAGGTTATTAAGAAGTACATTTATGATTTAAATTGAATAGATTAAGGATAAATATTACCAGAAACGTATTATGGAAATGGTTTATAATAGCTATTAAACTTCTATAACTTCTTACTAATGTTATAAATGTTCAAATTTAGATGGATGGACGTATGTTATTAGGAATCTTCCGTACACTTTAATGGAACTAGCTGAAATTGACCATAGATCTAGAACATAATCTGAAGGATACATAGACTATTTACTAAGTTTTTTTTAATTCCGCGCAAACGAAGTGGCAGACAGAAGCAAGTACTATATAATACAGTGAAAAAAGAGATAATGATTTAAAGATAGAAAATATATAACAAACATTTGATCTTCTGTTCAAAGTTCTATTATAATTCAAACGCTAGTATTTTATGAAGAAATGTTCCAATAATGTAACAAGATGAAAGCTTATCATAATATTATGAATATGTGTTGGTAGTTAACACTGTTTACTTACCTTCTCTTCTTGTAAAGGTGAAGTTTCGATAAGGATAACTAATGAGGTCGAACTGAGAGAGCGTCATGCCCGGCACGAAGTTAACACTTTCTGAGTTCTGCCACTGATACACTAGTTGCTGGTTCGAATACGCGTCTAGAAAAAATATTATGAAAAATATTTTCAACTCTATAGTAAATAACAGGTAATAAAAATATATCATGAAACTTGATTTATATTTGATAATAATTATTTAGAATTCTAAATAATCTTTCGAACTAAATTCTTCAATTCAAACTTCAACATTCGGTGGTAATACTTTTAATGGCAGCTTTTAAATTGAATGTTCTTTGCTTATATTGTTAAAAATAAAATACAATACTTACAACTTCCGAGGATAAGGGGACAAGACTGCCTGTCCATTGGAAAATTACGCAACTCCATCGGGCATTTCGCTTTGATCGTCAATCTGTAAATTACGACTGTGTTAGACGGAACTGCCTCATTTAGTGATGTTGAAATGAGTTTTGTGAAAGGATTACGATCAAATCCTTCGTAAGCTCTATTGTGTGCTACAGTGAAACTGGCATATCAAATCAATTCCTTTTAAAGCGATTACACGTTCGTTGAGTTTAAATTTAGAATGTCCATTAAACGATATTGTTGCAGATCAATTCAGTGCTATTTAAAATAGAATTAAAGATTTTTTTAATTGCAATCTTGTGCAAAAGTGTATACCGTTTTTAGTCCCTTAATCCCTAAAATTATGTAAGATTATTAAAATTTATGATTTTTTTATCAAAGCTTAATTACTTTTAAAATTACGAATGATAAAAATTAATAAAAGCCTAAAATTACGCATTCATATTAAAGTAATTTTAATACTAATTAATTTGTAAATGAGATTCATAGCAATTTGTGACCAAATGAACAAGTGCCTCTTGTAATAAGAGCTGAGAATTTTTCATTTTGCATACAGCCAATTAAAAATAGGACGCCATCTTGATTAACAACTCTATAAAATTAATTATAACCCATCTATAAGATCTTGATTAGATTTTTCTTTTAATAACTCCTTATTAGCATGGGCGAACAAGGGTAGACTTTAATTTTTATTTATTTTTTGTTGCTTATCACTCACTACAACTTATAATTTCTTCGGACGTTACATTAGATTTCTTTCATTTATTATTAAAATTAATTCACTGTTTCATTTTTTTGAATGCATTTAAAAATTTCATTGAACATTCGAAGAATGATGTATTTACTATTTTCTATAGGATTATGATTTGTCTTTGAAAATACATAATACGGTTAACAAAAATTAACCTCATAGAATATAATATATCTCCATGTTGACTGATACGTAATAATTTATTGGGAACAGTAATAGTGTGGACGTAGGAGTGCTTTCCGTTGTAGAAGTACGTGTCGGGCCGCCATATTCTCTCCAGCATTTTGATGGACAGGGACAAGGAACGAATTGGCCCGAGGAACGAGAGGCGCGTGTCACGCCAGTACTGCCTGAAGTAACAATCCATTGAGTAATCCTGTTGGAATAGAAAATTTGTTACAAAGATAAAGAATGGCAGCGTAACGTACTTAAAAATGAAAAAAAAAACAAATGTTTATATGGTACATAGAAGTATACGTGGCTAATAACATTAACGCGTAGTCGGAAAATTTCGGTTTATTTAGGGTGAGTTGAAATTGTGACAGTTGACATACACACTTCGCTACTGACACAAACTAACCTTAACGCTAGCCGTAACCATCCAAAATTGAGTGGTTATAGTTAGCGTTAAATATGACGTCAATTTGACGATCGTTAAAATGGTGCAACGAATTTTTGCGCAACCAAAGATTTAACCAATGTCAAGGTTATGGTTATAGTTAGTTGATGCTACTCACCCTTAGACTATGTACTAAATAATATATCCCTTTCGTTATTTTTTTCTGTTCTTATAAATATCAACAGCGTTTAAATAAATATGTAGCTATACTTTAGTAAAGTCATTACGTGAATAAAAAGGTTCGAATGTATTGAAGAGTAAACGAAGAGTATTGGAGAGAAAAACTTATTCCTTTTGAAAGTATTTAGTGGACCGTTACTAAATACAGGACGATGCGATTTGTGAGCCGATTTCAAGGGAAAATCCTTACAAAGTAATAGGATTTGATTATGTCTACATAAATATTTATCTCACTGACCATATCAAGTTCGGAAACTGGTCCCATACTTCGGATTAAAATATTTGTTTGAACGACAGTTGGGTAACCTGCGAAAAAAAATATTGTTAGTACAAGTTCTTGCCAATTACAAAATCCTTAATTCAATTAATTGAAGATGGCGAAAAATTATACTATTCTTTTTCTTTCTTAGTGTAACAGATTTTCAGGGACTTAAAGAGATACTAGGGATGTAAAATAATGGTCTCTTATCATAATTAAAGACCAAAAGATACAAAATAATAGAATAAAATTTATCGGTAACGTTTACAATACAAGTTATGAGAGCGATTTACAAATAAAAAATCATTTTTTTTTTCAAAAATTCTTAATATGAATACAGAGCTTTCTGGACAAGCAATGATTTTAGTCTCTCTTTGAATGATGCGAGGCTACTAGTCACTAGTATCATCAGCTACTACACGTCCCCACCGAGGGGTTCGGAGCTTACCCTAACTTAAGGGCGACTAGGCCATAGTTAACCACGCTGGCCCAGTTGGTTGACTTCACACATATCTTTGAATTTCTTCTCAGATATGCACAGGTTACATCACGATGTTTTCGTTCACCGTAAGAACGTCGGATAAATGTACATAAGGAAATCGGAAATCGAAAAACACATTGGTACATGGCGGGATTCGAATCCAGGACCTGCAGATCGCAAGTCAAGTGCTTCACCCCTGAGCCACCGACGCTCAGTCACTAGTATACTTCAATAAGATTATGTATGCGCGCTTCGAGCATGCAAATTTTTGCACGATCTAGGTGTGATTTAATTTGAATAGAACGCTTTTAAACAAATATCGAGAACAATACGATGTCGTGTTTGATTTTATTTTAATATTTATGAAACAAACAAAGCATTGACATCGATAGCGCTTCTGGTCAAGGTAACGACTTTTGTTATATTTGAATAGGAGAAATTTTATTGGATTTCTAAAATTTTATTTAAAAATATAAAACACATTTAACTCTTTGAAAATAAATGTTTTTCTTTCTATTATTTTGCGATTGTAAAACAAAAGCTTACATTTTACGATAAAATCCTAGAACTACAAACTACATGGATGTTACCTTTTCCATGTGTGGGTAGTTGAGAATTTTCATAGTTTTTCAGCAAGTTCTCTAAAACCAACGTTATGTTTCTCGATACCGCGTCATTGATGCTTCTTTTCTGATTATTTTTCCAAACGTTGTCATAATCTTGTGTTTCGTTTGAATTCGTGAACAATAGATCATCGGAGATGTCATCCCACTGGAGACTTGTGACATTTTTAGTGGTTGCCGAGAAAATCCTTGCAGCGTCTTGCGTCGGCGCGTCATCTTGGGAATTCAGAGATGTGAGTGATATGGGAAATGTTCCGTTTTTAGTTGTCAAATAAATTGCTCCTTTTGCGTCAGCTTTCAAGCATCTGTTGACAGAAATATTACATCGAAATACGTTGCATCAAAACGTCTCCGATTTTTTAATATCTTGCCTTTTTTTTGATACTGTAAGTTAAAAGTAATAAAGATCGTCATAGGAGTATACAAAAAACAAATTCATCAAAACTCAATTTCACAAACAATAAGCATCAATACGTATTTTTTTTAAAAGAAATTGTTATATATTGAAAATAAAAGGAAAAGACTTAAATATATCAATATTCCAAGAAACAATGAGGTCCGTTATTATTGAAACTGAATCAGCATTTTGTATAATCGTTGTAGTTGAATATGCATTTAATATAATTGCATGTATATTAAATATTTCATATTGCAACGTTAACGGTTTTGATTTTACAAGACGGTACACTAAAACTTTGGCATCGAGCCCAGTATTTTACTATGGTATTTGAGTTATGTTAAACAGCGGACTTCTGTGTGTATTTTTTTATAATTATTTTCTTTTAAAAGCTTTAGAAATATAACTTAACATTTAAAATGTTGCACACTATCTTGGGTAACGGTAGGAGTATATCTTTCAAGGTATATTTATAAATAGGTTTTCTTAACGATTTACGATACAGAGAGGGTAAAGACAAACAGGAAAAAATCTTTTTTCTCTAAACTGTAACTATGAGGTAACCAAACATGACAAAAGGCATAGTTATCTTGGAACGAATGAGAACTAATTTTAAAAGAATCCTATTCCAGTCGGATTTAAACGTCGATGTCATGTCTCCATTATTATACTGTATATTTGTAGTAAGAGCAAATTGCTAAAAGCGTCTTCACAAATTTAACCAGATATCCAAAAGTTACTTATGTATCCAATAAATATATGTAAACTTTAATATCCATATTGGTATCCATAGTTTGAATCGTTTCGTCGCACACCTCACACTAATCGGACTTAATCTGTGCGAGGTCACTGCGAAATAGAGGAAATGAAACGTATTTCCAATGCCCTTTCAAATCCTGGCATAAGGTAAAATTGATTTATGTTATCTACAAGAATTATAGTAGACAATAATAGTTCAAATTAATCTTCTGTTAGATATACATACATGATAATTATCTTGCTAATTTCGTGGCCATATTTAAGACATATAAAATATAAGTTAATTTTGAAATTAATTTGTAGTACTAACTTGAACACATAATACAACAGATAAATTTGAGGTATCAAAAACTTCATAAAATATTATGAAATATAACAAAGAATACGGAGAAAATAACAACAGGAAAGAAATAAACACATCTAACACTTTTAAATTATGTGTGAAGATTTTTTTATAGTTTCAATACAGTGTAACTGGGTGCAGCGGCCCATGTATCTAGGTTGTAGCTATAGGCTTGATAAGCCGTGATTGGCGTCTTCTTTGAATGATTCTTGATTGCACGTTCTCCGGGGTCGATGAGTTTCGTTACAGTTAGTTGAGCATTTTGAAATTTGAACTACATTTACTTATTTTGTTAAATTAAACTAGATAGATAGATTTTTTTTTAGGAAGGGCGGTGGCTCAGTGGTCAAGCACTTAACTTGCAATCAGCAGGTCCTGGGTTCGAATCCCGCCATGTACCAATGTGTTTTTCGATTTACATATGTACATTTATCCGACGTTCTTACGGCGAAGGAAAACATCGTGATGCAACCTGCACATATCTGAGAAATAATTCAAAGATATGTGTGAAGTCAAACCAACCCGCACTTGGCCAGCGTGGTTGACTGTGGCCTAATCACCCTTAACTTAGGCTAGACTCCGAGCCCCTCGGTGGGGACGAATAGTGAGCTGATGATGATGAGATAGACTTTATACGAGATGGCAAACAAGCAAACGATTACTTAGTATTCCCTAAAGCGAAGTGGACGCTGATCAAAATAGTTGTAGAAATGTAATTTGATAGACAGAATACTTTTTCATGACTTTTTGGTGTCATTGTATTCCACGAGTCGGCTCATTCGGTAACAGATGTTTGTTTTGTAGACTCTAACACTGTTAAGTCACCACAACTAAGTGAATAAATTTATGTGTTTAACAGTTATAAATAAGTGCTATCCTAATAATTAGATTAGCAAGAGGTAGGCGTATGCTACTTCTATCAAGTTATTGAATTTTCATCTTCGTATTTCAGTTGGCTCAACAGATTTAAACGCAGATTTAGGGCAATTTCGTCTAAAGCACTTACAAAATTAATTAAATTAAAACTGCTTGAGAATACTGTATAAAGTGGTTTAGTATAATTATTATATTTATGAATAAAATAAGTTAAGTTATTTAGAAAAGATTAAATTAATTTTATAACAAAAGATTTACCATCGTTTGGTCAATTTGCAATCTTATTGCAACCGAAAAATGCACTGAAATTCAAAACGTATCTCCTAATTTTCGTATGCCATTAAATGTTCATTTGTTTTTTAGTTGTGACCAAACCTTCACGTGTTTAAAATTCTCTAATGAATTAAACGAAACGGATCGAAATCGTCCCTAGTCAGTCTTAAATCTAATGTAGGACAACCGGACAAGCGTACCTAGTAACTAATTACGTTTAATTTTATGCAAAAGTCAAAAATTAAATAAGTTTAATGAACCAGAATTAGCATAAGTAGCTAAAAGTCTATTTAAGTTACGTATATTCTTGTGAATCTAGATAATACAAGCTAGCTAAAATTACAAGTTACCACTTTGGTAGCGAATAATTTTTAGTCGACTTCATAATTATATCCATCAATGGGTTTGAGTGAAAAAGATTATTGGCAAATTGTTAACATGATTTAAACGTAATTTTTTTTAATGTAAAAGGCTCTACAAATGTTTTTTCCAACCCATGTGGGGTAAATTGTAATACTTTTATTTCTATTTTATTTATTTAATTGAAGTGAAAGTTTCCTCAACGTTATTTACTGCTTAGTAATTCTCCCTCGCTCTCAGCGTCCAGTAATCGGAAGTTAAGATGACAGTGAGTGCGTCTTTGTTTAGATGCCTTTAAGAAACTTTACTTAACATTGCACGATACGGCTTTTTTGTAATTTGCAACAAATTATAAGTTACAATGTGGTTGGTAACAGAATAAATTAAATATACACTAATCTCTTTATATCTCAATTGTATCTACAACATAGACGCTACCGATTTTTGAATGGGCAATGAATTTGATTTACGATTTATTTGTAATCAAGCGTTGTTTTACATAATTTTAGTTACTTGAACGTGTCTTATATTTTATAATAACATGGCGATGGATTGGAACTCATGGAAATTTAAGTTGAATAATCTTTCAAAAATCGGTCGAGCTGCCTGATTTTATATCAATAAAATTGAATACAACAATGTTTTTTTAAGAAATGCGTCGACTTTCATGCGATTTGACATTAATGGTAAGGACAAAACGAAAGTGTCCGATGTGGTGGAGCACTGAGCACCCTCACCTCGACCGAGCACCCTTCGCGACATGAAAGTGTCGCACATTTTGAACCTCCATCGATCCTACTTCTGATATTGCTGTGTTCGCTTTTATATCCTTAATAATCTAATTTTATAACTTCAAAAGTAAGAAAATAATATATGTTAAAAAAATTAGAAAAAATCAATGAAATATAATGTGTCGGGCGTACGTAAGTTTCGTAGATTTGTTAAAAATTTTCATTAAGGTACTGCCTAAGTAACCATTCGATAACTCTGAGTTAAGTTATGACTTAAAAATGTCGCACCCAATTTCTTTTCAACAGAAACCCTAAGTGGGTGTAAAAGAGATTTATTTTAATATTCTCACGTCAACATGACTTAACCATGCAAACAATTCAAATTTATCTCTCAAATAAAATGTGTTTTTCAAATTACAATTATATCACAAGTCAGTTTCATTCTATAAACTTTAAAATAATTAAAATGATTTGACTTTTTTTAACCAATAATTTTACATTTTACACACTAAAGAATTGTTTGGTTTGAATATTTTCTTCTCATAATATAGTAAAACAAATTATAATTTTATTTTTCATTTTTTTATTAATTAAAATAATCTATTAACTAAATTTTATTTTATAATTGCTACTGATGTTTGACAAACATTATTTTAAAACTTCTATGTAACTAAATACGTGTAAATTATTCGTAACTTCTCATACTATTACTTGATGTAGTAACGTTGTTTCTATTTCTTTATATTCGCCAATTATTGAAAATATATTTGCGATAACGAAGAACATATGCGACGCGCAGTCATCAGATTCATTTGTATTTATTAAATTGCTATAAACAGACCACGAATCGGATGCTATTGCTAAAACATGTCCCAATATAACCATAAATCCAGTCATCAAAGGATAATCACTTGAGAATATATTAGCCAACGTATATGCTAGTATTATTAACAGATTCTTCGCCAAAGATAAATTAATATTCTTGACCGGCATATGAAATTGTATCCTTTTCGATGTTTGACTCTTTTGTGGTTTTTTGCTACATTTTAAATACGGTATCTTCATTTTAATTTAACATTGCATTGCAATCTAAACTTTGTACGGAATAAACATGTTTTTACACTTTCTGATGATGAATGATTGAATTTATTTATATATTTTAAAACATTTCTATTTATTGAAGTTTAGAGTTATTTGTCAGTGATGACAATCAAAGACAGATTTTCATTTTACTCTTTTACAATGTCTATGAAATGACATATTAAAAAAACAAAACCTTAAGATATGCGTCTTAACTTTTTGAAAAAACTCTGAAAAGAAACAAAGCTATACACGAACATTAAAATTAAAAATCAGCTTTATATGTCCTTTTAGACTAACGTACTTATAATCCTTTTATGTATTACATAATATTATTATGGTCACTTCAAATCTTTAAAAATGTCACTCAAAGACCCTTGAATCGTAATTCAGCGTAAGAGGGCGCTAATGTTTTGACAAATAAAACTGTTATATTTTTTTCGTTTAATGTACTGTTAACAATTTCATATAGTTTTGAAGTATAGACGATATTAATTGAAACATGGAAAAGTAGTAACTACATCGTAGACGAACGAAAAAATATTACCGAATAAAAATATGATATTTATAACTCGTACTTTAGGCTTGTCTATAGATAGTGCGCTTGGATCTGATAATACAAAAAGGTGACCGACTAATATAAACGCACTCGGTAGCGGTGGTTCATAACATCCGAAATGATCTAGTACATAGCCAATAGCCATTAGACCTTGACCAAATTGTGGCAAGTATTTGACAACAGCATTCTTTGGTTCTTCCATTATTCTTCTTTTAACTTTTTAATATCTATATATTATTTAATAAATTTTATCATAGTGTACTTTATGACAATTTTAAGTTATAACTTCTGCTTCAGTTTTAGTGTATTCGATGTGGTTACCACTAAGGATACAAATCGATTTTTTCCATTTAAAGTTGATGTAGTGTTGTGGGCATTAGTATCATTCAACTGTTGACTGACTTATTCTCAATATGATTAATAAAACATTATAATCGTTTGTAGTATTTCTGTTATTTGATTAGTGTTTTCACCATTCATTTAAATATGTTCCACAGACTGATATTCCCATCTTAACTTGGATACCTTTGCATGTTGTTTTAATGAAGTAACTTAATTTCTTTAATTTTTTTTGTATAAACTTCCACATTATGTTATAAATCCATCTGTTGTAATTTGATATATTAAATTCCTTATAATTTTATATGATTGTAGTTTTTTTTGTTAAATTATTTGTATTGCAATTTTAATTTCAAATTGGTAATGTTTTGTCAATTATGACAATACGGACAGACGTCATAAACAATATTTTCTTTTTTTTTCTATTGCATAACCTTTAAATTGACTGACCTCTTTTATAAAAAAAATCAGTGTTTAAGTTCTTTTTTTTTCTCGACAACAAGAATACATTTTTGAAGACAAAGTACTACATTTCGCTTGGGACTTAGTCCGCGCGAAATAAAAAAAACTTAGTAGCCTATGTCTTCTTCCAGATTATGTTTTACAGCTATAACAAATATCAGCAAGATCCATGCAATCGTTCTATAGTATACTTACTCTTTGGTTCTATAGATACCTTCTAACAAATATCCATCCATACATCCAAATATTCACATTTATAATAGTAAGATTTGTTTCGGTTATGTTTCAATGTCGGTACAGCTGGTAGTGACGAAACAAGTAATTTATTTTTAGTGAGACGTAGGGTTTTCCCTTTGTGTAAGCGACACGATGCGGTCCGGTAACAGGGCGCAGATGTACGACACAAAAATGAAATATAATTTACTTATTACGACTAAGGTACGAAATAAATATATAAATATATAATAGTCATGTACATAGACTTGGGTTTCATCTTAAACCGTATTTTTTAAAAATATGTTGAATTGACCATAAAGATTTGACTACATAATATTTATATTATACTGTAATTTTCATTTAGCTTCTTATTTACTTTTTTAAACATATATCCCTGTTCCATTTAGATTATAATCTTTCATATAATAAACCTCTTTTGCTTGCTTACATATTTATTCGAAGGTTCTGATGGATTTTCTCAAAAACAATTTAGAGCCCCTTTAGGAGCCGTCTTGCGTTTTATTTTGATGACCTGTTTATTGAAGCCTGTTCCATCGCATTTCAATTTAATACGGATAAAAAATAGCTGCAGATTAAAAATAAGAATAATACTAACTTGTACTGAAGAGATCGCTAAAGAGCGACTTTATGATGTAATAAATGGTTGAAAAATAAGATTATTGTTAATCTTTGATAGTCAGGATTTATAAGGACAACAATCAATTAAGTTATACCACTGTATGTGTTTTAGAAATATCTAAAAAGCACGAAAATTTCAAACAAGCAATCTTACTTCTTACTAATATTACAAATGCGAATGTTTAGATGGATGGACGTATGTATGTTTGTTTGAAACTATCTCCAGAACGGCGAACAGATCTCGGTGAAATTTTGCATAGGTCCAGAACATAGTCTAGAAGAACACATAAGCTACTTATTAAGTTTTTTTTTATTTCCGCGCGAACACAGTCGTGCGACAGTTTGTATAGCTATAAATTAAATAAAAATGTTAATTCAGTTTGAGGGCATCCATTAACAATGTTGACATGTTTTCAAACATATTATAAAATTCGTTATAATATTTCATGCAACATCAGTGTCATCGTGTCTTGGTGATCGATATGGCAATGGCAAGTGGCAGCGAGTGATGGTTGACATTGAACAGCGACATCTATCGCTCACAATTGGCAGTCTGTCAAGTCTGCAGCCTGCCCTTGCAAGGAACACTTACACGGTCGTGATCATTAAATACGATTTCAGAAGACTTTATTAAGAAAACAACACTCGATTCATTGAGAAAACTTCTTGGCAAGTAAACAAAGACTTCGTCGGAAAGTTTCTTCTTAATATATCAAGCAGAGACACAGCGAACTACATATATACAACCGTGAGTTTCTGACGCCAATATGGATATATTTAAATCAAATTTGTTGTCTCTGTTGTGCCACAGATAATGTTTTTAACGGAGATTTTGGTCTCAGAAACTCACGAATATTATTTTAAACGTTGTCCGTGTTTGTATTTTATTAAATAAGTAATTAAATTAATAAAATTGATTCCATAGTTTACTCAAACAAGCAATCGTTTCTTGTTTATCATTTTAAATTGTAAAATTTCTCCCCTCTGGCCATGCCATTAAAGTTCAGTCTAGTGTGGTTAATTTAAATATGCACACATAAATGTGCAAATGACAAGCACAAATAATTAAAGTACAGTCATAATTCATTTAATATTGATTGATAAGTAAATAAATGTAAACGTAACAGACAAATAAATCCCACTGATATTATTAAATGCGAATGTTTGGATAGATGGATGTTAGTTAGAAGGTGTCTTAGGATGCCATCGTAGGATGTAAAACATAGTCGGGAAGAACACATAGGTTACTTTTTATTTTTTTTTAAATTCCGTGAGGACGGAGTCGCTGCAGACAGCTAGTATTGTTATAAGCGTTCAGACCAAGATAATAAAAACCATGAAGCATTATTTTTTTGTGAGTGCTATCATTGATAATTATCTTTCAAAGAAGAAATTACTCGACCTTTAATCAGCAAACGTTTAACGGAATGTCTCTAATCAAGAATGTTTGCTTGTGGCTTTACATTTACTTTTTACTTTAGTACTTTACATTTTTTTATATCACAAGGTGGCAAACGAGCGAGCCGCTACCTGAAATCGCTGAAGTGCGAAGTGACCGTTGCCCATAGACATACGCAATTGCATATGCATTGCATACCTTTAATCGACGGAGGAGAGGATGCGCAGAAAGAAAATATTTTCCCTTTCCATGCATCCACTCATCCGGAAAGTCCACTTCCACTACCCATCCTTTCCTTATAAGAAAAGGGTGGGAAGGGAAAGAGGACTAAATTAGGCCTCCGGGACGGGATTTTATTTGTATATCTTAAAAAAAATATAGTTAATCGTTCACGTTGCTTTGAAGGACTATTCTCTCTACTCCCCTATCTTTAAATGGTATGCTTATTATTGACCAATAAAAGTCCAGGTTTCTTACGTTGCATACGAATTTAAAAATGTATTATAAGTCTCAATTCGTATCTACTACGTGCTTATCTTTCCAACGATGTCTATACCTCTCCGAAGTGTCGACCCTTTTCACGGCGGAGGTATTTACAAGAAGGCCTTCCCAGACTTCGCTACATTTGCTCTTCAAAATTTACAAGTTAACAGTAAATCGTTGGGTTGGATTATGTTACTATAGACATTTATTATAATTTTTTGTTCATATTAAAAGTTATTTTGTAATTTTTTTTTCACATTAAAATATTTTTTGTTCTGTTCTGTTCTGTTTCTTGTTTATGGCTCTCCCTCATCGGATTGGGCCAATGTCAAGTGTTTATGGTAATATTTTTTCTACAATTTAACAAATGTAACTCCTCAGTTAAAGTAGAGATATCCACAGAGTAACAGATATATTTGTGAACGTTCTCGAAATTCAATCGGGAACCTTACTAGTAAAGTCAACATTGGACAGTTTCCAGTCAAAGTGTCTTTGATCACAGCGCGATAATATTAAAAAAGCAATTGAAAGCTGATATTTTTTTTAACCAATTATCAAGATAAAAAAAGTGATACAAATGTCTTAAAAAGTTTTTATACTATTGAATTAACTCCCGCCGTCTGACCATTTTTCCATAAAACGGTTCTAGAAATGTCAATATTAATTTCGTTTTTATTTTATAATTCGACCATTTGTTGCTTATCCAAAACACTTTAATCTCTACCATTTTTTAATCAAACGGAAACGTATATGTTAATGACCGCACTAGTATTAAAACTACTACTACTATTTAAACATTTGAATGTTAAAATGCAATACAATAAACAAATGTTTCCTTATAATTCTACTATCTCACATTAAAATGTAAAAGGATAAATTGTCACTATAATTAAAGAAACAAAATGGTACGCAAATATACGTAGTAGCTAATAGTCATTTGAAAAAGCAAACTTTTTCGCGTAATCAGTCACCCGTGTAGGATAACTCAAATAGAAAAATCATTTCCTATTCGAGCAAATTCTCTCAAAGTGAACTTTACTCAGTGATTTCATAAGTTTATATATATTTATTTGCTTTAACCCTTTTTTGCTTTAGAAAAATGATACAATTATACTTTTCGGAAATAGCAACTAAACGAGGAAATATTGATGTTCAACGACATCCAAGATAGATATTTTCTTTTCTTTATGTTAGGAAAATAATATTTATGAATGTGAACGTAATTAGTGCATTTTCACGGAACAAAAGAGTCTAATTAGTTTATAAAAAAATAATTAATAAAGACTAAGGACAGGAGGTCTAAAATTTTCAATACCTAGATTTGTTATTGCAAATAAAAACTTTATTTAACGTGCAGTTTGTTCCCAATTTTACTAGTTGTATATAAAGGAGTAACATTAATATAATATACTAGCTGTAGCCCGCGACTCTGTCCGCGTGGTATTAAAAAATAGATAGTAGCCGATTCTCAGACCTACTCAATATGCTCACAAAATTTCATGAGAATCGGTCAAGCCGTTTCGGAGGAGTATGGAAATGAAAATTGTGACACGAGAATTTTATATATAAGAAGATTATACTAATATAATTTAAAGTTTATTTAATTCCAAATGAATCTGAGTAAGCTATGACACTGAGTTTCGTATTACAATAATGTACCGAACGTAATCTATCACGTGTATTGTGGCCGCCGGAGGAGGCAGGAAGCCATGCGACGGGTACGGAGCGATGTAAACACAAATGTATATCAACCTTTCAATATTGACATAAACAAATCACTACATTTACTTGTGAAAGGGTAAACATTTTATAGCGATCGATTATGTACAGTCAGCTACATAAATATCTATACATTTACAAAGCTTTAGAAAGTTATACACGCCTTGGGTTTAGAAAAGTGTACCCGTCTATATACTTCAGGCCACGGATATATGTTAATGAAAAATACATGCTTACGTATTTTTAAAATCGAAGGAATATACAAGTTTTTAAAGTTTTTTTAATGTAATTTTAAATATATATTTTTGCAGCTGACTGTACATATAATCGAACCGTTAGTATGTTCAATCAAGTATTCGGAACAAATTAAAGTCATCAATATTTATTAAAGAAAAAAAACAGTAAGTTTAATAGATAAACTTCTAAGATGTAGACCAGAAGCACTCTTTAGTTACAAATATTGGGATTCTAATAAATCGAAATGTAAAAGAGTAAAACCGCATCCGAGTACGTTTTTCAATCTTTAAAAAAGATCTTTGAGGTTGATCAGATACAGAAAAAATGTTTGGGAATATGACTTGAACTTTTGAGGCGTAATATAGCATACATATGGAAAAGTACATATGTATATATTTTTACACCAAAAATAGCTCTTTAAAAAGAGTTCAATAGACATACATATATGCGTGGATTATAACCAAACTTCGTACCAGATTATAATCTTATCAATGGATATTCCGTCAGGGTTATGTAATTACACCATTTCAAAATCCTAAAAAAAACTACTTGTACATACTCGTCAAAGTTCAACACAATGCATATACATATGTACAATAATGGAAAAATTAAATGTGATGTAAAAGTCTCTATAAAGTAAGAAACTATAACTTATATTTTGTTTGGAAAAATGTATTAACTTAAAAACTGTTCTATAAATAGATTTTCAACAATCTAGTTTCAAGGGCGTCATAAATATTAAATACCAATCGGGTCTGTTTTAAAATTACAATACCGACAATAACGAATTGAAACTTGTTAAAGAATCCTGCATTATTTATTAGGTTAGAGAAAACTCGAGAAGATAAAAGGAACATGATATTGTTTAATCTTTTTTGCAGCTCTACGATGAAAGCTCTATTAAAATGACAAATTGAATTTTACTTCTTTTTTGTCTTAAAAACGGACCTCAATATTTTTGTTTCAATATCTATTTTAGATTCTAACAATACTTTTAAATTGTGGTAGCCAATAAAAACAAGTAAACAATACAAAAGTTATTAAAAATTATACAACTTACCCCAATAAAACTCCTAAAGTTGCAGTGATGAATTTTAAATCGGTCATTGTTAAAATGTTTGCTAAGGGATGTCCGACTTATAAGTTTATTAGCCGCGTGTGTGGTAGCACTGTAGGCGGTTCGTCCGCTCCGGCCCGCGCGACAAGCCAACAGCTACGAAGACAGTGCGCCTCTACGCATGCGTAGCTCGTAGCACACTCCACGATGATTACACGTAGATAACAAAATACCGCGAAACATCTCTGAAGTTTATCATAAAGACGCATTTCTTATTCTTTTTTACATAAGTAACATTAATATAACCTCCGTGGTATTTATTGTATTGATTAAAAAATGTATTGTTTTATGAAATTATATTAATTGGATTAAGAGATTATTTGTACTATATGTTGGAGTCAATTTTATTTTATTGGTCTCGTGGAAAATGCAGCATGCAAAAATTTTTAGCTGAAAATTGGTTAGGATATTTACTACAGAAAATGATAAGCTCTAATCAGTTAGTACTACTAATAAGCAACGGGGGAAATAATCCTCTCCCCACGGCAATAGGTTTGCTTGTTGAATCGCTTGCTTCTCACAACGTAATGGAAATTCTCAATCCGTTGAGTGATATTTGCGATTTGGACGAATCTTATTAACCGCTGATGTATAATATGTAAACGCGTTGAATTGGTAGTTTCATTGTTTTAACGGTTTGATTCGAGAGATGAGTATACACATTTAAAAGTATGTTATAAAGTACAAAGTTTATTTTTTTTATTCTGTCTTGATTCCTTTCTTTTTGTCGAAGATTACAAGATCTCTGAATTCTATTTTAAAAGTGGTAACAATTGATGATATTTCAAGGCAAAGGCAATTGAGACGAAGCTTTTCGAACAAGGAAAAGATTAAAAAGTTTTGTTTAAATGAAAATTCATGAGATGATTGATTGAAAGGGTAATCTTATCGTATCTTCCATATTTTATTTCTAGTTATCACAGAACTTGAAACTTTATTTTAATTTTTATTAAAAACTGGCTATCGCCCGCGACTCCGTCCGCGTGGATATATAAAAAAAAATTAATTAGTGTAGACTATGTGTTCTTTCAGACTATGTTCTATACCTATGCCCAATTTAATCAAGATCCGTTCGGCCGTTCTAGAGATATCTTCAAACACCCATGTATCCATCCACTTCAGATCCATCTAAACATTCGCATTTATAATATTAGTAAATTAAATAAAAAGGCATAAATTCGAAAAAAAGAATAAATAGCATTCTATGTCCGTCTCCTGGCTCTAAGCTACCTCCTCACCAATTTTCAGCCATATCGGTAAAGGCATTCTTGTTTATAACAAATAGTGTAACTATCACGACTTTCTTTTATAAATATAGATGATCGTAAAAAATTGTAGTGAAACTTGTGATTGTGATAATATTATCTACATACTTTAGTAAAGTAAAATGCGTTCTTCTATATTAATAAACTAGATATAAGTACCTATTATTCAGGTAAAGATAATTATGTTACAAGAAACAGGTATGCTCCTTGCAAAACAAGGCCAGCAATGTCACTCGCGTTACTCGCATAGTTAACATTGAATACATTTTGAAAGGACCCTGGTAACTTTGTGAGCGCATAAACAAACGCTTTCCAAATGACCACATTTTCTCAAGTAGGTATTTTATTCCTCAATGGTATGTGCGAATGGACCCTAATATTGTTATTATTCCAAAAGCCTAGCTATTTTCCTATTTAGGTCTATCTCATAAATATTAATGAAAACCCACCCACATATGTTATTACCCTGTCATACATATATTTTATGCGCAGATGAAATAAATGAAATGTCATTATTATGTTTCAATGTAAAGCATAAAAGCTCGTAAAATCTTTTTTTAATTTGTTACAATTTTTTGGATGTACCGTTAAAGTTTTTTTTTTTTAATTTGAATATCTAAACATGATAAATTACATAAAATGCAAAACATTTAGAAGTTAAACTTAATTCAAAAAGGAAGGTCCCTTCGTTATTTCGCGTCGCTGCTATAAAGTAACGAGGACTTTAATTATATAAATGCTATTAAACATTTTAGTTACCTATTAAAAACTATATACTCGCAAGTGTTTATTCTTTTTTAAATATTGTTCAAATCCCTCGTATTTTTAAAAACTTAAATTTTTGTTGTCTGAAATGAGATGAAAAAAGCGGACAAAGGTAACTAAATATTTGCAACAATATCGTATGAACTGTTTTTGCCCAACACAACATTATTTGCAACTAAATGACACCATACATAAACTAACTCTAAATACCGTTGAACATAAGATGCTACAAAGTGCTACGAATTGTGCTACGGCGTGTAACAGTGTGCGCATACAAATTGCTTTTGCAAACTTAGTAACCGCTTCGATGTGCTATTAAGAAGGTGTTAGATGTTGTTGATTACTTATCGATTGTCAATGAAACTTTGAAGGTATATCTTAAGAGCCGGATACCGGAAATTGAAATAAGATTTTTAAATAATGAGTAAAACTCTGAAACATTAACAATGTATCGACCGATGTGACGTTACTATAGGTTAATAAAGGTTGTAGAAAAGGTATATGTATTATAACCAAACTAATTAAAAAAAAATCAAGAATCACAAACCTACAGAACTAAAGATGTTATTGAGTTTCTTAAAAAAATTGTAAAAGAGAACCTCATTTCAAAATAACATTTATACAATCAAAATTTACCACAAATATAGGCCTATCTATTATCACCTTAGAATCAGTGATGCTTCAAATCGTCTGGCGCCCTCACCCGCCGTTTACTTTAAATTACCGTCATTACGGCGCCTTACGTGCCTACGCGCCTACGGGAACTTACGATTTCATTCGCTTGTTAAATGGCCTTGTAAAGTTATACATTACTTTGTTGTGGTACTTATCAGTAAATTTATTCTTCGATACGTAATTCAAATTCAAAGAATTATGTCGATTTATTTAATATTTTACTTATTTTGTTAGTGTTTAGAAACTTGCCTTTTTTAAGTTACGATTATCTAGCGAATTTTAATCGATGTAGTAAAGTAATAATTATAAGGATAAATAAGTTTGTAGGATTATTTCTTTGAATTACTTTAACAATTTTATATTTATTCCATTGGAAGTAATTTAAAAGTAAAGCCACACAGAAATCATTGTCAATCACTAGTTCTTTTCTTAAAAAAAGTCAAATTAATTTTGTGTCAATCAAAACTTTAATTTATCATTTCTAACCATGAACAGAAATTACATTATTTGTCACGTCGTTTCGCAAAAAATTCTTACTAACAATGATATTGTTTTGTACTCGTTAACCTACGCGTCGGAATATAATATGACGGAGTCACAGAATCGAAATGAAATTCGATGTCCTTATAACATGTGCGACTACTGATGTGGAAGGGATGGAATCAAACAGACCGGAGTTAGAAACATATCTGACATATAATAAAAATAATCTTTAATATTAATACAATGTTTAGTGGAAAAAGGGTTTAAAACTATTCGTTTGTATAATTTATATAACGATTTTGTACGAAAACCTTTCCTGAAATATCCTTCGTTAATGACTGATTTATAAATTTTTGTATCTTGAAACACTTGGTTAATTTCATAATTACTAAAAATAGAAACCATTAATTGTTGAAACATCAAACCATAATCTCTTTAGTAAGTAAAATAATAAAAAGAATGCTAATATATTTTTGAAACGAAATATACATTTCTATAGCATGGATGATTTGAAGTATACATATGACCAGAGGTATATGAGAATGTATGTATAGTTGTAGATGGGTATGCGTTTTGGCTAATCTGAAGGCGGACGCTCTCGACGCCGACAAATAACATCCGTAGGTGAGCACGTTGCCGTCTCCCGCCGCACCCGGCATTGCCACTTCCACTCAAATCATGCGATATATCGAACTATCTTTAAAATCTTTTTGTAAATAAGCCCAAGATTTATTGAATCTTATAGAATCGTAAGCAGCAAAGGGTTTTTAAGTGATTCGAAAGAAATCATAAAAATATTAGATTAATATTAAGTTGTTTTTTACTTAATGTTAACGTGAGAAATTACATTCATTTCTTTGAGTAGATTTGAAAATAAGTTAAGTAGATTTTACTACTTACGATAATATGTTACAATTCATAAACCAAAAGTTAAACGAAGCCTTATCGGGATTCGAATTCCCTTAATATTATCAAAAGCTAACCACTGCACCATTAGTGCATAAATCTAAATTAAGCGCTGATGTTTACTTTTAAAATTAAAGTTGCATAAACTTCTATCGTGTATAAAATAATTTCGAAAACAAAAGGCCAAAATTCACAATTAATTTTTCATGAACCATTTACATTGAATCGATTAATGAAACTAAAGTTATATTAACGCAACAATGTTTGCATAGTTCCGTAATGAGGAAAACGTAATCCCAGCTTAATAAGTTATTGCGGCTCAGGTTTGCGAATAACTTATTTTCATATAAAATTAATAATGAAGCAAAAATTTGATATCTATCAAACACTTACAATATTGCCCGCAGTTATTTTTATAACAGTTTTAAAATTAATTTACGTATTTACGTTAGCTTTAAATATTCTGTTGAAAAATTACTTCGTTTAAAGGGTTCTAGTCTAGATATTGAAATTGGAGAAATTTTGTTTTGGGATCAAAGACAAGACTACTTCTATCGCTCGGGAATTTTCGTTTATTGGACTTTGAGTTTTTGCGTTTTGTATTACGATGCCTGCTTTTAAAATTGAATAAGTTAGATAAAAAGAAGAAGCTATGTCTGACTAGAATAAATTGAAAAAAGAGAAGCGACTTTTGAAAAGAAAATGCAGAAAAATGTAGTTGAGATAGTTTTATCCGTAAGTATTTTACTGTAGAATTTAAGCAAATATTCAATATGAATTTAGGATTTGAATATAACATAGTTGAAGTAAAACTTCTTTGAATACACTTTTCAATATTTTCCTAAGCATCTTGAATATGTTAAGTAGCTTATAGTATTTGTAGAGTTGGGATTTGGGCGGGACGTAACTTGGTACAACTTAAAAATTGTGTAGTGTAAGCTTTGTGTGAATGGCGCACGCGCGACATCACTCGAGGCTTCGCGGTCGACGGGACCGCTCACGCCGAGGCAAGCGAACCGCGTTTTACAAACTTCGTTAAAGTTTTACGTGAAGTATGCTAGTAGCAGTACTGGTTCATTGTAGAGTAGAAAAGTTTCATGTTAAGTTATGCTAGTGGTACTGTGTGATGTTCGGTGGTGGGCATGTGGTCAGGAGCAAAGGTTTTCGTAGAGCAATGACCGCGCATTGCACGAATCGCGCGCGTTTCCATCATCTTATAAAGAATTTGTTCGCGAGAGTTATGATTCCCCTTGTGTTGACATTAACACAAGCGCAGTAAGTTGTAAAATTTTCTTTTATTCATTTTTTTATTCCATTTATTTTACGACTCAATAATTATAAAACAAATCAATATTGGTAACTTTAATAAAAGTTTAAAAAGTGTTTTAAAGCTTGAAGTTTATTAGTTCTTTTTAAGTTAAGAAAATATAATATATTTATTTTTATTTTATATAAGTGTATTAAATAAATTAAGTAAATAAATAAATAGAGTTATGAGTAAAGCTTTTGTAAGCTTTCACAGAAATAAATATACAATTTTCTATAAGTTTGGTACACCTGGAAAATGGTCTTTGAAAATCGTCCAAAATACCCAATCAAAAAATGAAAAAAAAAATTTGAATCATATTTTTTGATCATGTAAAAAAAAATTATTAATATTATTGAAAAATTAACCATAATTAATTTAGTTCATTTTTGATATCAGATGCGCACAACTTTCCGACGGCCGACGGCAAGCGGCAAAAAATCTTGAACTTAAAGCATGTAAAAGAGAAATTCTTTTATTACGAAAACAGTCGTAATAAAATAAGCCAAGTATTTATTACTTACTAATTGTTATATTTTGCATTTGTGTTATGTAAAATTTACTTACATAAGTGTTAGTAAATCTAAGAAATAATAAAATCAAACATACTAAATAATATGTTACTGAAATATTTTGTGAGTACATTATGAGTTATATACTATTAAATAAAATTAAAAGTCTTATTCGACCGATAAATAACAAAAAGGTGGTTGTATTTACTTTCTGTTTTCATTACAAATTGTGGAAGTATATAAACCATATTTAAAAGTAAACTTGAAGAAGATTGTATGCATAAATATTATATACCTTTTTTATTTTATATTTAAAATTCTCGTGCCACAATTTTCGTTCCCATACTCCTCCGAAACGGCTTGACCGATTCTCATGAAATTTTGTGAGCATATTGAGTAGGTCTGAGAATCGGCCAACATCTATTTTTAATCCCACGCGGACGAAGTCGCGGGCGACAGCTAATACTTTATAAAAAATATCATTGCGGCATGATAGTGGGTCTTTCAATAGCAATTTTCTCTGAGAGAGGAAAACGAAACAAAAAAATACCTTAGGGAATGCAAGATTGCATCCTCAAAGTGACTGATTGTACGGGCTAATAACTACTAATGGTCACAAGGTACGAGATAAATATGAATTGGAGCACATTATTCTGAACGACTTCGTAATTACAATTATATACTTCGCATTAAAATGCAATATAAATACGGTTAGAGTTATTTCTGTGGGTAACCTTACTTCTTACTAATATTATAAATGCGAATGTTTAGATGGATAGTTGTTTGTCTGAAGGTATCTCCAAAACGGCAGTATGGATCAACCTGAAATTTGGCATAGAAATAGAACATAATCTGGAAAAACACAAAGGCTAAGAGTCGCGGGCGAAAGCTACCGATGTATATATGTAGGAGTATCTTTATGATATGGGACAGGATGTGACGCATACGGTTGTGCGGAATCTATTGAATTGAAATTTGGAACAGATGTTTTCATTTGGGCTTTGGCATGTTAGCATTTTTTACGTAAATTATATGAGGGAACATTTCACAACATCTGTATGAAACTTACTAAACACATTTCAACAAATAAATAAAACTAGCTGTAGTCCGCGACTCCGTCCGCAGCCAATTAAAAAAAACTTTATGAGTAGCATATGTGTTCTTTCAAAATATGATCTTTACCTATAACATATTTCAGCAAGATCCATGCATACATTTTTCATGGAATTACAAGAAAACATCCTTCCATTCCTACATGCTCATTTATAATATTAGTAAAATTTTACTACACAATATTTTTTTACTAAACAGTTTGATTTTGTAGAGTGATGTGGTTTAAAATTTCTAGTGCGTTTTTCGCAATTTAACTTATTGATTTTAAATGAATTAAGTATTCAATTATTAATTAGATTGTTATTGAAGGTATCTGCTGTTTTGTCAGGTTGGAGCGTGCGGTGACTGTGGACAGGTTGGAGAACGTAACGCACACCGTGTCCCGCATCCTGGACGGCTACGACATACGCCTGCGACCGAACTTCGGAGGTAAGAATTAGTAACAAAAAAGAGTCACATTACCGTTAGTTTACACTGCCGAAACAACCACGCAAATTTACAGTTTTATCACAGTTTTTTTCGAGGGAAATGATTGACAACATGTTATTGTACAAGTGTTTCCATAGTGTAAACTTGCAGTTACACGCATCTTCCATTATCAATATAAGATCATCATTTATGTATGTTTCTTTCAATGATTCTTCCACTGCAACATCTGAGTTGCGCTTCGATATTTTGGGCTATGGGAGCTCAAACATTAGATATTGAATTTGTTTCGTAAATATTTTGTAAATCCTCAGTTTAGTTGGTCTTACGTACATCTAGCATGTGGCGGTCTCAGTTTGAGTTGCATAAAATGTTATTGGTTTTAGGCGATCCGCTCTACGTCGGCATGGACCTAACGATCGCCAGTTTCGACGCTATTTCCGAGGTCAATATGGTGAGTGAATGTTATCTAGTTTCTATTATTTTACTTTTTGCTTTTAGTAAATTTTTACACACGATATTAAAAAAAAAAAACTAAATAAGTAGCCTATGTGTTCTTCCAGACTATGTTCTACGTCTATGCCAAATATCAGCGTAATCCATGAAGCTATACTGGAGATATCTTCAAACAAACAACCACCCATTTATCCATGCAATCATTCGCGTTTATTATATTAGTAAGAAGTAAGACTGAGGGAAGTATTTAAAAGAACGACCCGTCTTTTTTATTTCAGTACACTATTTATAAATTTGCTAAAAGCAAACATCATATAGTTACACAATGTTATAATTGACATATGCCCGGTATGGAATTTAATTTATAATATTACTGAGATACGTGGGAGATAGATCTGAGACGGTGTACGATATAACTGCAGCACTAAGTAAGACATAAGCTAAACTAAATTGCTTCGGCATTAGGGAGCTTTTATTTACTAAGTCAGGTATTGCAGTGCGGGATATACTACAAGTTCATCGGCGTGGTAAGCTTAAGGTAGAGAAACTTGAACAACCTATTTCAAATCATACACTCACTGTCGCAAGCAGATACGAAATTATCTATCACAAGAGGCATCCAAGAAATGCATTTCATAACTTATCTTTAGTTCAGAGAGTTTCTGTTTCGCTGAATCATCAATTCTGTTGACATTGAGCGTGTCTGCGGCCTTTTTCCGAGCTCCAGACACGTTTGAAACAATTTCGACCATATGTAAATCTCCATGTAAGATTTTTGAGGTCGTGTGAAAAAATTCCGCATTGTCGAGTCGATCGCTGTAATTCATTATGCTTTTAATAGCTTCAAAAAGAGAGCAAGGCCGGCCACTTGACATGGTTGCCGGTGACCGCCGCGTCAGCCAATCGAACGTCTTTACTTTGACGCTACCACCGAGAGGTCGACATCCACTCGCTCCCTTGTCAACGAAAATTAATTCATTAACCTATCTAGAGCTTCTTCAGTTTAAAGGATGCTAGATCCTTCGGAATATGTTCAAAGTTTTCTTGAAGAACATAAGTACATATTTCATAGATTACTAAAGTATCTGAGTACCGTTTGACATGTCCCTATATAACGAAGGATATGTCTACTAAATATCAGTAATTTTGACTAGCTCCTGTGCAATAAACATGGTAGCAAATTACTACTCTGTAACCAAAAAGAATGGGATGACAGAGATACAAAAATGATAAGGTATAAAGTAAAAATAAATGTTGAAGATTCCATTTATCTGCTATAAATCTTAAAACATAGCAACGTGAGATATGAACTTGAAGTTTCTAGAGGTGTCTATCTAATCTAATCTTTTGTTTAGTCAGGTTTTAATAATTAGCTAACATAACAGAATTCGCTTAATTAATAAAGTCAGCTATTTTAAATGCGATAGTTGGAGAAAGCAAATAATGTATAGGTACCTTAAAATATGTATAAACATAAGGCGTAAGGTTGGTTTTATCTTAGCATAATTATGACTCTGAGGGCTTATTAATGAGTGCCGCAAAATAAAAACCGATCGTTAGTAATTCCAAACTTCATTACTATATTTCTTAACATTAATTATTTTAATATGTATATTAAATGCTATGGTATTTAGGAATGAACATTACTTATTAATTTTGCAGGATTACACAATAACACTCTATTTGAACCAATACTGGAAGGACGAACGTCTCGCGTTCGGCTTGTCGGACGAGGTTCTGACCTTGTCAGGAGACTTCGCTGATAAGATCTGGGTGCCCGACACTTTCTTTGCTAACGACAAAAATAGGCAAGTAAAATACATGGCGTACTTTTACGATTATATTATTTTCAATCCTGTTTCATATTGATAATATTCTAATGGCAATTTGATAGTTCGGGTAGATTAACTTGATAAACTTTTTAGTTGTGGAGTACAATTAACAAGAGTTACAAACATTTTTAAATGTTATCAACTGACAAAGGTAAGATTACTGTTTATTTGAAAATAATATCACCAAAATACCTTTATTTCTAAATTTCGTTTTTACGTTGATTCGTTGTGTTATCAGTATTGAACCGAATTGATTAAAGATGATAAAAATTACAAATATTGGTTATAAACAAAGATGTTTCGCTCAGATTTGTGTGCATTGTTTTCAGTTTCCTGCACGACGTGACGGAGCGCAACAAGCTGGTGCGTTTGTGCGGCGAGGGCGGGATCACGTACGGCATGCGCTTCACCGCAACACTGGCCTGCATGATGGACCTTCACTACTACCCCCTCGACAGCCAGAACTGCACCGTCGAGATTGAAAGCTGTGTGACTCCATACATCTTCATACATTACTCTCATACCTTAGCTAAACTTAGCTTATTGTATAGTACTTGGGAAACTGAAAAGATTTTGGATTCGATATAAAAGTTCTTTTTTATCAATATAGTAAAATATTAATACAGTATTAAATGCCTTCCATCTCAAGTCACACCAGCGGGGAAATCTTGAAGATAGAGGGTAAAGAAAGAAATATGTCTCTAATTAAAATAAAGGTAAAATAATTAGTAGACATTTGGTAGTAAACAGTGTAAATGCTCACGGCACATCCGCGCTCATTGTAAACCGCACCAGTGTAGACATGAAATTAGAATCTATGTTCTCTGTGGTCTTTGTTATGTAATGCTAACGAAGCAATTCGGATGCAGATGGGTACACGGTGTCAGACGTGGTGATGTACTGGAAGGAGACACCAGTGCGCGGTGTGGAGGACGCGGAACTGCCGCAGTTTTCTATACTCGGATATGAGACTAATGATAGAAAGGTAAGCTCATAATACCCAATTGATAACGATCGAAATTTAAGTACTTTTATGGCTAGGCAGCCTAGCTAAGGGTGCGGTGCTCTGAATCCACAGACTAACGTGGCATAAGGATATACATATATATACATACGTTTACAAGGTTTTACTCGTATATGCCACGAAAAAGAATTTTTATTTTGTTTGTCATAAACATATTTTTTTCACGATTTTCATAGTATTCTTTAAAGAAGTATTTTTGACTACATACGAGTCGGTTCTATTAGTTTCAACAGCTAATTCCTCAAAATTGTTTTCATAGTACGCCTGCCCATTAAATTCTATACATTCCAGGAAAAGTTAGCAACTGGCGTGTACCAACGCTTGTCGCTAAGTTTCAAGCTCCGCAGAAACATAGGCTACTTCGTGTTCCAAACTTACCTACCAAGCATTCTCATAGTGATGCTGTCATGGGTCTCTTTCTGGATCAATCACGAGGCTACGTCTGCGCGAGTTGCGTTAGGTTAGTAATATAAAATGTCTAGTTATTTTAAGATTAAACAAACATTATTAAGATATGTGGTTACTTGAAAAAATACCTTTTCAAGGGAGGAATTGAGTTTCACCTTTTTGACCATGCACCGAAAAATTCCAAATAAGCGAACTCATTTTTATTTGCAATGTTGACATAAAAATCCATATTAAACTTCTCAGGTATAACGACGGTACTAACAATGACTACAATAAGCACGGGCGTGCGCAGTAGCCTTCCGCGCATTTCGTATGTGAAGGCCATCGACATCTATTTGGTGATGTGCTTCGTGTTTGTCTTCGCCGCACTGCTCGAGTACGCCGCCGTCAATTATACGTACTGGGGCGCGCGCGCAAGAAAACGCGCCAAGTTAAAGAACCGCGAACAAATGTCCAGCAGCACCAGCATGGAGAAAGATATTAAATGCTCCAGTGGTAAGTTCCAGAGTCAATAAAAAGTCTTCACACACTAACGCCATCTAGCTGTACGACAGCTCTCTAAAAACATGATTACGAATATCATTCACAATGAATTAACAAAGAACGGAAATAGTTAATTTTAAATTAATACTTAAAACTATTCATAGCAAAGAAACTGTTCTTTATATTGAATTGAACTATCTGATATCTTAGGGTCTCATAGCCATGAGGAAATCATAGCGCTGCGCGAATGCTCGAGCGCGGGGCGGGTGTCGCCACTGCTGGGGCTGCGCACGCGCCCGCTGCCGCCGGTTGCAGGCGCTCCGCCTTCACTGCGCCTGCAGCGTGACCACACACACCTGCGCTACCGCACAAGGCCTCATTCCAGAAACTCCAGGAGTAAGTTTCCAGGAATTCATTTTTCATTCTGACTATATCTGAAACTGTCCTTATTGTTCTCATTAATTTTGAAATGGTAATGAATTATCATGGCCGTACAGAATTAAGGTGTGACGATTTATATGCCAATGCCCTCAATTAATCCTCGCTTTCAAAAAACCTTCTATACTTTCTACTCCAGTTTTTTCTTGTCTTCTTAATCGATTTATAATTCGTCTTTTCAGTCATCAATCACTTCTTAATTTTTGATATGTTGTAACATATTCAGACGGAGCAACTGGCAAGCCGAAGGTGATCCACGCGCTTCGCCGCGGAGCGACCGTCATCAAAGCCTCCATGCCGAAGATCCGAGACGTCAACGTCATCGACACTTATTCTAGAGTCATCTTTCCCATCTGCTTCCTTATATTTAATACTGTTTATTGGGTATTTTATATTTTTGATTGAGAAAGAAATCGAGAAATCAATTTCCGATATTAAATTTATTATAATTTATTAAAATAAGTAATAAAGGTTCATTGAGATGACAAGATATAATTGTAAGTAGTTAAATATTATTTGCAATTAATAAACAAATCTTTTATCTTTTTTAACAATAGTTAAAACTACAGCCCCAATTAACTAGACGGGAACTGAAATCGTTTATTCTCGGATATTCTAATATACAAATTATGTATAATATGACAATATAAAGAAAATGACCGTTGGAATACCAAAAAATACGATAGTATGAATAGATATGTGTATATATCTTTATTTAAAGTGCCAAATAACAGTAATATATGGTAGCATATTAATGTATTTAGTAAGTATAAATCATTATAAAATATATGTAACATATAATTCTATGTAGCTCTGTCCTGAGTAGTTTTGTGCCAAAGTTTTTATTTCGACAAATAAAATGTTCGTTATTTTATCGTAGTCTGTATGTAATTTAAACTTTTCTGATACTGCCAAAGAATTAAATCGCTTTACTGTTGTTAATAATAATTAAAAGATTAGAGTTAGATTTTATTTAGTATATTATATGTTTTTAGAGTAGATATATAATATAGATATACAAAGTAATAATCATTATTGTACCAGCATAGATAAAAGGAAATGCAATATTTCAGAGTAGGTCAGTTCAATAGGTATTTAGATATTTATGTTAGATACAAAGAATTGTTCGCTGTAAAATTAAGTATATCTATTTACATATGGGATCAAAAACTTATAATTTGTCAATATTTTTTCCTTCTAAGCTTATCCATATAATTCGCAATCTACCTAAATTAGTGAGATTGTAAATGAGAGAACCTATTAGGCAAAGCTATATCGTAGGTACACGTGTTACTTATCGTAGAAAATAAAATATTTTAACTTCATGTACAAGTAAAAAAAAAACAAAGTATGTTGAAGTTTTAAAATGTAAAATGATTCATTGTATATAATCATGTCCTGTATTTAAGTTGAAATTGAAGTATTATCAATTCATGGGAGCCAAAGTTACTATAAATTTAAGTGTAAAAATAAATATGATTGTAAAAGACTTTTTCTTTGTTTTTAAATATAAATTTTGTTCTGTTCTGTTTCTTGTTTATGGCTCACCCTCATCGGATTGGTCCAATGTCAAGTGTTTATGGTTCTGTTTAAACTTGTTAGAGACTGGCAACAATACTCTGTTTGTAGAAAAGTCTTGCGAATAAACAAGTGAACCAAAGAATAAAACTTTTGAGTTACTTGAAACTGTTGAATAATTATTGTTAAATATTAACTTGCCTAACATGAAATATTTTTATCTGACACTTTGTTATCTCGTTAGCGTACTGTAGTATAAAGTAGCTTTTAAAAATATGTATAAAATCTTCAACCTTTTAAAAAATCAGCAGGGGTATGAGAGTATATTAATAGCGACATCTATGTGAGAATTTAAAAACAATCTCGAAAACAGCGTAGCCTTATTCGTAGAGCTCCGGCCTGTTTCATTATATTACAAATGCTTCACGTTTTTGATAATAATACGGGATGTCGTTGATCTCGACTGTTCTATTTTTATGGTCTTAAATGGTACCTTCACAATAAATTTTCTTTTTGAATGTTTTTACGTTTTTGTGAATAATTTTATTTGATGTAAATTGGGTAATTTATCACCTATTTTTTAATCTCTTAATTTGTTCATTATTAGTAAATTATAACTATAAAGTAGATAAAGTAAAATAAATTTTACATCAATTTTTATCACACTAAATGGATGACAATTGATGTTAATACAGTTTTTATCACAAAAACTACTTAAGTAACTATAATATTTTTTGTCCAGATCAAATTATTGGAATCGACTTAATAAAATTAAAATAAAACTAAACAAAGTGTCTATGTGACCTTTATATGTCGGGAATGAAAAGTGAATAACAGTTAGTCGTGGGTAGGTTTAAGATGTAAAATTTATACCACTATATTTATAAGCAATTCGTCTATTTCCATCGAGTGTTATTCTGAGTAGCTGATACAAATGTAGGCGAGTTAAGGGAGTTATATAGGTATGGAGGGGTGGGAGTTCTCCATTCATCGCCGACAGACTGCGCGGGGCTCGCGTGAGACGGGGGGAAGGGAAAGGACGGGGCGCCTTCCAGATAACCTAGTACCCAGCCGAGCGGGCGACGAGAACACATCTCGTGAGCTCTCGCCAATAAAAAAAATATAGTTTTTCAATGTAAAGTATTTACATGATACATCTTATGTGACTGTTTAACGTGTTTAGACACATTTGATTACATTGTGATTTACCGTGTTAGTGAAAATGAAATTGAAAAATTAAGGTAATTTTTTTTACATTTTTTATTAATATATATGACTTATTTCATTTCATTCTTTTTCAATACTAAGTACTGAGATAACTAAATAGAATCATCATCTATTTAACATTTTAACATTGAATAGTTTTCTATAAAAATGCTAAAATGGAAACATTCAAAATCTACGTATTATCTTAATGGGTAAGTTACGACACAAGTAGTGATTTCTTTCAATATTTTCCTGTTGACGTCGTAGATAATATAGTTGGCTAAGACGTGGGCGGCAGCGGTGTTAGGTTTCGGTGTTTCATGAGCTGAGGGAGCAAGGGCGGGCGGGGTTGGAAGACGCGCGGGGGCGGGCGTAGGCGATCGCGCACGTCTCCCCCTCCCGTATTGATCGTTGAATTTTCATAGGTACTCTGCAAATATTGTCGTGCTGTGATTTTTATAATTCTCAATAAATACACAGTGTTTATTTTAAACTTATTTTATCGATGCTTAGTTTGACTCAAACGTGATAGAAAAAGTCATAGTAAAAGATGAAGTAAGGTAGGATTAAATTAAAAATACGAACATTTTTGTACATGAAAGTGTTTTGTTCAATGTTTTATTTATTATTTTAAAATAGTTAAGAGTGCTTATTTTTTATTAGTTGTAATTTGATGTATTTTATCATATTTTTATATATCAAACCATAGAATATAAGCACATAGCGACTACGACTTTATAATCTTAATAAGGTACCTATCCCTGTGGAGGCGGGTGCGGTCTAAAAATAAACTGAGCCTGACACGAATCAATTTATGCCAGTTACTTTAATACATACTTGTTATTGATAAGTTTTCATAAGTATTCGTTACTTAAAGAACATAAATTCTATTAAATAATAATATGAGCGTCTTTCATCTTGTGAGAGTAAAATAAAAAAAGAATATAAAATAAATTTGTATAAATTCAAAATCCCAGTGTTTCATATACGCTAGCTTAATCTTCAGAATGTCTTCATTACCTAATAGCGATTTATGAACATAAATAGCTATATATTATAATGAACTTCGTATTTGAAATTCAACTTATCTTGCAATTGGCAGAAGAGGAAACACATAGGTAGGGGAAATGTCCGCTTTCTATGTGTTTTTTCCTCTGCACAAAACATCTGCAAATGCGGATGGATATGGACAGCGGTCGCTTCGCCATTTTGGCGAAATTAGGTGGTCGCTAAGCTAAGTCGCTAAGTCGTGGTGGTAAGCGACTACCTAATTTGTATAACAAATTTTGTTATTTATAACAAATGTTAACCTATAAGTAGTTTAGTCTAATATTGAAGTGTTATAAAGTTTAATAGAAGATAGAAAACAGTAACAATGTAATAGAATATTGCAAGTTAATCTCATTAACTAGCATTGTTAGTAAGTGCTTTTAAATTTTTATATATCTTTTGTACGTAAGAATTTTCATAGTAATTATTTTTTATTAAAAGTTCAATAATTATTGTTAATTTTACGTATAATTGTCTGACTGAAAGATATTAAAAGATATCACAAGAGGCTCTTTTCGTTGAATGGGTCGTAGTGTTTGTAGAGATGACTCTTTACATCGGGTGGTTCGTCCTGTTTGTGATATATTTAAGGTTGTGTGATAAAAGACCTAGATATTTCTTCTAGGGATAACTGCGTAGAATGCGCGGGATGGTGCGTAGTGAATGAAAAGCGAATCAACAAGTCGCTCGTAAAGTTGGCAGTGCGCGGCGCATGCGTTTTGAGAGTTTGAATGTTTTTTTTTTCAATATGGCGTCTATAAGGACTTTCTTGTAGCTGACCAGTGTTATATATATCAGTTGAGAAACGTTGCAGTCTACGCTTTGGTATCGTTTGACATTCATAGAAGTGGGGATCATTTTCTTATCTTTGGTGCGTACAGTATATATTTGTTATCTTAATTTTGTATTGTATTAAAGTTTATCTGCAATTCATTATTTAATGTCTTTAATAAATATTATTTGTTAAACACATAATATATAATGACACATATAACTTTTTGTAGCAATTTAATATGGAAATAAGTCGATAGGCATTATTGTTTACTGTTGGTTTTTTTTAATAAGGTAGAACATAATCGACCAATTAATTTTAGTCGTATTTCATGTCAGTCATTTAGCAAGTTAGTTTAGTTTTGTTGATTACAATATAAATAAATAGAGTATTATTCTACACCTTAACTATTCGCTTGATTAATACAGCATGTGTGAACAATTTATATCATTGGGTGTTGTGTGGAGATTTTTTAAAAAATGCGATTGAGATCGGTCCAATGGCAAAAGAATCCCATAGGGTCGATCGGGCCAATGGTAAATACCGTATAATTGTTCTAAAATTTTTTTGGCATAATTACCTAAGTCTCTTTTAATTCTACAATACCCATTAATTGTAATTTAATTTTATTGTAATAGTCCATTAAGTTTATACGGATATTCATTTTTGTCAGTTAGCTAGTTACTAAAGAGCTTATTTTTAATGGCACATAAGATAATTGGGCTCCCGATACGTCGGAACATACTTTGTCATGATTTTGCCGTGTCAGTAAACACCCCGTCATCCTTGCATTGAACTAATTGACTGCACTGCTTGAAAGCCTTTGTTTTGGTCCCCTTTTTGATAGGATGCAAGAGAGCTTTCAACTTCACGTGTTCATGTGCTTTGTTAGCAATGTTTAAAAGGTTTTGGATGTCAAAGGAAATACTTTGCTTGATTAGTATCCGTGTTGTAAAAATTGCGCGTCAGTTTTCACTCGACCTTAAATTTTCATAACTCATTAAAATTATTTTCATGATATTTCGTAGTTATATGTATTTTTATTAAAAAATAACCATAGAATATTTCGATAATTGACATACATTTTGTATTTTTAAAATTTATAAATAAATAGGTGTATTGTCTTTATGTATACTATATATACCTAGCTGTTTTAGGAACACAATTTAAAGTTGATTATTATATTGCTATTTTAAGTAGTTATAAAGAATTTTTGTTTTAATTGTCTTAATTTAAATTCGATTTTGTTACAGGTGAAGTAACTTGTCGTCATGCAGCTCCGTGGGTCTGTGTCGCGCAGCACCGCGCAGGTCACCTAGACCGCCTACACGCCTCGCCTCTTACCAGATATAACGATACCTCACAGCAACAATGTCGCTCAAGATACTCTACGTTACCTATTCCGCCCTTATATTCATATACGGTACGTTGTTCTATTGTTGCCAGTTCAATTAAAAATGAAAAAAAAAACCCATATAAATTGTCAAGTAACTAATTTGTTCGCATGCTAGACGCTTGGCTTTAATGTACACGTGACAGGACAGTAACAGATATAATCTGTATAACTTATTTATATAGAGCACTGAACTAGGATTAATTTGCTTCCTTTTAAAATACAACGACTCGAACGGCTGCTATTTTCATCATTACGATGTTTATACGATTAATCGGTAACGACAGTAATTTCTTTGTTTAGTCTTTTAATTTCCTATAATAAGTTACCTAATGATTTGTGTGTATTAGCATGCGGTGAAGAAGCTGCACCGCTGGCTCAACCACGGCCGGCAAACGCGACAGCTGATCCGGCGGACACACGCTCCGTGGGCCGCGTACCGCCTTACGTGCCGCCCTACCAGGCACCTTACCAGCCCGCAGTCGGCATAGCGCCGGGTCTGCAGCCGCCCGGTTTCCGACCTCACAGCCCTTACACGCGAGTTGACTCCTGGCATCGTGAGTACAAACAGCTCACGTAAAGTATAATTAATTTACAATTCGGAAAAGAAATGGCAATATATCTCCAAATTCTAATACGATTAGACTTGATCGCAGGCAGTAATAATTATTTATTTGTTTAGATCGTCACGTGGCCATCGATTCTGACGTTATCGCGGAAGACTTCGATGACGACGCTGATGACGGCGACTGCAACCATCCCTGTCCTGCAGATCATTTCTCTTGTCAGGTAATATTTGGTAACATCCGATACTGATACAAAGACTCGTCATATTCAATATGATGATTCTACAATGAATTTGAACATCAGTTCAGCTTTCCCCATTTCACCTTTACCTTATTGAAATGGGGAAAAGTAGTATTTTCTTTTTCTTTTACCATAAATATAGTTATTTATGGTACAGGTATCATGCACCTGCATCCCAATGGAGAAACGTTGCGACGGCATCGCCGAGTGTGCTGAGGCAGAAGACGAGCAGGGCTGCGCACGCGCGTGCGACGAAAGCGACAACCGCACCCTGTGCCACGCTACCGGCGTCTGCATCGCGCTGACATGGCTCTGCGACGGCGACAACGACTGCGGAGACTTCTCTGATGAAACACACTGCGGTACATTTTTTAAAGATTCAATGGAAGTAAAGAAAGAAATAGTCTGCTTTATATTAAGTGACCTCTTTGTTATTTAAAACACTAAGTAACCATCAATGTGCATGCAATTTGGCCTATTTAATGGAAACAAGACACTATTAAATAATAAATAGTTAATCTTTGAATATTAAATGATTTGTACAACAAGGTAATTTAAAACGATGAAAGCACATTGCACATTTATCCAGTACGGACGATAAATAATTAACATAAATTTCTACCTGTTCGTCAACAGATGGCACTCTTAACTGTACCGTGGACAAGTTCACCTGCACGAATGGCCTCTGTATCCACAAGGATTGGGCGTGCGATGGCGACAACGACTGTCGCGACAACTCTGACGAAATGAACTGTCCTAAGGGCAAGTGAGTACCAACTTTTCCTTTTTCAAAGTACATTTCCATTTAGAACATTTTTTCTCATAACTGGCATGTCTTTTACAGGATATCAGAAATTTCATGTTAGGCATTTATTACAATTAATAAAGGAGACACAGCTAAAAACAAAAACGACTGTGTTGTTAAAATTTCAGTCATTTTCATCGATATGTTCTATGCAGTAATTTCTTTTAGGAATACTTTAATGAGGGTCTGCAGGGGAGACGAATGATCTTGTTCACACTTTAGAGTACTTGGAATTGCATTTAATGGGCTCTGCTCTCCCCTAGTTGTCGACGCTCCGCTGGCGCTGATGAGGTCACGATGGCGCGTGTAAATCATCATATGCACTGATGAGTCACATACAACCTACTTCGTTTCACAACCTACTATTTTTTTGGAACTTTTACTTCGTTTTTCATAGTTACATTGGAATATCTGTGTGTAATATCGAAAAAATCTTAGTTTACGGACGTGGTATATTTGCGTTACTTTTAACTAAAATCCAATTTTTTACATTTTTGTTTGTCTGTCTGTCTTCCTGCAAGTCCGAGTTTGTTCGGAGTTATCTCCGAAACAGCTGGACCGATTTTGATGGGACTTAACTGGAAGTAATGTGTGGAGAAGTATTGTAAAAATAAGCCTTTTTTAATTACGCGGGAGTAACTTTTTAGAGTAGGTTATTTCTTTCCTTTTATGTCCGCGCAGACGAATTCGGAGGCAGTCGCTAGTAGTTCTAGGAAGTCAACTAAGGATAAGTACAGTACACTTGAAATGAATTGCACTGAGGGTCCCCCAGCTGTCGCACGGATCCCCACGTGTTAGAGACACGTGTCACTTCACGCACTAATAAATTAACATCGCAAATGATAAGTGTTCGAGTTGCAGAGGTTACGCTTTGAAAGTGACTGCGTTTGACGCATTTCAATATTTATTAAATTAGTGCATATTTACTTATTTATTTCAAGGCGAAAAACTTATAAATATCTGATGTTTACGTGTCGATTGTAAAGAACGTAGATTTTAGAATGTTAGAACAACAAAATTAAAAATTATAGAAATGGGTGTAAGTTAAATTGGTCAGGTAGAAATTAATGATCCACAACTCTACAACACGCTATAATGCTGTTACAAAAGCCCCGAAGCACAACAAAGGTATCCAACGCTATTGATGTTGTAGGGATAAAAGAAGGAAGAAGCTTAATTCTGGGAAGACACGTATTATAATGTCAATAATGTCTGTTTATTTCATCAATGGCAGTATAAATGAGTACAATAATTGAGTATCAACTAGAGTATGTTCGTGTCAAAAAGATTAGTGTCAAGTATGGAGAGAGTGAGTGCTCACCGCGTCTTAAGTTGCTCCATCTGATTTAATGAGGTATAGATGGATATAAATACAGTCTACGCTATTTTTAGTCTCGTTAGAATTTCACGTTATCCATGAGGGTTACTTACTTCTTACCAATATTATAAATGCGAATGTTTAGATGGACGGATGAATGTTTGAAGGTATCTCCAGAACGGGTGAACGGATCTCGATAAAATTTGGCATAGATATAGAACATAGTCTGGAAGAAAACATGGGCTACTAATTATGTTATTTTTTAATTCATCGCGGACGGAGTCGCGGGCGTCAGCTAGTTTTGGACATAATTATCTTTCACTTTTTAGGCGAGCATTACGACAGTTTTTGGAAATTCATTCCCAAACGGATGAAACATGTTTATACAAAAATCGAAAATTTTCACTCGATACAGTCTATGATATAATAGTAGTTATAAATTTTACATAGTTTTAAAACGTTGTTAATTAAAATAATCTTTTAGAGTAATAGCAAATTCTGTAAGCAAAACTGAAATTGCATACAGCGGATCTCGGCTGGCTTTTTTCGCTCGTTGAGTTTGTGCGGGGGCTTGCGAACTAGGGGATCAATACTGGCGAAGTGGGAGGCGCGCAGGCGGTCGCGGGGCTGCGGAGGAGGGGTGAGCCAGGGTATTCGGGGTGAGCGGGCGCCATAGGAACGCGCCCACGCGCCCGCTCGGCCCGCGCACTGCCCTGATATAGCCGACTTCCGTAGGCGACTCGTTCATACAGCCGAGCATATTAGCAATTGTAGCGGTATCGTATTTATTATGTAACTAATTGCTATTGATATATTTAGATATATATAAAAATTATTCCTTAGTCCAAAGTAGGTCACTATTGATTATGTCGTATAAAGGACAATTAAGACAGTACAGTGATAAAGAATTTAATTGATTCTAAAGAAATGACAATTCGTTTTTAATGTTGCTAGTAAGATCATAGGATTTATAATTCAATACTTACTACTAAATATCTACAATCTTTAGGTCTAGAATTGTGGCTATTTTGTGTCATAAATTATGTATACAGAGAAAAATATTAAGTACAAAATGTATCTGGGATAACTTTGTAATAACATATATACATTTCGATGTTATTTTAATATTAACATGAAATTGTTTCATGTTTCTAAAATACTGGAGTCAGGATTCAACGCATTAAATATGCTACCGATAATAATAATGTATTGTAATTTTATTCTCAGAGTTTTACTTATGAAAGGAGTTATTTTTAGATATTTTATATTTTTACTTGCTTCATATTGAGCTCTGAGATCAATTTCTTTATGATAATAAGCTTTTATATTATTATTAATGGAGCGTCGGTGGCTCAGTGGTCAAGCACTTGACTTGCAATCTGCAGATCCTTGGTTCGAATGCCGCCATGTACCAATGTGTTTTTCGATTTACGATTTACATATGTACATTTATCCGACTTTCTTACGGTGAAGGAAAACATCGTGATGCAACCTGCATATATCTGAGAAGAAATTCAAAAAAAAAAAGGGGGGTCAACCAAGTCAACCAACCCGCACTTGGCCAGCGTGGTTCACTATGGCCTAATCACCCTTAACTTAGGGCCCCGAGCCCCTCGGTGGGGACGTATAGTGAGCTGATGATAATGATGATTATAACTAACGGTTGCCTGCGACTTTGTCAGCGCTGACTTAAAAAACATAGTTACTCCTGCATGAATCATCGAGTAAAAGATATATCAAAAGTCTAGAGTTTTAGAGATTAACCTGAAGAAACGTGGCCTTGCGGATGGACAGAATTAAAAAAATGGATTTTTACCAAAATATTTAATATTTTTCGACGATCTTTACATAGAAACATATTTTAATAAAGAGTTTAAACATAAATAGGTAGTTATTTTAAAGAACTTCGTGATTTTATATATCGCGGTACTGTTTCTATGTTGCCTATTTACTACTGTTGTTTTCTTACTTGTCGTTTTCTAAATTTAAATTACAATTAAATAATAAAAACAATTCATTGAATTGTATGCACAACTAATACACCAATTGATAACATCAGACTTCCTGTACTTACACTTTGTCTATTCTAATGGTAATGCGACAACTCTTGATCTGACAGGATGTGCCAACTCAAACCCGACAACCGTGACCTTTGACTAATATGTAACACGAACTGATTGATGAGTAATGTTCTTAGTGACTATGTATTCATATACTAGCTGTGCCCGCGACTTCATTCGCGTGGTTGTCGGAAACACTATCGCGATTATCTTAATTTTCTCCGTTTTTGCAATATTTCTCACTGACGCTTCGCTCCTATTGGTTGCAGCGTAATGTTATATAGCTTAAAGCCTTCCTCTATAAATGGACTATCCAACAAAAAAAGAATTTTTGAAATCTGACCAGTAGTTCCTTACATTAGCGCGTTTAAACAAACAAACTCTTCCCCTTTATATAATAATATTAGTATAGGTGCTAGTACATATATGCTATTGGCAACTCCTGTAATTTAAAAATATTGACCGATTTTTAAGACTGAAGTGTCTTGTAATTTGTACTTCCCCCGAAGCGATATATTCAGTCATCGTGGTTTATAAGTTATTCGGTTGACAATGTAAATGTTGTACAGATGCAGTGAGAAACAATTCAGATGCGGCACTGGGGAGTGCCTCGCCAAACACTGGCGCTGCGACAGGGAACCCGATTGCCCTGACAACTCCGATGAAGCTGAATGCCGTAATGGTCTTTTATCATTTTTTTGTGCCCTCGGAACCTTTAATTTAAATATTACCAAATGAAAAAAATCTTGATAGATTCTGTTTTATTCTTCACAAATGAGGATGATAACTTAGTTAAATGTTTCATAAAAACTTAGCGATTTCATAAAATATAGTCAAGTCAATACGGCTTGTAAATGGTTAAGAATTGCAACTGTGAAACATGAGGTCATGCATTTAAATATATCAAGCGACTATTGTCCATCGAAAGCTTTCATGTAAATTTCTTTGATAATTAATTTAAAATTTAAGCAAACGCTAACTAATATAAATTATCACAGACCTAGAATTTCTTCAATGCGGGGAAAACGAGTTCCAGTGCAACAACAACAATTGTGTTAGAAAAGAATTCCAATGTGATGGCGACAACGACTGCGGCGACTGGACTGATGAAGACGCTTGTCCCACACTACCCGGCACTTGTAATACTGGAGAGTTCAAGTAAGATTATACGAACTTATCTACGTCACGGAAATCTCACTGCCTCTCATATATTCCATGTATTCTTGCTAATAATTACAACACAATAATTTCCTTCTGATGTTTTATACAATATAAAAAGTATGCAAGTCATCTGGTGTGACTTTATCCTTAGTATGATGTACCCAACAATTACCGCAACAAAAATGCAGATAACCGCTTGTGTCTCCTGCGTTCTGACTTATTTTTTAATTTTACCGTTGTATTTGAAGATGCACAGACGGAAAGTGCATCCCTGACCGGTGGCGGTGCGACGGGCAACGTGACTGTGCAGACGGCGACGACG
Organism: Papilio xuthus; assembly: GCF_000836235.2. Lineage (NCBI taxonomy): Eukaryota > Metazoa > Arthropoda > Insecta > Lepidoptera > Papilionidae > Papilio > Papilio xuthus. The sequence goes on along the minus strand of NW_013532534.1, from coordinate 410,340 downwards.
AGGCAGCCTGCGAACCATACGGCCGTAAGAACTGCACAGTTGACGAATATACGTGTGCTGATCGCAGGTGTATTCTGGTCAGTGAAAGATTGTTCTACATATGCAATTTCATAGAACATAGAGCATTTAGTTTTTGGTTAATAAGTGATGAAATTATTTCACAAAACAGAAAACATGGCTATGCGACGGCGTCAGCGACTGCACTAACGGCGAAGACGAGACCAATTGCGAAGTGTCTTGCGAACAAGATCAGTACATGTGTAAGTCGATGTACAGTTCCGTATTCAGGAATTGTGTGAACAAGAAGCACGTGTGTGACGGCATGAGAGACTGCCCTAAAGGAGACGATGAGGAGAACTGTCCAACCAAGCGCACCTGCACACCTAATGATCATTGCGAAAAGCTATGCATCACCACACACGATGGACAACCTGCCTGCACTTGTCCGTTGGGATACTTATTAGCTGAGGATGGTTACAGGTAAAATAAAAAGAATTCGACTATACCAAATAATCTAGTCAAGACTATTGGACTATTTTTTATTCTTCCTTTTGTATGTATGGTGTATTAAAAAGACTTGATGACGTTAAAGATTAAATTAACGAACAATAGATACTATAGATAACTCAATGTGCTTTGCCTGCGACGGTTTAAGTTCGAAATTTCCTTAAATTGGTTTATCATCCCTTATTGCAAGCCCTAATAAGTTAATAGATTGATGAGCAAAGATTTAAACAAGTTCATAATATTAACAGTTGCCACGACATCGACGAGTGCATGTTCGAGCAGGACCCAGTGTGCTCACAGACGTGCTCCAACACTCCGGGCAGTTTCACATGCGGCTGCATGACGGGCTATGTTCTGCGCCCTGACGCCCGCTCCTGCAAACCTATTGGCGAGTCACCCACACTGCTGTTCACCAATAGAATTGGCATACGAAAGGTAATATTTAAACCTTGCATTTTTGACGTGTCTATTTTTTACTGTATAACATTTTGTGAAGTAATATCCATTAATATCTATGCAATTATTTGCCCAGGTTTGGTTAACTGGTGAAAATTACGAGCCAGTGATAAAAGGACTCCATAACGCAGTCTGTCTGGATTATCATTACGAAAAGCAACTCATTTTCTGGTCAGAGAACAACATGAAAGTAATAAGAGTTGTTGAATTGATTAACAATACAATGTCAGGTAAAAGAACTATAATTTTACGATTCTAGTGTATTATTAGTTTTTCTTGTGATAAAATTTGTAGAGTAAGTAGTAAATAATAATCTTGTAGTCGGTACTTTATATAATATTTTATCTTTTGTTGCACATTCCCGAAACTCAATATTTCCCAGTGTATTTGAGTTTGAATCAGATCACATAATTAAGAATAAAGTTTTAAATACATGCTCCTATATTTTTAGATGTAATAAAATGGGGATTAGAAACGCCAGGTGGCCTGGCCTTGGATTGGATACACAATTTGCTGTTTTGGACTGATTCGGGCAACAGAAGGGTCGAGGTTGCGACGTTAGATGGTATGAAGCGAGCGGTGTTAACTGCTACTGACTTGGACAAACCTCGAGCTATTGCTGTGCATCCCGGAGACGCTTTGGTTTTTTGGACTGACTGGGGTAAGATAATGCTTCAAATACCATAAAATCGAATTTACGATTTAGGCTAACTTAAGTTACTCATTTTATTTAAGAAATTTTAAAATGTAAATAGTAATATTAAATTTTAAGTATTTTTTTTAACTGTATAGTATTAAGTTTTAAATTAGCAGTAAGTAAAAATGTATTAATTTATAAGCAACTAGTGTAAGAATTTTGTGAATAATTTAAAAAAGTAACCAAAGTCTCTGGCCACAACATGCCAGGGGGAACGAGAGGGCGGCATAGCGCCGCCCAAAAAAAAAACTTAAGTTACTCACTACCCCTTTCAATACTTACAGGTCCAAACCCAAAAATAGAAAGGACTGACATGGATGGTAAAAGAAGACGGAGTATAATCTTTGACAACATATTTTGGCCTAATGGACTTACGATAGATTACGTAGAATCTAAAATATACTGGGCAGATGCGAGACACCACGTCATAGAGAAAGCGTCTTTCGATGGAAAGGATAGGAAAAGGGTAAGGGTGACTTTGATATTTACAAAAACAATTAGTTGGTAGTAAAATACTTAGAATGAAATCCATTTATGTATCATACAGGTAACTAACAAAGGTCTACCACATCCATTTGCTTTGACGGTATTTGAGGACGCAGTTTATTGGACAGACTGGCACACAAAGAGCATATCAACGGTTAATAAATATACTGGAAAGGGAATACAAACTGTACATGCCAGTCCTACTGCTCCTATGGATATCCACAGGTAGGACTGAATGCATGTAACTAAAATTATAACTTACTACTGATTTTAGATTAGAATTAAAATATCAATAAAAATTACTTTTTGTGTAAGGTTGTTCTATATTTATTTTTCTCTTTATAGCTACCATCCAATGCGGCAAATTCGTACGTACAGAAATCGTTGTGGTAATGACAACGGAGGTTGTTCCCACCTCTGTCTCCCCAACAGCATCGATTACTCATGTCGGTGTCCCGCCGGATTCAATTTAAAATCTGATGGGTAATATTTATTTTATTCTGCCTTTCGCAATAATACTCTTTCTATATTAAATTATTTTATTTTTAATTTATCCAGCCGCACCTGTGAAGACACCCCGGAGAAACTCCTGTTATATGTTAGTAAGAAAAATATAAGACTTAAACTATTGAATCCTCGCAAGCAAATAGATTCATTGGATGCCGTAAGTTGTATTTAATTTAATAATTTAATTAGTCAACTCTTGTTATTTGTGTATGAAAACTTATATGTTTATATTGTACAGGTTATTCCATTAGAAAATGTAAAATATGGCGTAGCTATGGATTGGGATCACAATACGAATACAATATTTTGGACTGACGTTGATAAAGATACAATTAATCGCGCATATCTTAACGGATCTAATCAAACAGTTATAGTTTCTTCTAACCTTAGTAAGTCTTTAATAATGTCCCTAATACTTCATAACATCATCAACTCACTATACGTCCAAACCGAGGGGCTCGAAGCCTGCTAAGTCAGGGGTGACTAGGCCATAGTCAACCACGCTGGCCCTGTGCGGTTTGTTGACTTCACACACATCTTTGAATTTCTTTTCAGATATGTGCAGGTTGCATCACGATGTTTTCCTTCACCGTGAGAACGTCGGATAAATGTACATATGTAAAATCGATAACACATTGGTACATGGCGGTATTCAAACCCAAGACCTGCAGAATACAAGTCAAGTGCTTAAACCCATGAGCTACCGACGCTTTTCTACTATTACTTTATAATTCATTATTAATTTGTAACGTTTTGTAAGTCACTGTTTTATACTTTTTATTTCTACAGTATCACCGGCGGGCTTAGCTTATGACTGGTTGACTGATAAGTTATATTGGACCGATTCTGGAAGTAACAGAATTGAAGTAGCAAATTCTGATGGTACTATGAGAGGACTTTTAGCTTGGAAAGACATTGACAAGCCAAGAGATATAGTTTTAAATCCGAAAGGTATTTTTTTAATTTATCATTAAAATTATTAATTAAGAAAGGTCTTGTAAGGACACAACTTTACTTAATTGTAAATTGCCAACTTTACTACTTTTTTTTTTAATTTACTGCTAACTTCGTTATAAAATCTTTAACATTTCTAGGCGGGGTTATGTATTGGTCTGATTGGGGTGCGACTCCTTGTATAGAGCGTGCTGATATGGACGGTAGCAATCGAAAGAGGATTCTCTTCGGAGACATGACCTGGCCGAATGGACTGGCGGTGGATTATGATAATAATCGACTCTATTGGAGCGATGGCGGAAACCGAACAATAGAATACGCTAATCTTGACGGGACTGGTCGAACTGTTTTAATTGGTAAGAAAACTATTTAGTTTTTACAGATGATTTCATAAGATATGTGTGGTTAAGTAACGTTTAATTTTTATGCCATACTTATTTTTTATGTTTGTTTGCGGGTATTTGGGGTCAAATATCAATAATTTGCTCGCTGGACCCCATTTTTTCATAAATTAATACATAATCTAATATCCACTTCTTAAAATTATCTTTATTTTCTGTTTTTGTATCTCAAGCTCAAAATATTCCACATCCCTTTGGATTGGATTTATTCGGCGATGAAGTTCTTTGGACGGATTGGGAAGCGAAATCTATACAAGCAGCAAACAAATATACTGGTAAAAATCGTCGCACCCTGGGCGCTGGGATCGATGGTCTTATGGATGTCAGAGTATTTCATACTGAAAGGAAATTTGTAGCCAATCGGTAAGTTACAGAGAATCAGCATTCAATAAATAAAGCTTAAAGAAACTATACTGAACATGATTTTATTGTTTCAGTTGTGCGAAAAATAATGGTGGTTGTTCTCATCTTTGCCTATTAAAACCAAATGGTCGATCTTGTGCTTGTCCGACGGGTATAAAAATAAATGTATGTATTCTGTTAATTATAATAGCGAAGAATTTGAAAATAGTAGTGTAATGGTAACGTTATTAATTTCGCAGGACGATAAAAAAACATGTCCCGAAGGTCCGTTGAATTATTTGATTTTTGCACATCGTATTGACATACGCGTTATGTCCTTGGATGTGCCTTACCTCGTAGATGTTGTCATGCCGCTGCCTCCCCTCAAGAATACATTAGGTGTTGATGTCGATCAAAGAACAGGTAAATTTAATAAAACTCGGCTTCCTTTTTTCGTCATCAGGCTGTCTATTTTTTATAATTCTCTTAACCGGTACTATTTCGTAGGTATGGTCTACTGGAGTGATACGGCCGAAAGAATTATTCAGCGATCGAATAGACACGGACAAAATGTTGAGACGATTTTCTCGCACGGCATCCGTACGTGCGACGGCATGGCTATTGACTCCGCTGGACGAAAGGTATGGTATTAGCTTACTAACTAGCTAACTTAAAAAACGTTTAAACCTGTTAATTTAATTAGATAGTAGAATAAATAATAATAAATATATAATAATAATAAATATCTATGAATAGAACGTGTTTACTTAAAAAGTGTTTTCATTTAGATTTATTGGACGGACGGAGGACGTAATAGCATTGAAGTTGCAGAATTAGATGGAAGCAATAGGAAACTACTTATTTGGACTGGATTGGGTATGTGTGATTTTTTGCATGAATAATAGTATAGTTAGGTTTCATTTTAATTATTGTAATATGTTTTATTCAGATTCTCCTCGAGCCATCGCATTGTATTACGAACAGGGGTATATGTTCTGGTCAGACTGGGGAACAACGGCTAAAATTGAGCGGGCGGACATGGACGGTAAAAACAGGTAAAATGGAAAATTTATTTTACAGTATCTCTTCTTATGAAATCCAGCTTGCTTTGCATTTATACATAAAACTTTTATTTCACAGGCACGTCATTATAGATAACAATATCAAATGGCCCAACGGTTTAGCGATAGATAGAATCGAAGGCCGCTTATACTGGAATGATGCTAAAATGCTTACAATAGAGAGTTCCAATTTCAATGGTAAAGAACGACGTATCCTTCTGAACAAAGTCCCTTATCCCTACGGCATAGTGATAGTAGGCCAACACATCTATTGGACGGACTGGAAGACCAAGGCTCTTCATAGAGCCGATAAGACTACTGGCGAAAACCAATTGAAGATCAGAGAGAATTTGGAAGGTTTGATGAATCTACGCGCTGTTCAAGTTAGTATTTAACTATTTTATAAAATAAAAATTAGAGTGAATTTGTTAGTATATCTCTGTGATATTAGATGAAGCAAAAATGACCAATTAAATCTCAGAACCAATATATTCTTTTCCACGGACGATTTACAAATGGTGCAATTTGAAACTATTTCAGGGCGACCAAGTTTTTACTAACGCTTGTGGTGAGAATAACGGAGGCTGTTCACATCTCTGCCTACGTGCTCCTCAAGGTTATTCGTGTGCTTGTCCGACGGGAATACTTTTCGAAAACGACACTGAATCAAATCCGAAAATCTGCAAACCTCATCCTGACAATTTCCTGGTGTTTGCTACTAAAAAGACTTTGACTATGATGTCTTTGGACACACCGGAGCAATGGGATATCACTCTACCCGTAAAGAACATCTCAAATACGGTAGCAGTTGATTATCATTGGGAAGCAAAAATGATATACTTTACTGATGTTGGTTATAGTGTGATCAGGTTTGTTCAATATTGACAATTGTTTAAATTAATACAAGCCAAAAAATTTGTATCTTTAAGTTTGTTAAATTATTTAATTATGTCTTTAGATCTGTAAATATGACAAACATGAGAGATACCAATGTTATAATCAAAGAAAACTTGACTGCTCCGAACGGTTTGGGTATTGACTGGATAGCCAACAATATGTATTGGACCGATAATGAATACAAGGTAACTTCGTACCATTATCCTGTTCATGTAAATGATAACAAATCGCAAACATTTTTGCTAATTAAATATTCAATTTTAGGTGGTGGAGGTATCACGGTTAGATGGCAGTTGCAGGAAGACATTGGTCAGAAATTTGACAGAACCTCGTTCCCTTACGTTATTCCCAGCAAAAGGGTAATGTTACAATTATTCATAAGTTACGACATTACATCTGATCAATATCATACAGTTTGCATTAGAAATGACAATCAAGAACAATTAACAAGGTGAATCAACAAATTTTCTTAAGCTTTAAAATATTATTTGTAGATTTCTTTATTGGAGCGATTGGGGCGAGATGCCATTGATCGAGCGAGCTTTGCTAGACGGTAGTCAGAGAAAAGCCATCGTTACACACGACCTCGGATTCCCGAATGGTCTGACAATTGACTTCAAAGACCGCAGACTCTATTGGACCGATGCTTTGAAACAGAGAATCGATACATCTGATCTGAATGGACAACATAGAGTGCAATTAGTACCTCATGCTAAAAATCCTTTCGGAATGACACAGGTGGGTAAATAACTAAGTAACGTAGAAACGCTAGGTAAATGAAAACACCTTTTAGTCTAAATTAGCTTGTCCAAATCAGGTAATTATAACATGTATTAATAAATAGAATAATTAGTTTTTTATAAGCCATTTACCAAATACATCTGTTCCTGCTAAAGCCTAAATTACGATGAAAAAGGATTTAGCGGTAAAACCTAAAATTTACCAATTACTTCTGGTAAAAATCCGAAAAGTTACGCGATTTTGTGAGAGTGTAAAATGTATATGTTTTAAAGTAACACATCGTTTCTGTAATTGGCACACATTGAAAAGAATAAATCTTTCTACAGTTCAACGATTACATCTACTGGACGGACTGGTTCAAGAAGTCGGTAATGAGGGTCGACAAGAAAACTGGTAAGAACGTAACCGCGGTTAGCGCAGAACTGGACACATTGATGGAGATCAAAGCGGTGTCGGCGGAAAAGCAACGCGGCTGGAACCCATGCCGAGATGACAACGGTGGCTGCAGCCACCTCTGTCTCTTTAGAGGACCAGATTATGTATGCGACTGCCCGAATGTACCAGATGAACGGCCTTGCACTGCAGGTAATACTTTTTATCGATTCATATTAAAGTTTTAGTTTTATTCCCTAGCGGCCTACCGATCTATCAGTCGCTAATATTTAAAAACAAAAAAGTTGCTCCACTTATGCTTCTAAAACAACATTGTTGGTCAGGCTTTAAAAATAGTAAGTCCCACAAAAGCAATAACAAGGTAAGGATGTTACTACAGCTTTGGAACTTAGCATCAAAGTTATAAACACTTAAAATAGTTCCAAGAAAATATAATTCGGGATACTAATATTCATTCTTCTAGTTTATTGGTAAAACAACTTTAAGTAATTTTATAGAATTTAGCAAGTAATATTTACAACTGAACTGAGAATTTACTTTTGCAGAAATAAAATTACGAGTCGATACAAGAATGCCATCTCATTATCCATCCTACTACGACTACATGGACACCGAGGTATCGACTAAGCAGCCGTTGCCCACGCCCCAGCCGGAGAAGAGCGTCGGTGTCATCATAATTGGCGCGGTACTTGGATGCTGCGTCGTACTCGGCGCCCTTACTATTATTGTCATTTGTGGTAAGTAACGATTTGTCTTGCTAAGACAAGATTCTAAGATTTCTATTTCTCATTCCTTAATAAATTCTGTTAATTCCAGTGAAATTGCACCCGGGGCGCGGCGGCGACCTGAAGGAGAACTACCGTGAGTCCGGCGGCCACATCTCCTTCCACAATCCCAACTATAGCTGCGCGGCTGGCACCAGCGCGCCAAGCGACGTCGACCGCCGCGGTAACAGGTTCCAAGGGATATTCAAGTACGACAAAAGCCAGGTTTGTGAGCAACATTATTGTAACTGTTGTTGATAAAGTACCATAGTAGCGCAGACTTTGAAAATTTTCATCTAAAATTCGTTTCGAATAAACATAACATTGTTATATGCCAGATTTAAAAACACCAGTGTCAGTATTTATATATGAGTTCCTCAATGTGTGCTGTATTTTAGGAAACAAATTATCAATTAAATAGATCATTGTATTTTTTTTCATTAGGAACGTGTGACCAACGTCTATATCCCGGAGGGCACCAGCCTGTTACCGCCACCGCCGCCGCCGCCGCACCGCCGACCCTCGCACGATGACTTTGAACCTGTCACCTTACACCCCTTCGCCTGAACTCGGACCTGTAAGGTGCAAGGTGCCAGGTGCCAGGTGCCATCACATTGACGATGTGAATCGAATTAATTAATTAAAATTACAATTGCAATAAATCTATTAAGTAACAAAGATTTCGATTTCAACGTGAGTGTAATGGCATCTTAACGAAAAAACGATCTCAATTACCAGGAATAGACAGTTGTAGAAATGACACATAGTTTTTAGAGCAGGCGGTGTATCAATTACAATCAATGTTAGAGCTCCTAGAAACGCTATACAGGCTGATGACAAAGAAAAACACGCGCCTCTAAAGTCACAGAGTATACAACAAAACTTAATGGAAACTAATTTGAAATACGAGATGCGGCGCCTATTCCACCACCTAATTTCGTCAATTCCAAATATCAATAAAATGGACATATACGTAGATATATACAGTAAGATTATTGTTAATTGTAAACTGATTGGAAAAATTAATGTAGGCTAAATTTGTAGGAACGTATCTGTCCTAGCCTACTTTATATATCGATTCAACCTTGTTGTCAGTATTGAAACTCCGTCATATAACTATATATGTATGAAAGTGTTTGTGATTTTAGAACATTCCTCGGGAATATGAATCTTAAACATTGTTATTGTTTATAGAAAATGGATATCGTGTAGAATTTAGGTAAGTCTAGAAGACTAAAATGATATTTTATTAATGTGTAAATAGATTAATTAAAAAAAAACTGAGTAACGCATTCCTGTAGTTATTTACGTTAAAATTTGAACGAAATGTAAATCGAAATCATGTCATCTTGCGGCGTTGTTAGATTTTCTTAATTTTTATATTTTTTATACTTCTACGATACTAGAATGGGTGAATTCTTTAGATTATTTTGCTTCAATTGTTCGCATTCGCCCTACGTAGTATCGTAGTTACAGAAATATGATTTTTTATAGAATAAGTGTAACACATAGAATTAAATGAAATATATAAAATTTGTATTATTTTCGTACAAGTCCGTGTTTCATTTCTCGTAGGCTCACGAGAACACGATACATGGAGAAATTAAAACTTATAAAAAACATAGATTATAATATGTATTGAGGTCTGGGATTATTTTTTTTATGTTCATTTCTTTAGTGACGGGCTATGAATGGAATCCCGGCCTCGCATCACTGTAATTGTATGTTTGCTGAATGTACGTACATATATTTATATAAATGTATTGGTAAATATAGTTAACATATATGGTATTGATTTAATCATGGATCTCATCGATAATCGTCACTAGATAATGGTCTTATTTTCTGATCGGTTTCCTCTAATGCTTCTAGTATTTACTTCACCACAATTAATATGGTGACAATAAGATATCAATGTAAATAATTAGTTTTAATTACGAAGATTTTTTGTCAGACATATTGAATTGTAAATAATAATTTATTTATAACATGCGATGAAACACAACTCGTTTATATTTGATTGAACAGATGCGTTGGAATATTGCACGTCTCATATCAGAGTACATTCCTTTAGTAATTAATTAGAATTATGTCTTTAAAAATATGCTTTGGAGTTTCCTACTAAATATAGATTGCCTCATTACTTCAGTTATGGGATATCATATTATTTTCTTTGTGTTTTATCGAGGGTTCTAATGACGCCCGCAAAGGGCGGGTAAAGTTTCACAGGGTGATATAATCTAAGGTAGACTTAGGACTGGTAACGGTTACAGATTCAAAATGTATTTGCGCAGAGAAATTATTTTTATCCGCTTCAATTCAACCAGACTGTTGTTATCGCCGTCAAATATTTTTCAAAATTATTACTGCAAAATTATTTATTACTATTTCATAGATAAAATCTTTTATTTAAATACACCGATGAAAGATTGGTATATTTTGAAATGAAAAAAATGTGTAAATTAGTGGTTATTTTTGTGTCCTGATGTTTATTTTGAATAAACACACGTGTATATATAACAACTAACAAATAACTATAGTATAGACTGACAAACTTATCTGACCCGGTAGGCACAATTACAATGGCTAATTATATCAATTCATCAATGCTAAAAAAGTGTCACAAGATCCTTGTCGTACTGCGGTAGTTTTGTCATGTCTTGTGTGTCATTCTCTATGCCTATAAGTTTAACATACAACGACAGAACTAATCGCTATAATAACGCCTCTCACCGGGCCAGATAACTTTGTCGGTGTGTACTTCAATATTGTTTAATTTAATAAGAGTTTGTTGCGCCATTCAAAGTTTATTCCTCGTATTTTACTAAATTACATTTGCTGTGTATAAAATACACTGTTTTAACGCTTCAATAATCAATCCATTCCATCGATACAGAATTAATTTACGAGCGTTGCATAATATCAATATTCTTCTTTGGTTTTTTCATTGTGACGATTCAATTTTTATATTAAAAATTGTTTTCAAACTTTATGTAAACTTCAAAATCGAATTGGACTGGCCACAACTCGAATGTTTTATAATGTTTCGAGTTAGTTTTAAGATAAACTATTTCTTTGAATGCATAGCTTTTAAGAGAAGGGAATATGAGTGCTGTGATACCAAATACTTTGGGTTTGAGTACGAGGATGGAAGTTGGCAATCATTTCGAATAATTCGATTTGTATGTGGGGAGTTTCATTTTGTCGTTTGTAATATTTGTAAAAATGACATTCGTCATTTTATGCACAAAATAATCATGCGCACAAAGCGTTTCCAAAACTTTCGAAATCTCTTTATTTATAATATAATAATAAATTGAAATTCATTAAATCATCGTGCGATTTGTGCCAAATTTGTAATTTTTCAGTAATATTTTTTATTAGCGTGTAATATTATTTAATTTTTAATCAATCATTAGTATTAAAAAGATAATTATATAAACAGTTTTTACACCTTCATTACCTCCTTAAGTAAGGTGTCAAAACTGTTGTGTGATTTATTATTGTATTAAAATTTTAAGTATAGAAATTATTCAAATATTTATGCGTTACTTATTTACCACCCTGGCTTTATTTCTAATTACTACAGCTCGCTTCCTATAATTTCCTGCATAATTAAAACCGCATATCATCGAAGTTTATAAAGGATCCGGCTCGAAGGACCAATGTATGGCGTAATCCGTGCATATAAATTGATACGTCGAGTTTAAACAGAGATATATGAATTATTCGTCAAACTACGGCTATGGTTTTTAATAGTCCGGTAAGCACATACGGCGATTGATGTTCGAACTTAAGCTAATTTGCGTGCATCGTGTCGCGTATGGTAATCTGCTCATGGTGGGAAAACATGTGTTTAAACGGTACATATGTCACTTTAATTATATTCCAAATCACTATTTTATTATTACAGTAAAACAACATGTTTAAAATATACATATTATTTATTTCATTCAGCATTCAATGTAGACACGTACATATTTTAAATGATTACACCTAGTCAACATACGTATATAACACTTAGAAGATAGGATCGCAGACAACATACAGAACAGCTAATGCATACGTAGACAATAATACTTGAAGAGTGTCAAACAGACCGAGGCTCCTGCGTATATAGTTATAACTCCAAAAATGCGATTTTCAGAAAACACATTTTAGTTTTAATTAACGATGTAAAAGTGTATTCAAATTTTGATTTCAGGAATCAATAATGTTTTTAAGTATATAAAAAACAGAAAATATTACCAAAAAACGAGTTACAACCTTATACATAGGATCCTTGTTGGAAATTATAATTATAAGGAATGAAATTGTAGTCTTTACAATAAAAGCATATTCAAATATAGATACGGAATGATATAATTAAATCTATACATTTAAATTACTACAAACATCCAACGTATCGAATCATTAATTTTAAATTTTTGATGAAATTATTTTTTTTAGTCGATTTTTTAGTTCACTGAGTTGACGGCCAACCTCCATTAAATGGAAAGGCACCTTGAGAGAGAGAGAGAGTCGATAGAAGTATTTATTGAGAAAAAGGGCAAAAGTTTGTTAGTTAATTAAATATACACAGTCAAGTCTTCTTTTCTTTACAAAATAACAATTGAATTTTTATTCCTTCAAATATTTAAAAAAGATAAATAACAGATAAAAAATAATTTCATCAACATTTTTTTTACCGATATTCGACATTACTAACATTAAATATAATTTGTAAATGTAAAAATATAGGCCTGACAAAATATAAAAGTCAACAAAAGGTTAAGTTTGTCTTATAAGACAGTAATCAAGTTGTCCCATTTTAGACAACAAGATTTGTAGTTTTTTAATTTTGAGAAATATGTTTATTGTCTAAATTTCCTTGCCTCATTAATAAAACTAAGGAGGTGCTATAACAACGACAATGTAATGAATAAAAAGTAAAACAAAATGTTTGATGCTGGCTGTTTGGGATGATGACAATTAAAATTTAAATAAAAAAATTGTAAGTTCAATGAACTTAGCGAAATATTTTTCTATACGTTGCCACCAAAATTCATACGACTATTCTTTTTATTTTAACGAAAATACAACTAAATACCAATAAACTCTAGTAGCCTCAAATATTTTAAATTTTGGAAACGACACAAACATTTTGTAATTCTGATATACGTCAAATAACTATTTACTTATAATCTCAAGTAATTTATAATATTATTGTTATAACAGATTCAACAAGACTAGCATTTAAAACCTTTCAAAAGAACTTAAAAAAATAAATAAAAACAAGAGTTTTTAATTCAGGTACTGTAAAATGCCAACATCTACAATGGCTTACCTTCAATTCGAATTTACCGACTCTGAAAAGTTTACTTTTGGAGCCCAGCCCGCTCTGAAGTAAACTGTATTTTCGATATTCGTGAAATTCTTTACCTAACTTTTGATTCGTATCTATAAACATTATAGTGATCGTCAACCTGTTTGTCCACTGCTGGACATAGGCCTTTCCCAATGCCACCATAGTATACGGTCCACCGCTTTCCACATCCTATCCACAACTAAGATATACTACCAAAATCTCAAACAGAGCACAAACTGTGCTTACACGTAAGTAAACGAGGCATCAAGCCGCGCGGAACAAAAGCATCTTGCATAATACTACATACACGCTACTCGACCACAATAACATGAGACTTCAGTTGGATGACGTCACACCTTGACATAGATATGGATATATTTACATTATGGAATAATCAATGAAAGTTTGGAATGTAATACATTTTCTTCATTAGTTGTGAACAAAGGGTTGTCTATGACAAGATGTGAAAATAATAAAACATAGATAAATTGAGTCGAAATTTATAATATCGTGTGCTACAAAGTAGGGAGTTCAGTTATTTACAAAAATTAGTCTCATGTTATTGTGGGTGTGCTGTAACTTATTTAAATTGGCACAATCAAAGCTAAGTGGTTTAATAAAATAAATTCATTTAATTATCATTTAAATATAAATTGAGATCAAAATATACATTATTCCATTTCTAATTACGATTCGCGCTATGTTATAAGGATGCGCATCAAAATTAGCAATTATACAACTAACATTAAATTCATAAATAAGATATATTAAATTGTTCTGAATACCAAAATAACATATTGTTGATATGCTGGAATTTGTAAATACATTGGTTAGTGTAACCTTGAATTTCTGAGAACAAAATCTACGTTTAAAACATATTGTTATCCCTGTTTTTTCAAAGATAATGACATGGACGACGATATATCTGGAACTAAGACTTTGGTCTCAGAAACCCACGGTAAGAGACGCCCGAAAAATAAATAATATTAAACATTAAATTATTCAAAATTTCGTAAGACATTATAAACTTATATAAAAACGGCTAAACACTCGCGTATATTCGTCCTTCGGGCAGGGTCCGCGAAATAATACCGGTCCCACTCACCCTGATGAAGGGCCCCCAATGGGCTCGAAACTAGTCTATACGTACTAAAATGTAAGTGAGTTTTAAACTGTTTTTATATAAGTTTAATATTAAACATAATACCACATAGTATAATCTATATATAATAGACATGCGCAAAACTTTAATTATTTAGTTTTGTTAAAAAATAAACATATAAACTACTTATTTAGAATATATTCAAATGTAAAAAATTTTATCTTTGGAATAAGTCCCTGTAAATGTCAGAATACAAGGGTTCACGAATTGTCATAGTCATAATAATATAATTCAAACAAACACTACGTCAATAGTGTATTAGTTAAAGCCAAATAATATAAAGTCAGATCTTTAGTCTTTGAAAACATTATTTACTAATATTTAGAAAGTTACGTTTTGGTCATTTATTTAGCAAGAAGCAAAAAATTACCATACAATCGAATCGAAATACATCTTAGCTCTATTAGCACAAGATAACGTAACATATATTTTTGTAACATAATTGTGCTATATTTATTGATATCTTTTGAGCTCTGGAAACACTTCGAGAAGGACCACTTCAAATAATTCCTGAAAGTAAAATTAAATATTTATATTGCCGTACAAATCGATTGTTGTGGTTATTTTATTAATGCATATTGTTGTCTCGCTTTTGTCAAGCAGAATGAAAGGAATGAATATATAGTGCTGTAGTGTTTCGACAGAAACTGATCTTAATGAGCATATTGATAAGAAAAAAACCCATCAATCGATGTCGTCTTATTTACATAAAACAAAATACGATATGTTTTCCAATTAAAGAAAATAATTCCTTATTAAAAGAACTTTATTCTAAGATAACACAAATGGAAAATCCCCTAATACACTTTTATATTAAAACAAACTAGCTGCCGCCCGGAACTCCGTCTGCGCGAGATTGAATAATAGTAGCAGATTCTCAGACTTATTGAATATGCATAATAAATTTCATAAAAATCGGTCAGGTCCTTTCGGAGGAGTATAGTAACATTGTGACACGACAATTTTATATATAAGACTATATTTCACCTGTCAGTTTGATCCATTACCGTTGCGAGAGTTTTCATACCGTGGAAACGATTTCAGCAAAGCGTCAACAACTTACAGCCAATTTTAGATCAGAGATCGCGTGCGCGTGATATTTATATGATACAAACGACTAAAGCTTGCGGAAGAATGTCTCCGTCTGTACGTTACTACACACGAAATTATATTTTAATATAAAAAAAATCAATGTGTTTTTGTAATTAAAAAAATGTCTATTTTATTCAGTGTAATAGCAAATAATAAAAACATAATCAGTGCGTACGCTTCATGTGATGGTAATTTCGTGGATATTGTGAGTGAGATGTTACTAAAACGACCAAACATACCTGATAAAATGACTTATTTACATGGAAAGTATTTGATAAATTATGTCGTTGAAAATGGTTATGTTTATTTGTGTGTTACTGATAAAGTAAGTACATAGTTTTATATTTTTTAGGGTTCCGTACCTCATAGGAAAAAAACGGAATCTCATAGGATCACTTTGTTTTCCGTCCGTCCGTCTGTAAAGACCCTTTTTTTAATTCATTTTTAAATCATAGAAATAAAAAAAATAGTACGAAATTAAATTAATTGTAGCTATTTAGAAAATTTATATTCGTTTAACAATTTTATCAATATTTATAACAAAAGCCTATCACCACTGTATAGGTCTTGGTGGAAATAAAAAAATTGGATCAAAATCCCGCTTAACTACACATTAGTTATTATTACGATGAATTGATTTTAATAGGAGATTTATTATCCATTGGTTTCGAGATCAAAATCTCTGTATAAAACATATCGTCATCCCTGTCATTATCGTTGACAAAACAGAGATAACAATATGTTTTAAACGGAGATTTTGATGTAAGAAATCCAGTGTCAATCAGTCTAGTATTTCATTGAATAAGATTCAAGATTTAAATTCAAAGCATTGTAATTTTAAGGCATGTCAGCGTTCAAGAGCATTCCTATTCCTAAATGAGATTAAAAGAGGATTTAAAATGAAGAACAAAGATGATTACTCGAATGTATTAGCAGCAGAGATGTTCAGATACAGTCAGGATTATAACAATATCATAATACAAGACGGAGCTTTAGACGAAATAAATAAGATTGAAGTCGAATGTAGCGGTGAGTGAAAACTATTATTTCTTTTGAGGTTTTCATTGATTTTTCCAATAAAGAAATGACAAGATGTTTTTGTACAGAATTTTTACTAGAAAGTGTCCAATTAAATGTAACTTAAAAAAACATAATCATCATCATCAACCTACCCTTATCCCTATCGATGGTCGGCACAGTATGTACTACATACGCCTCCATACATCTCTATCAGCCGTCATATCCGAGTCTACCCCCTTCTTACGCATATCCTCTTTCACACAGTCATTCCATACTTTTCTTGGTCTTCCTCTAACTTAAAAAAACATAAAGATTGAAAGACAAGAGGAGCCTAATAGGGATAACATTGCCGATTTATGACCATTTAAAGCATATTTTGTTATACGAATATTAAAAATGCTAATGTTTAGATGGATGGATGTTTGTTAGAAGGTACCTCCAAAACGGCTGCAAAGACCTCGCTGAAATTTAGGCATAGATGTAGCTCATAGTCTGAAAGAACACATATTCTACTAATTTTTTTTTAAATTCGACGGAGTCGCATAGTGAAACCTAATCAAAAATAAAGTATAAAAAATAACTTTTTTTATTTTAGAAAGTATACTGGGCGAAAAAATATTAATGGTTAAAAACGAAGACAATTTGGAGTACAGTGTAAGTTGACTTTATTAAGTTTATTAATCGTTGAATGTTGCAAGTTGTGACGTCATTATCTTTATTTCAGACAATCTCGTACGTGGGTAGGACGCCGGAGAAAATTATAGTGTCAGTGGAGAGAACAAATTCGCATATAATTTTAGGCATGGCCTTAATCCTGACCGTGGTCATAATGTATATTTTTGGACCTGCGACATTCGTTGCTATTATTGGTATATTTTTCTATTTAGCGAGACGAAAAACGTAAAATAAACTGTATAAATGATAAGGTCAAATAAATATTTTTCCTACAAATATTTTATTTTACACTCACTTAATATATTATTGCAAATAAGTTGTAATATCTTGACGGCAAGTACTAACCGCGTCGCCTGAAATGAAGTTGAAAGTACACAAGTCCATAGAGGACATCTTTCTGAGAACAGGTTTTTCCTAGTTCTGGTAATAACCGGATCAAAGCAGTAAAAGCCAAATCCAAAGTGTTCAATTCTATCCAATGACTTGATTAAGGAAAGAGGAAGGCAAATTTTATGGTAGTCACTTATTTCGTGACAATCTTACTAATATTATAAATTTGAATGTTTGAAGGGATGAATACATGCTGAAATTTGGCATTGGATGTAGAACATAATCTGGAAGATGTAGACCATTCATTAAGTTTTTTTCAATTCCGCGCGGGCGGAGTCTCGGGCGACAACTAGAGCTAAAGTGAATTGACATTGTGAAATAATAACACCAACCAGTTTGTTGACGTGAGAAGTGAGAAGTGTTTTACTGTAAATACCAAGTTTGCTAAAGCAACAAAGTTCATATGTGTATAAAGTATTTCGTTTTGGCGAAAGAAGTACACGAAGTTGTATAAAAGTTTGTTTAAAAATAATTGAGGTGTCGGTATACTTACATAGAAGAGTTGTTTGTTGTGCGTAGTATTCTGCAATGTATGGAAGAGTTTGTGAGCGCCGCGCGCCGCTGTGTGCGCGCCCAGCAGAGAGCCCAGCGCACCAGCCACGCTCTCCGAGAGCTGCTGCAGCGCCAGAGTACGCGTGTGTTCTGACCATATACACAACATGCTATCTTTATAAATGGATAGGCAATTGCCTGGAAATTAGCTTTTACTTCGTTCCGATTTAAGCGCGCCTCTTGACGTTACGTGACATTTCATTCTATCTATACTATTCCGAATCCACGCCACACCTACTATCATTAGCGTTAAAATGGCGAAATAGGCACAAAATACTATGTCTATAGCCAGTCCATTTATAAAGGTCAATTTAACACATTCCTGATTCATAATCATACAAAAATAACGTACAAAAGAAAGAACATCCTATAACCTACATTTCTTTCCTGTAATTCTTTCAAATTTGACATCTAGAAAGAGAGCGGAGAGAGGGATAGAGAGAGATGGAAGGAAAAAAGGTGAAAAAGGGATAGAGAGTAAAAAAGAAATGAATAATCACCCTTATCCCTGAGATTCCTGTTGTTGGTAGTCTCGCTAAGTACGCCGCCCGGCCACCACGACTTGAGCACAACGCCCGTGTAATAATGCAGCATATGTTCACAGAACAGCCAAGATATCGTCTCCTTTATTTGCCTATGAAAATCATACAAGTATTCAAACATTTTGTTAATAATAAGCCTTAGCTGCCTCTTTTTAACGTTACATAACTCACACCCGTAACCCAGATAGGTAGGTAGAGATCCACAGACCATTTGAGTCCTGAGACACCTCCTCTAGTTCTCTTCTACAATCATACATTTAGCCATACACGTTATGTTTTTAGAGTTCCGTATCTCGAAAGAAAAAAAGGGAACCCTTATAGGATCACTTTGTTGTCCGTCCGTCTATCTGTCAAGACCCTTTTTTTAGGTTATAATTTTTGTTAAAAAGTATCTTTGGTGTAACATGTTACAAAATACGTTTAATTCTATGTCACTTTTAAAGCCTAAAAAACTTTGAAGTGGTAAATGAATAATTAAATTCTTACGCTAGTATATTAAAAGAGACATTTTTTTATATCTATGGCCTGTAACATATTACCTATTAATGGTTCTTCCGTATGTGATCTGCACAAAGGTGACCAATGTCTTGCGCAGC
This sequence comes from Papilio xuthus, assembly GCF_000836235.2. Classification (NCBI taxonomy): domain Eukaryota; kingdom Metazoa; phylum Arthropoda; class Insecta; order Lepidoptera; family Papilionidae; genus Papilio; species Papilio xuthus. The sequence goes on along the minus strand of NW_013532534.1, from coordinate 390,758 downwards.
CAGCGGAACACGCCGCGCATATCGAACACCTCGCTCAGCAACGCGTACAACGGCTCCGCTATACTGTCCCGCTCCTCCGCCATACCAACTGCACCTGATTAATGTTATTAAAAAGGTCATCGCTCATATACGCCGCACATACTTGATGCAGCGCACGATACGCTCAGTTTTTGACAACGCGTTATCTGTGTGTAATGAGTGACGAACTTTAATTTGTTTTGTCAAAAATGTTTTGATGACATGATACAGAATCGTGGAATATTCAGTGGAAACGGGTAATAATAAATGCGAATATATGGATGTATAGATGGATGTTTGTAAGAAGGTATCTCCATGCAGCTGCATGAATATCACTGAAATTTAGTATAGATGTAAAACACAGTCTGGAAGAACACATAGACTAATAAATAGGTTTTTTTTAACTTCAACGAAGTCGCTGGCGACAGCTATTAAGAACGTATGTCTGACAATTTCATATATTGTCTATTTAATTAGACTGTCCTATTTTCGATCTCTAATTTGTGGACATAATTGTGTTAATTGTCAATTTGTGGAAGCTGATTTATTTATGCGGTGAGATCAGTTAAAATCGAGAGAACTTACGTATAAATTGTTAACTATAATTTATGTGCAACAGGCGTTACAAATTAAAATTAAATTTAGAACAACAGTTTTTTTAATTAGTAACGCCAATCTTGTTAAAATGTTCTTATTACGCGGTTAGTCGCAATTCCGCTATAAATATTACCAGTGCCAAAATATATTTACTTGATCCATCGTTGATTTCGTGGGTGTTTATGACGCGTTTAGACATATTAATGTCATCTCGTGTTAAAATAAAAAATGAATTTTATATCACGTTCCTATCATTACGGCGATAAGTCCAGTGACATAAATTTTATTAAATGATGCTGTCTCTGTTCTTTTCAAAGAGACTGAGAGTGATAGCAATATGGTATGATAACAAGTTTCGACAATGAAAACCAAAACACTTAAGCTTTTACACTACATTCGTTTAATGGTCACTAACAATTTAATGGGTATTTTAATGCATATTTAATAAGAGAAATCGACACTAAGGGTCAGTCCTGAAGAACACATAGGTTGCCTATGATCTCGGAAATGTGTACTCCATAACTCCGCAACGGTTTTCAACCCATCATATTGTAATTTCGATATAGAAAACATAGTCTCGAGAAACATATGAGATTATTTTCAATGTTTTTTTTTTTAATTTTGCGCAGCTACTATGAGAAATATACACTAAGTCATGGTTTACGACATAAGTAACCTCTGATAGAGTTGTTGAGATGCCTGGGGGTGTCGGAGCCGTTGCCATCCAGGTAGAGGGACATCTCCTCATCGTCCGCCGCCAGCCCGCACCCCTCCCCGCCCCGCTCACCCGACCACCGCGCCGCGCCCCCCACACCGCCCGCCTCGCTGCTTGTGCTAACATATCACCATCATCATCATCATCATCATCATCGTCATCATTAACATCGCCATCGTCACCGTCAAAACAGATAACTTTATTGGACTCACCTTTTAAAAAATGTAGAAAATGAAAACTTATTCTTCTTTGGTAGATCTCCCTGTTTTAAATATTCTGAACTAGGATTAAGAAATGTGTATAAAGCCTCGCTTTGGTTTAACCGGTCGTCTTCTAATACAAACTGAAACAAGGGTTTTGATGAAATCTTCGAAACGAAGATTTTTTTAGGAAAATTGAAAAAATAAGAAAACACTTACTTCTAGATATTTCTGTATCAATGTTTTCGCTTTTTCTAAAGATTGTCTGTCATTCTTTCCAAATAGAAACTTGAACGAATTTGACGGTAGTTCTAAATTTTTAAGCTCCGAACACATGGGCCTTAATTTTCTATGCAATTCCTAAAAAAAAACAACACAAATTTAAAATAGCTCAACACAAATTCTCCTTGTTCCTTTCTAGTCACTAATGTGTCTAGATTCTGTGCGAGAAGAAAATTCAAACACACGTATCATTCATTCAACTGAAGTGCTTCTACAAAATCATTCGTGAACCAACTTACTTGAAATTCATTAAGTGTCCGCAGTAGTACCCAGCCTGTGGATATCTGCTCCGGGCGCTCGTCATCCGCAGTGGGCTCCTGCTCCGCCATGTGCACCACTATCACAAACTGAGGTGGCTTTGACTCGTCTATTACCTGCGTACAAACATATACACTAACCTTGGGTTTCCGAGATCAAAATCCCCCTTTAAAACATAAGGTAGCTCTGTTTCGTCAAAGATGACAGGGATGACGATATGTTTTATAGAGATTTTCGTCTCATAAACCAACGCTAAGTATCCCATTAGCAGAAAAATTACGAATTTTCTCTTACTCTATACTATGTTAGCGAGTCTACTTTGAAGTAATAAAATTGTTAAAATCTCTGTATATTGTACAATGATTGTATTATTTTAACCAGAGCATAAACAACTAGCTCTCGCTCGCAACTTCGTCTGCCCAAAATTTTAAGAAGTATGAAAATCTTACATGTTACTCGAGACTATGTTCTATATCGGAGCCAAATTTGAATAAGATATGTTAAGGCATACACATGCAATCAAACATAGTTTACCTCAGCACTGTGTACCGATGCTCGCCACCTGCCGAGGTGCTCCGCCCACGTGTCCGTCCTCGCGAGGTGCGCCTCCAGCCGCATCTGTTCTCCCGCCAGCCTCTCCACCTCGTTGGCCAACATCGCTAGTGCTGGCGACTCAGGTTTCAATGACGCTCGTAATGCTGCTAAAGCCTGGTATAAACATAGGTCACTGATATAACTGTTACTTTTTGAAACCAAAACCTTTGTATAAAACATATCGTCTAAGCCAAAACAGATATAACAATATATTTAAAACGAGGATTTCAGTCTCAGAAACCCACAGTAATACATACATTTGTCGGTATGCCTGTGAGTAAATGTTACGGAACGCCAAAACCGATTTAATTGCGTTTTTCGGTAATACATTTTGGTAAGTTTCATTTGACATTTGGTGCTGTTCGGCTTTATCAAAGCATAATTTTTTTTTTTACCGAAATTAACAATTTGTCTGATCAATTATCTAAAACATTAGAGTGATTGCTTTCAATAGGTGCCGATACTTGACTGACTTGACATATCATCGAAATAGCGAAGCAACGTGGACTAAAATTAAGCCACCGTTGTTATACAAGTGTTACGACAATAGAAACTCACCTGCGTTTTATTATTGTGCCTCTCCTGCAGCTGGTCGAGCTTGCGGCGCGCGTACGTGGAGTGCTCCGCGAGATGCACGGTGCCGCCCGCACTCTCCGCTGAGGAGGCAGACTCCGCGGACATCTGCCGGTCCTCCACTGGCGATCTATCTGAACTTAAATCTGGAAATTTGTATTGAAATAATTTATCAATGTATGGATGGATGTTTGTTTCTTAGAAGGTATCTTCAGAACCGCTGAAAGGATCTACCTGAAATTCGATATAGTTATAGAACATAGTCTGGAAGAACAAAAAGACTAATATGTTTTTAAATCCCGCGTGAACAGAATCGCGTGTGGCAGCTATAGTAGTAAATCTCTGTCTTGTTTCCGACGGGCGTACCAACTAAAAATATGACATGCTGTTAATTCTTCGGAGCAATACTGAAATTTCATTGAGACATAACAAAACCTATTCTGTTATTTTATATGCCCTTACTTCTTACCTTTATTAGCTTCTTCTTTGGCAAGTTCAACAACTAAAGCTTTGTACTGGTCACTTAGTAGGAATGAAGAATAATACTTTTCTTGAATCGTATCTACTACAGTTTCCTGCACCTCGTAAAATACTTCTGGGCCCTTATCACCTAATAGGAAAGCCTCCATTCTTTTTCTTGTCTCCTATAAACAACAATTTCATGTTTTGTATGAAAAAAAAATAGATATAATAATGCTGTATTAAATAAAATATCATCTTACATATATTATAAATGCGAATGTTTAGATGGATGGATGTTTGTTTGAAGGTATAATCAGAACGGCTGCATAGATCTCGGTGAAATTTGGCATAGATATAGAACATAGTTTGAAAGAACACATAGGCTACTACAATTTGTTTTGTTTTTTTTTTAATTTCGCGCGGAAAACTGCTATTTACCTATAAAAGGTCATGTTACACTATTTACAATTTAAGAAGGGCTGAACCAATTTGTCTGAAAATTGGTTGGGAGATAGCTTAGAACTAGGAGACGGACATAGTATACTTTTGTTTATCCCATTTCCAATTAATAAATAAAAATCCACGCGAACAGAATTGGGGGCGAAAGTTAATTTCGTATAAAGTATTAGTCATATTAATAAAATATTGAATGTAACATATTTAAATTATTATTTTTTAATCTGTTGCTAAAACTTTTTAAGTAAAGACAAGTTTTTTGTAATAGGAATGTGATGCAAATACTTGCTATATTTACATTAATATGCAATTTACGAAATCTTATCAGTTGATATCATGATATGGAAATATTACGAAGATAATTTAATAAAAACTTATTCAGAAAGTTTTATAGCTGCGAAATTATATTTGTTGCTAACTATGTAAAAATGAACCTTGTAAATATAATAAAATAATATTATTTGTATAGGAATGAATATCAAGATACTTCAAAGTACAGTCAGCAGCATAAATATGTCTACTTAATAAAACTGTTACTTGAATAGGCCTTCAAAAATACTTATACAGATATTCGTCTATAATACTTAGTCATATTTGAGAGTAGATGGATGGATACGAAGTAATAATTGTTGAAAGTGAAGAAATATACAAGTTCATGAATGAAGTATTGTAAAATTATACATATTTAATGCAGCTGACTGTACAGTGGTGTTCGCAGGCAATATTATACTAGCAGAAAAAATGCATCATTCTTAAAAACGATAGCAAAACTTGACTAATACAAATATACTACAGTGCTTATATTTTGACAAAATAAAAAACCTTTCGAGAAGAAAAAAATGTTCAAACGATTATTGCTTCATAGATGGCATACCAGTAGCAAAGACTACTTCACCAAGTAGACATAAAATTCTTACCTTATCAACTTTAATTTCCGCACTAGGTGACCTAATATAGGTGTAAAATATCTCAGCTCCCAACTGATGCCAGCTGCTTCTCGGACTGTGACGTAACTCCTCAACCGCAGTCCAGAATCCAACCAGGCCTTGCGAACACATCGTCTCTAAGAACATGGAGAGATATCTACGGCCTGTCACACTCTCCATGACCTTGTGTAATGGAAGGGTCTGTAAAGTGCAAATAAATTATAAATATTAATCTTTAAATATATATTTAATCACATGACTACATCGGAATTTATTATGCAGTTTTTCCTTTATTGCTAGGTAAGTATGTTTAGTCATTTAAAATATAATGTAATAATACAAAACATGTGATAAGATTTTTTATTTTAAACAATAAATCCCATAAGTGTAGGCAAATTACAGACTTCAATGTGGCAAGAATCTGGTTTACCTCAATCGACTTATTAATTATGTTATTTTCACATACCTTACTATCTGATTCCACAGCAGGAAATGCCCCATCCCAGCCAAGTTTCTTCAAGGCCTTTTCACATTCAACCTTAGCTATAGTAAGTTGGTTGATGTATCTCTTGAGTTTCTTAGCATCGGCCAGTTGTTGACGGCTTATATTATGCTGTGCGCTGCTTTTCTCAATTATATCCACATCTATCCCTTTAGCTCTTTTCATGTTTTGTAATGTAGTTGCTTGCATTATTTGTGTTACAATATCATAACTGTAATAAAAATAAACTATATGGATTTAATTTAATGATTAAATGATGATAATCTTACTAATATTATAAATGTGAATGTTTGTTAGAAGGTATATAAATATAAATTTAGCATAGATGTAGGACATAGTCTGTAAGGACTGTATGTCTGTATTTTAAACATAATAATATTGCCTTGCCTTGTTTCTTATATTTTTTGCTATTCTTATGTTTTGTAGCAAAGAGGTACCTTGCTTAAATTACATAGCAATCACACATGCAATAAATAGTGAAAGTACATAATGCTTACATACCGTAACCGTTTCAGTGTGTCAACATTATTGCAGCTGTTTATAAGTCTTATATAATCTTCAAATGTTTTTGCATACTCATGCGTCCTCACATGCATTGCATCTACTTCTTTTTGCGCCTCTAAATATTGAATTATCTTCTGATTTATATAATCTGGTTCCGTTACTAGATTAATGGCTGGTTGTAAAACTAAAATAAGAATAATATAATTTGATACTATTTTAAATAACTATTTGCAATCTTCACCGAAAACATAACATTGAAGTCATTGAGGAAGACCTATGTAAACATACAAAGGCTATTTTTGAGGAAAATATTTTCCTCATAGCACTGCAATTTTTTTAAATGAATGTGTTTACTAACTCATCATTAAATATAAAAGAATATACATACTCTTGCAAGCCAATATTTCTCTCAGAAGGTGGGATACTGGTGTTAAGGAGTAGCATCGAGGCATTAGGAACATTATAAGCAATTCGCTAATCTGACGCAGGTAATGCAGTTCTGTCTCACAGGACGTCAAGTGCGGTGCCAGGGCAAATACAGGAGGTTGGTTCAGTTCTAAACTGTAAGTAACAAATATATAAATTAACTTTAGAATCAAATTGGTACAAATCTCTATATTCAATTTTGTTTACTAATTTTTACTACAAAAGCTATTTTTAATCTAGTGTTATAGGGTTTTAGTTCTGAAGATTTTACAGATAAAATAAAATTAAATCAATTAATAAAATTATTTGTAGTATCAAAATTAATACAATACTCACGCACAACTTCTAGCAATCCTTATTCTTTCAAAGTGCTGTGTTATTTTGGTCACCATGTCATTGGCTAATAACTTCTCAGCATCTATTCTTAATAATCTTTCATACAGTGTCTGCACGGCGCCCCACATATGCTCCTTGAATTTATCAATAACCGGCTCAGGCTTGTGTGATAACTCCTTAAGCCAGCGAGCAACGAAGTCTCTTATCAAATAGTCTATCAAAAGTTGCAGTTGACTATCTACAGTGCGTCCGAAAATAACAGCCAAGTGAGACTTTCTTCTTACATACACCCAGGAGTTTTGATCTTCCTGTATAAAATTAATAAATAAAGAACAGAAACAAATATATTTAACAGAAAGTAAGTATCCAGTACAAACCCTGATTGTCTCTTCCAAAAACCTTGATTCTTTTTCTGCTTTATCCAATAAAAACAGGGAAGCCTGATGAGGTGATGATAACGCAATATGGCCCCAAAATGTTAACATAAAAATACCAATTCCAATAAATGCACTAAGTAACATCAAATACGTGATACTCCATAAAAGAGGAAAATACCAAAATATTGAAATAGAAATAGGTACGGTAGAAAATAAAATCCATTTCAACATTGTTAAAAATTTGAAATAGAATGTATATTTTCGATAGCTATGTACTTATTTTGACGATTAACAGGTAGGTAAAATGTTATCGTCCATTTTTTTTTTTACTTAAGATATTTTTATGTCTTCGAAACACTAAGTTACATTGTTATTATATTTTAACTAAATTTTGTTATTTTATTTGGGCTGTAGTACATTTAAATCACTTGAGTAGTATTGATGTTTCGTTTTACTATGACTGACTATCTGTCACTATGTCACATTGACAGATGTTTCCAGTTTCATTTCATCGTGGATAAAGGAATTTAGAAATGATCCAAAGAGTGTTGTTTTTGGCTACAAAGCGCATACGCATTTTACTGTTGTTCAAATAAAACCTTTGAAATAAGTTAATACAATATTTATACACATAGAATAATTTTATATACTCTTTGTATAATAGGTGTACAAAAACACGGTCACTTTATACCGGAAATTCAAACCAAGTTCTTACGCACTTCCCACCTCCCACAGTTCCCATGTACCTATTTAACGTTGCTATTTGTTAATTTTATGTTGTCAGATGTCACCTGTCACGTCAAGTGTCAATAAGTAAAGTATACAACTGCAAACAGCAACTTACTTTCCTCTGTAAAACTTGCAACAAATTTACTAACTAATAACTACATGCTGTTGCTAATGGTGAATCTACACTACAACTCAGTAGGTGTTTAAAGTGTTCTCGAATATGGCTAATTTAAAAGTTTCGTATTTAGTTGTTGGAGGCGGAATAGCCGGAGTGACATGCGTGGAAACTTTAGCTATCTTGCATCCCGAAGAGAGTCTTGCAATGATTACTGCCTCCTCGTTAGTTAAAAATGTAAGCAATGTTAGTTTCTATGCTAAAACTATTGTAAAATTTGATGTTTCTGAAACAGAAGCTAGTTCATTATTAAGAATACATCCTAATCTTAATATTATTTATGACTCCTTAAAAACTTTGAACACAAAAGATAAAATAGCAACTACAGATAGTGGTGTCACCATTGAATACAAAGTAGTCTGTATTTGTACTGGAGGTATACCTCGGTTAATATCAGACTCTAATAAATGTGATAGAATCATAGGAATAAGAGACACAGATTCTGTAAATGACTTTAAAGAAAAGCTTAAAAATGGTCAAAGAATGGTAATAGTTGGAAATGGAGGTATCGCCTCAGAAATAGTTCATGCTACAAAAGGAATAAAAAAAGTATGGGTGATTAGAGATGATTATATTTCAAAAACCTTTATTGACCCAGGGGCAGCAGAATTTTTTCAAAACACTATGAAGACTAAATCATCTGAAGTCCCACTGGCTCCTTCAATACTAAGGAGACACATATTTACAGAGGATGATAAATTGATATCCATTAATAAGAATTTGAAATCAGCTGCTTTAGGACCTGATTGGTACCATAAACTTGAAACCCTTACTGGTGATTGTACAGAACAAGAACTAGAAATAATTTACAATGTTGAAGTTGATTCTTTTCAGGAAGTAAACAATAAAGAATTTCCATTAGAAGTAAAACTTACTAATGGAAAGCTAGTTCAATGTGATTTTGTTGTATCTGCTACTGGTGTTGAACCAGCTGTAAATTTTTCTTGGGACCAAGAACCAAAAAGGGGACAAGATGGTGGATTAGTAGTAAATGAATATCAGGAGACTTCTATTGAAGATGTGTTTGCTGCTGGTGATGTTGCTACAGCTACTTGGAAATATGCTCCACATTGGTTTCAGTTAAGGCTTTGGACTCAGGCCAGACAGATGGCCGGTATGGCTGCTAAGGCTATGCATGGAAAGATTACTAATGAAAGTGTTCTACAAGATTTTTGTTTTGAACTTTTCACTCATTGCACAACACTTTTTGGGTACAGAGTAATATTGTTAGGAAAATACAACGGTCAAGGTTTGGGAAATGATTATGAAATATTGCTTCGCACAACTCCTAAACTTGAGTATATAAAATTTGTCCTCAAAAATGGGAGGTTACAAGGTGCTATATTAATTGGAGAGACTGATTTAGAAGAAATGGTAGAAAATCTTATATTAGATCAAATAGACTTAACACCATTTGGTGATGATATCCTGAATCCTGATATTGACATAGATGACTATTTTGATTAAATAATTTGTTAGGAATGTTACTTTATTCTAACTTTCTGCAGTTAGCAAATGATTGTGATATTGCCAAAGATTATAGACCTACAGAAAAACATGTTTTTCTGAAAATTATGATGTATTTTAACTAGTAGTAAGCATTTAAAATACTAAATTATTTTGTAACTAATATTTATTTTATTTTGATCTTTTTAACTAGTTGTATTAAATATACTTAAAAAAAAAGTATTTATTTGTATTCCTTTCTTCCTTTTCCTCTAGGTTTAAACTTAACCAGTGTTAAAACAATCGTTAAGTACACTCTCTTTTTTTTCTTTGTTAAATGTGCAAAATAATGAAAATTGGTCTTTATTTTTTTGTATGACAAAAAAGCTGTGCATAACTTTATACTTTGTATTATTTAAGAATTGTGAAAAAGCTAAGGTTACTAAAACTTTGATTTTGATAACTACCAAAAGACTTTAACGATATCTTACTAGCAACATTGACAAGTGTCTTTCGTCTTTTTCTACTTTCATGTTTTTCGATGTCATGTCATGAATGTTAATTTTGTGCTTCAGCAATTCGCAAGTGTTGAAATAATCAGCTTTTGTGTATGTAAATAACGATTTCCAGTTTTATTTATTGTGATCGTGACCGTGACCAGAAAAGTTATACTTCATACATAAGTTCTTGTGATTTTAAAGCAAAATAAATACACAAAAAGTTTAAATTGTTTGCGATAATACGTTACATAGTGACTAATAAATTGTTTTGTTTGTCTTTATAATCTCAATACTGTAGAATCGAAATTATTTGAAGTATATAAACAAAATGCCGATTCTATTTAGCGTAGTTGCCCGGGGCACAGTTGTCTTGGCTAAGTATGCAACTTGCGCTGGAAATTTTACAGAAGTCACTGAACAAATACTAACAAAGATTCCACCCCGCGATGACAAACTCACTTACTCTCATGGAAATTACCTTTTTCACTATATTGCGGAAAACAAACTGGTATACTTCTGCATTACTGACGATGTAAGTACTTGTTGCCCTTGTTACTTAATTAAATCACTGAACAAAACTTAAATATTGTTGTTAAACTTCTAGAAATTTCAACGATCGAGAGCATTCCTCTTTCTTAATGAAATCAAAAGAAGATTTACTTCAGCATTTGGGGATACTGCACAGACAGCTATCCCCTATGCTATGAATGGAGAGTTTTCAAGAGTCTTGGCCACTGAGATGACACATTATAGTGAATCAAAAGACTTGGACACTATATCCCGAGTGCATGGTGAACTTGACGAACTGAAAAATATCATGGTAAAAAATATTGGTAAGTATTTTTATATTTGTAGCATATTTAAGTTCACATTAAGATTCACATCAATATAACATATGATGCATGTCATCATACTAAAAGACCATTAAAAAAATCCTGATTTGGTCTTTACAGAAAATAGAAAGAACAACGTTTTTATTTATTTTTAGGTCAATGTTACCTACAAAAAATCACTGATAAGTTTTGTGCTCAGAAAAAGTGTAAATAAAATGAACATCTTTTTTATACAACCATCTTATCTTAAGGATTACTTGATAGTGTAGTTAATGTTAACTAATTTTAAGTACCTTGTATAGTATCAGTTAGTCACTAACATAGCAAATTGTTTTGAAATACAGTCGAACCTGGATAAGCAAGAGTTCATAGGATCACAATATTTTCCTTGCGTTTAGAGGTTTCTCTATTATCCAGTTGTTGTCTATCCAGGTTACACTGTATTTCAATAATCTTGAAGAATAAGTTGCCTCATTGAAATGTTCTTTTTGTAGAATAAAGTGAGAAGCCAAATATGTGTTTCTTAATAAAAATACAAATATTTTCATGATTTACCACCACAACTGTTGAAAGCAACGTTTAAACATTGAATTCACTTAAATATAAGTGCCTTTAGGCAGAGTAGACAAAAGTGCTTAATATTATAAATAATTTAAATATATTCATTTGCCTTTGTTCTGGTTGTAATATTTTTATTTACATGTGTTTGTTATCAGACTCTTATCATTAAATTGTTTAGGTCATGTTGTAAGTAAACACTGCATTTGTATGTCAATAACCAATATGATTAATGATTCATAGATTATGGCCAGCCTAGTTGTTCTTGTTTCCTTGGTTTTTGCTGTATTAATATGTAATGAATTGAAACTAAATTTAATGTATGATCACTTTGCGGTCGCTATTTTAGATTGCAAATGATAATCTGTCTTATTAATATTATAAATGTAAATGTATGGATGGATGGACGTTTGTTAAAAGGTTTCTTGAGAATGGTTCTAAGGATCCTGCTGAAATTTGACTTATGTAGAATATAGTCTGGAAGAACACATAGGCTAATCATTTTTTTTAATACCGCGCTAGGAGTCACGGGTGAAAGCTACTTTCTCATAAATCATTAATTATCCCTTGTTATGTGTGAAATATCCTTTTTGCTCTAATTGGTTGAGTCTGCAACACAATTTAATATGTTTACATATATTATTATAATGTTTCTACAAAATTTTAGATACTAAACCTGTTTTTAATTTAGAATCTTATCTCATACATTTATTAGATGTAAGAGTGGCCTATTTTGCGATAATGTATCAAAAATGTAAATACATTTTTTTTAAATCATTAAAATTTTGCATAGGAAAGATTATTTTACATAATAGTCTGTGAAGAGAAACTATGATTATAAGACCTTGAAGAAACATCCTCAGTTATACCTAATTATGATACATTCTCACGGCCGTTTAATCAATATGTATTATGTTAATGTGGTATTAAGTAAATAAATGTCTATAAACTTAATCGGAGTAAATAAAAAAGAAGTTCATATTTAAATAAATGTAAAATGTTTTGAGCGATAATTTGCTTATTTTCACATGAATTCACATAAATGTTCTGAATTTAAAAAAATTGGGAATTCCACTCATATTCATTTTAGATTTTAGCACTTTTTTCGTGTTGTTTTCAATATATTTTTCTCAAATATTCATTCTTTATCGTCATTTCGAAAAAACTTTTATTCTGCATCATGTCAAATATAATAATTAAATTGCAAGATGTATGTTTTTTAAATGTAGAGAACTTGGTTAAATAACATGTATATTAAATTTAGATTTGTTGTCTAATTCTTATCAAAATTCTAATACAAAAAAATACATTTACTGAAACAGCATGTTTTTTTTTATTTAAGTAGGATTTCTTTGATCATAATTTATGCATGATAAGAAGTTCCATACTTCTCAGGTTATTGACCTACAAAGAAAAAATATTTAATTAATGTTGTATACAATTTTTTATGTTATTAAATTCAGGACAAGTATTTCTGTCTGTTTGCTATGATATTATTAATTCAATTTTAGTGGTATAAAAGTATGGTAAAATTTTGGTAAATCGTAAAGTGCTGGGACACGCCTTAATTATAAAAATTTAACTACATACATACTGTATATTATGTTTATGTGTAAAAAGACATACTTCTAGATATTGCGAAAAGTTAGTTTGTTTTTTTATTCTATTTCTAATTATCTATGTTTTTTTTATCTTTTTAAATTATTTATATTTATAATGGAATTTACTTATAACAAAACGTTTCGGATTTAAAATATAAATAAATATGTATATTAGTTTACATAAATGCCTTTTATGTTACAGACAACATGGCGATGCGTGGTGAAAAACTAGAATTACTGGTCAATAAAGCTGATAATTTGGCGACACACGTAAGTGATACATTAGTGATATAATGTATTTCTCCAGACGAATAAAATTAAATAATATAGATAAGTTTTTATATGAAATAAAATAAAATTTAACAAAAGAAACTGGCAACACTGGATAGCACATGCCGTCGAAAGCAATATTTAATCATGCATATTTAAAAAGAAAAGAGAATAAGTAATTATTTTTCGGTATATTTACATAAATAAATATATTCTATTTAATGTTTTTAGTTTAAAGTTTATTTATTGTGACGATATTTTGTCAGCATATAAGTTTAATTCAGGGTACAGAAAACTAAAAATTTTAATTCTATCCACATTTTCGATTGTAAGCTGTTACCAGAGAAAGTGCATGCAATAAATACATAAATTCAAACACCACTATATATAAAAGAAAGTCGTGTTAGTTACACTATTTATAACTCAAGAACGGCTTTACCGATATGGCTGAAAATTGGTGAGGAGGTTGCTTAGAGCCAGGAGACAGACATAGGATACAATTTTTTATATTTTTCGAATTTATGCCTTGAAGAGCTGCTTTTAATTTAACTTTCTAATATTATAAATGCGAATGTTTAGATGGATGTGATGTGGATGGATGAATGGGTGTTTGAATATATCTCTAGAACGGCCGAACGGATCTCGATTAAATTTGGCATACGTATAGAACATGGTCTGAAAGAACACATAGGCTACACTAAGTTTTTTTATAACCACGAGGACAAAGTCGCGGTCGACAGCTAGTAACATATAAAATCCATGCCGTAAATTTTACAAATAATTCTAATATATGTAGTTTTAAAAGTATATATTTATCAATAATATAGTCTAGATAAAGATATTACTTATGCTACTTGTTTTGTAATGGATTCCCTCATATAGATTTTATATGACTTCCATGATCTTGTACAATGGCATTGAATAACATAACTTACCTATCTTAACATAGAGTAAGGACAAATAAATATAGAGGCATATGTATTGAATAGAGTTTACATATTTCCATCTCTAAATAGATGCTTTTTATGTCAACATTCTTTAGTTGGGTTTTGAAACATTTTAATCTTATCTTATATCTTTAAATGAGCAATTCTTGTATATATATATATATAATTGGAATCTCGGAATCGGTTCCAACGATTTTCATAAAATTTAGTATATAGGGGGTTCCGGGGGCGATAAATCGATCTAGCTAGGAATCATTTTTAGAAAATGTCATTCGTGTTTTATCGATAATCAACTTAAACATAAACTTAACTTTTTCTACCGGTAAGATCGAAAAATATTATTCATATTTCATCATTTTATTATTAATTCGTACTTAAATATAATTTCCAAAAAACACAATTAAAAAAAATACCGAGCAAACCTCGGTCAGCCAGATTTTACAATTTAAACTTTAATAAATTACAGTTGTTATGTTGATATGCGTAAGTAATTCTTAATGTTCTACCTTTCAGTCGGTCTCGTATCGTGCGTCAGCTAGGACCCTCCAGCGTTCCTTGTTCTGGAAGAATATCAAGATGTACGTGATATTGATTCTTATCGTTGCTTTAGCGATATATCTGATAGGTGCAATGGCTTGCGGTGGACTTGCTTGGAGATCTTGTGTTGGTTAAATACATTCAATAATCATCATGTTATCATAATCGATAATTGTATAATTAAAGATGTGTACCACGAAATATTGTGTTAACGAATTCCTAATTTAGGTGTAACGGCCGTACTCAGTCTCTAATTGGTCATTAAGGAAGTGCTTTAGTGTAGTTTCAGCATGAAATCTTATACTACACTAAGGCATTGTTTAAGTGTCTATTGGACTCTGCGTGCGGCTGTGAGTTTATATTATTGAAACCATTTAAAAATGCTTTTTAAAAGTTATAATGAATTTTATTCACCAATTGATAAAGCACTTTGAGTTGTAGTTTACTTGATGCAATCTAGTTAGATAGAAAGTTACAGAATATAAAAAAAGTATTTGATAAAATTATTACAAGTTTTAATTTTTGTTATGAATTTTTCCAGTCTTCGTAATATAATTTTGTCACATGCAAAAGATTCTGGTTTTAAAAAGTATGAAATGCATTAAGACCAGTGAAAGTGTCCTAAAAGTGAGTATTGAAATGCAACTTCTTGTGTTCACACAGATATGGACTTATGTTGAAGAAATAAGGGCAATTTCGGACTGTTATTTAAAGACAGATCGCTGGTTTTTCAATTTATTTCATATATTTCATTGAAGTGCTTTAGTTTTAAAAAAATTGATCATTGCCAGTGATGAGAAGTTTATATCAATTATGAGAGCATATTTTGCGTATTTTGTGGCGTTTCATAATTATAGGTATCCCCTCCATAACTTCATATACATATTTTTATCAGTATTTATCCTATAACCTAAAAAGTGTGTGTGATGTCAAGCAATTGGAAGAAAATTTGCATTTTGCTCACTTTAATTGTCATAGGTCCATAAAAATATCAACCATGATGTTATATGTTGGTAAATTTGCTTACGCTTTGCTGTGAGAACTCGGGTCATCGTCCTCGTTATCATCAGCTATATGTTCCTACTGAGGGGCTCGGAGCCTACCAAAAGTTAGAGGTGATTAGGTCATAGTCAACTACGCTGGCCCAGTACGGGTTGACTTCATACATATCTTTGAATTACTTCGCAAATATGTAGTTTGCATTATGACGTTTTCCTTCGAAGTACATATGTAAATCGAAAATCGAACCCTGAACCACTGATACTCTCTAATTGCTTGGCGTTTCAACATGGACTTTGGTAAGAAATTAGGATTTTTTCTAACTGGTAACCCTTAAAACTTGTCAAAGTCGATTTGTGACATCTAGAGTGATTAAAGGGTAGTATTGTTCCCTATATCAATTTTTTTTAAACTTTGATTCCATAGAAATGTTTTTAATGACAATGTTTGATTTTTTTACATTATATTTGTATGTATGATTTAACTTTGACTGCAGTGCACTTGTATTGGTACATATTATTCGTTTTTTTTTAAATAGAAAATGAAGGAATACGATATGCTTCAATACAAAGGTCTTTTGTGTGGTAAAATTGTATGTCCTAAATATTAAACAAAAAAATAAAAAAACAAGTGACACGAATCTTAGTATTTCAAAACTCTTTAAATGCCAAATATGTATTCCTTAATATACACTTAAAATATATTATTTTGTATAGATGTAGTTTTGTCATATAATGTAATTTTTTAAGCATTTTTTTTTCACTTTTCCAATTTGTAATATGACAACATTGTTAAGCAAAATGTTTAATTTTTAATTAAATTTTCTTGAATATGTCTGTAATATGACTTCAATGTCTTAATAATAACGAGGAAGTGAGATTGTTGGCAATATAATAATTTTTAATACGTTGACGAGAGCACTTTATTTTTTTCATGATAATAAATATATTTTTGATTGATTACTTTCTATATTCTTTAAAATTCAATTATAATTAAGACTTTTAAAAGTATTGTGATATCATTATATATTATAAGTATAATAATAGTTTGTTTACTATTTGAAAACTATGTTATTATAATGTGTAAGATTACAGGTTGTTTTATTTCTTAATCCTTTTACCTAAAACCTCTTTAAGAATTATTTGTGAAGACCCAAATAAATTTTTGACACAAGAAAGGATAACGCGCATACAAAGAAAAATGAAAAATATGTTACTTGCTAATAAATTAGCTTTAAATTATATAAACTGGTTTAATATAAGAAATTTATCTTTTGTATATTACATTGTGGATTAGAAAGACTCTGAATATGGTTTCGAATTGATAAAGTTCATTGGCATAATAAATGTAGGTATTTAAATTATACTTTGTGCATAGTAATTAAAAATTTCCTAATGGTATTCGGAAAAAACATCTATCGGCATGAATAGCACTATGCAAAAACGAAACAATCGTAAAAAGTCACAGAAAAAACTTATAAATATATATGTCGCATTCAACCTTCAACATACGGTTAATGAGGTTAGGAGGATGAGGATACGATTAGCCAGAACTCTAATAGTAACAAATTCAATGTTCTTTTAGGGGTCTAAAACAAAGTTATTATTAAAGAGAAGGTAACTTTGTTATTGCTGATTTAAAAAAGTCTTAGAGAACTATGGTTATGAGAATTAAAAGCATCACTCGAACTAGGAAGTGAATTTGTAGAGTAAAACCTTACAATGTCAATGCCACCCTATTCAAATATCGGTGGTCCAATACGGGGTATGCGAGTGATTGATCCCGGGCCGGGAGGGTTGTTCCCCTCCCCCCGGTCTCCTGGCCTCCCGGAATACGGACTGCCGGCACTCGCGCGCCAACTACCGCCGCGAGAGGGCGCTGCGCCGCGCTCGCGTCCCTCCGAACACGTGCTCTACGGTGTATACGTCGTTGTGTGAGTGACTCGCTCGTGTCTATAGTACTACGAAGCGGTACGCGTGTAGCATAGGAATCGCTCCGGATCTCCTAGTGCGTATTATTATGTTTGTTGCGGTACACTGCTGTTGTTCCCTTGGGATCGCAGGCGATTGATATCATGTTTGCGGATGTGGTTTACGCTAATCCAACGGCTAACCCTATTTAAATATAAAGCATTAAAAAATTATAGAAAGTAAGCCGTAATTCATCTTCAGTTCTAACATTATTTGGAAATGTTTTTATAAAAGCTAATCGTAAATCTACTATATATAAAACACGTTGTGACTATAGTAAGTCCGACCTCGAAGGACCAAAATAGTTGTCGGACTACTTTGAATTTTGTTGCCAAGATATTTTACAATTAATTCATGCCTTTCAGAGTAGTATTAACTTTGACTGATGGACTTGACCGTAACAGATATACGAGCATCGTTTAACAAATTGATTCCTTTTATTGTGTACATTTGTCTTTGTATTCGTGAGCTCGATCCGTGGCTTAATGTAACAGGAAACGGTGTTGCTTTAGGAAACGTTACGAATCGTTTTCGGGGGTCATTGTTCTTTTTACGTAGTTATGTTTTTTGCTTTTTAGGTAAACGATTTCTTTAATTATAATATTCATTTAAATTTATGTCCATTTTTATGTTTTTAGATTAAATATTTCTTAGTCGTTTTGTGTTTAACTCAAAATGGGTTAGCATTAAAAATAATGATGAAATAATCAATATAAATATAAAAGTGAGATGCAGTAGCATTTTCTTCTGTGGGTACGTGTAAGTGTCAGAAAAAATGGATGACAGTTCTCCTGACCTGTCGCTGAAGTTGCGACGGGGCTCGAGCGATTCGAGGGAGTCCTTTTACATGGACTTCGCGCAAGGAATCGACTCGGACATTGAAGAGGTGACAACAATCGAGCGGATAATTCCTGAGCATCCTGCCGGGCGGGACGGCGACGCGGACACCCTCGCGACACCTTCCGGACTTGATGACAAAGATCTCGCGCAATAGTAAGTACTGTTCTACCTAATAGAGTACTTGTATTATTTTCACGTAGATTATTATTGTAATTAGCACATAATTCTTTATACTGTTGTACTGGACCCGAAGTATCATATCTAAGGTACATTCCTACACATTGTAAACGTACGACCGCTTTAAAATTTCGGCGGAAGAGCACCGCTAGTACAACATAAACATGACCTCACGTTATTTCCATGACGTCATCCGAGGTAACCTCAAATAGATTTGTGTACGTTGCTATTCCCACCAAACAATATATAACTAAGACTGTCTAAATGCATCCAGAGTGGCACCAGTGTCTGTGTTTACAAATAAGACTAGCATTGTGGATGCAGCTTTGTACTAAACCATACTCTGCTTGCCCTCCCCTTGTAAATTGTTCCTTACATTGGTACGATTCGTTGAATTTCCAATTGTAACCATCATTTTTTTTCCTTTTACAGCACAAGATAGGAAAGAAAGTTTCATATTTAAAACTTTCATATTTTTTAAATCCTAATATGAACTTGAAATAGATATCAGTAATAATAGTTATCACGATTAAATTATTAATAACTTTATAATCTGTATTTAAACGAGGGCTAGGTCGGTGTTCATATACCAATATAATATTTCTTGTGGTTGTAACAATACGAATATTACAATATTTCCGTATAGTTTACATCAATATTATGTCAATTACAGATCATTTGCTTATTAGTTAAACTTAGAAAACAACACATCTTACGCTGCTGTATATGGCAACTAAACTAATTTGGTCCTGTAGGCCTATAAATATATAAAAGAAAGTCGTGTTAGTTACACTATTTATGGCTGAAAATTGGTGAGGACGTAGCTTTGAGCCAGAAGACGGAAATAGGATACTATTTATTCATTTTTTTTCGAATTTGAAGAAGAGCCTCGAAGAGCTGCTTTTTATTTAACTTATCTATATATTAAGTTTTTTTATATATCCACGCGGACGGAGTCGCGGGCGACAGCTAGTGTGTAATAAATGCGAAAATTTAGAAGGATGGAAAGGTGTTTGTCAGACGGTATCTCCAGAAGGATTGCATAGATCTCGCTAACTTGAACACATAGGCTACTAATTAAGACGGACGGTATCGCAGGCCACAGCGAGTTTCTTTCATATTTCTATAAAGCATCTGTTGGCAATTTTATATTCAATTACCGCTATCGGTGCAAATTAAATTTTCCTCCCTAATTATTACATTGGCAGCGAAATTCATTTATTGGTCTAAAATTAAAACTCAGCAGCACGATCGAATACAACGGGAAAATAATTGGCGCTCAGTTAAAATAAGCAATAACCAATAAAATTTCGAAATTGGCGTTTATATTTCTAACAGGGTTTGTATTAATTATTTATAGTATTGACATGTTTTCAGGTAATTTAATCCGACAAAAGTTACATCTTTTGGCTAGTATACTATCTCCTAGGTTGAAGATGTTTTTTTAGACTGGTATTAATTATGTTCTGGAGATACCTTCAAACAAACATCCATTCATCCATCTAAATATTCGCATTTATAATATTATTTTATATATATATATATATATATATACATATATATAGTTACTTTATCCGTAGTAGTGTATTTTTTATGTTTATTAAAGCCTAAACTGTTGACATTACCTAAAAATCTTCAAAATATATGATCATAATTACAAATGGTAATTTACATTATAATAGCTGTCATTTGTTACGTTTTTATTTAAATTATCTTATAAAACATCGTTGAAACGGGTTTATCTGACCGCTTGACATATGGTCTCAGTTATCTGACCCTAGGGTCTGTAGAGAAAGCCCTCTAGATCGGATACGACCTGTCTGACTGGTATCAATGGCACACATTCAAGCACTAACGTTGATCTCATTGTGTTCTATAGTTATATAGGGCGAGATAATTGCACCGGATTTGTTACCGTTTAAAATATTCTAATGCAAAATAAATTTTACTAATATTATAAATGTGAATGTTTAGATGGATGTATGTTTGTTTGAAGGTATCACCAGAACCGCTGCTCGGATCCTGATAAAATTTGGCACGTATATAGAACATAGTCTGGAAAACACTTAGGCTACTAATTATGTTTTTTTTAATCCCGCGCGGACGGAGTCGCGGGCGACAGCTAGTGTAAAATTAAATTGTATATAGCTTTTATATTACAAAATAAAATTCGAATTTTACAGTTATTTACTGAAACTGATTGGTAAACTTTATTATTTGGCGATGACATTTGTAACCTATTTCTTTTTACACAATTCTTATTTATGCTGTGAAGTGTTGACGGAACGTAATTCGATTCCTAAAAATAAATGTTTATTTTACGACACCTTTTATTGATTTTCTTAACGCCAAATTTTTTTTTATTATTATTTCATATATGATTTATGTTCTATGTATCTTTATGGCTGTATTATATACTATCTTTTATATCTAGTGTGTTCCTATTTAGCGCACTTCATTGTTCAGGTGCGGTTTTTAGGATTAGAAAAAGGAAAATTCTCATTCTCATGACCTGGTTTTGTTCCTGCGAAATGCTGCAGATTCTAGGCATCGTATAACAAAAGCGTTTCTTCCCGTCTAATATCAAAAAGCGTTACATCCCAATCTATTATATATATGTATTTTTTAAAACAATTGATAAAATGAGGCTAGATCTTATTTCTTACTAATATTATAAATTCGAATGTTTGCATGGATGAACGGATGTATGTTTATTAGAAGGTACCAAAACGGCTGAATTGATCTCAAAGAAATTTTGACATAGATGTAGAACTTAAGTGTAACATTTTTTTATTCGGCGCAGGCGGAGTCGCGTGTGACAGTTACTAATAAGTTTATCAAATGATGTTTTATTATATTGTGTATTAGAAAAAATGCAGGATCCTTTACGTGTCTTTTATAATTTAAGATATTTAAGACAACTTCAAAAGAATCGGACTGTTTTTAACTTAACTGATTGTTAACCACTAGAAAAAAAATCTCAAAGTGCATTTTGCTAAGTTAGAATTAAGTGATAAAGTATCCAACCTTTTAATAGTCAAACATTTTGTTGCGAACTTTCAAAAACTCTTCACTGTAGCAGCAATACATTTTAAAACCCTAGACAAGAATTATACTTCAAAGCAGAATTCTATATTCTATAAATTGTATATTACATTTGAGCTTCATAATTTCTTGAATGTTATATTTTGTCTTTATCTATCCACATAAATAAAAGTAAGATGCATCTATTAAATTGATGTGAAGCCAAAATGTTAATTTATTTTTTTGAAAAGACCACCATTGAAGGCGTTAGCACTCGGCGTGAATAAGATTTACGATTTTCTTTTATTGATTCTTTTAACGACCCTTCAATTCCAAAGAATGATTTCATCGTTCATCTTCAATATTGCAAGGGTTTTATTACAGTTAGTTATTATTTGTTTTAACTTCAATAGCTTCAGCTGGCTTTATTTTGGTCATTCAAATTAACCCTATTTACCTTTACGTCAGAAAAAGGCAAAGTAATCTTACAAATATTATGAATGCGAATGTTTGGATGGATGGTTGTTAGAAGGTATCTTCAGAACGGCCGCATGGATCTAGCTAAAATTTGGCATAGATTTAGAACATATTCTGGCATAGGCTATTAATTGAGCTTTAGTAATGTCACGGACGGAGTCGTAGGCAACAGCTAGTAATCAATAAAGTTACGAATAGACTATGGCAGAAATTGCAACATTAATGTCTGTGCTATTTAAAATTGTACGGATAATTTTTTGTTCAATATCGACGTCGGTGGCGTTGCCAAATCGGACCGACTTAGGATGCTTCAAGTAAAAAGAGTACTCCTTCCTTAAAAGCCTGCTGCTAAAGTGTCCAGCTTTCCTGGCGTATTCTTTTGGAAAAACAATGGATGGTTTTGTAAGAAAAAACTATGAATATACTAGTAAAAAGTTAATCTTGCAATTAATTGTATGCTATAATTAGTTTATTTCATATTACCTAAATATAATTATATCTTATAACTTATGTAAATCTTCATAAGCTTGTTGGTTTGATCATCTTTAATTTGTCGGTACATACATGCATATATACGAACATATATTAATATTAGGGTGTACGATCCTTTCCAACCTTTACGACCTCCATAAATTACCACACGATGAAATGCAAAAAGAAAATTGTTTCACCATTTTGTGGTAATTTTAATTTTCAACGTAAATTTTCTATTAAACGCCGAGATCACCGCTTGGTTAGATTAATATAAGCCGTGGTGAAAATTATGTTTACGAACTTTTGTTTACCTCTTATGATTGGACTCAGACTTTGAGATTAGTCGGGTTTTTATTTTACTAGAAAACTTTTTACGTTTTTTTTTCAAAACGTCTTTTTATTTTTTTAAGATTAACTGTTTACTTCCTTACAATTATTTGTGTTATAATATAATTGTGGTAAAACTATATTAAGGAAAAATTACGAAGCCAAATATTTTTCAAATTCGTATAACCTTTGGCTTCCACTGAGTAATTATTTAAACGACTCACAATTCTCATTCTATCAGTTTTTCAGAGGTTATTAAAGTAATATGTTTTAATATTTCTATAGTGAAAATCTGCGATTATACTTGGAAATACTTCCTGTTCTGTTTTCTGTTCCTCTGTCGTTTTGTTAATCTAGAATTAGATTTGCACGAACAAGCATTAGTGACGGCAAGTTAACTTGTTGCGGATACCGTCGCAAACTATTTGCGTCTCGTTCGCCTCCATTACCTGACTTACCTGACGACTAATCATTTACTTTCATCATAAATCATAGATGATGAATCGTTTATTACTATTTAAGGTTATAAATACTTGAGTCGGCTGGTAGAAATATCTTAAATTATTCAAACTTTCGTGAGACATTTTACTAAATTGATATAAAAACGGCTAAACACTCACGTATATTCGTCCGGTGGTGGCACCGGACAATTATACATGAGTGTTTAGCAGTTTATCAGAAATATCTTGTACGACTTAAGTTGAATTAAGACTTAGTATACCATGGCAACAATGCGGATTCCCTTTAAATTCTGAAAGGATGCGAAGTATTATCGTTTGTCTTCTCTAAATCAAGGGAATAATATCAATAATCCCTAAACAGTTAAGTTACGTAATAGATAGTAAAAAGCTTTTGATTATTTCTTTTTGGAATTAAAAGATGACTATGATTTAGTTAAGAAGTTCTAGAGAAAAATATATTACCAAGAACTATTTTTACTACTTCAATAACGGTAAAATTAGTGACAGCATAGAACGTGTAATTTTATGTTCCTGTTGCGCGACCTAACGAGTCAACACTCGTATTACAAGCTCCGAGGAAGCTGATCAATCGGTTTATTATTGACTCACCTCTCTAAGCTACTTTCGCATACATTGTTAGTAAAATAAATAAATACAATAAATACTTTTTGCACTGTGACTACTAACGTACTTATACACCCTAAAACTTATGTATTAAGCGACAACTTTTGCAAAAAGTCCCTTAACATGAATGTTTACGACATTCCAATTGAATACGCGCTCTGCTTTCGGATATTACGAAGCGAGTTACGTGATCCCAATATCATGTACGTGTTTGATTTTGCACAATAGAACCGTAATTTTTAGAAATGTGCTCCAAATATAAGTAAACATTTGTTGTATTTGGTGTAAACATCATGTGTATTACAGTAGTGTTATAATATATTTGATGTTGGTAACAGCGTGGTCAGGAGTGGGCGTACAAGCCAACACTTGACGCGACACGCCGCGCTAATTTCACGCCGGTCTGCGTCGACGAGTAGATGAGACCGACCTCTAAATTACAGCGCAAGGAACGGACTAGTGCGTTTGACGAACGGCGAGCACATTGCTTAATTAAAGGGAAAATAAGTCTCGCGGTGGAAAATTTTATACGTTTTAATGTATCAAGTGATCCTGGTTAGTCCGGCTCGAAGGACCACCATATATTTGATTAAATATACGCAGTAAAAGTAGGTTTAAATATTTTTTTTTCTATAGGGTCAGACAAGTTACGGGTATCATTCGTTTTATAGGATGCCGAACAAATTCCCCCGCTGTTTGTCGTTAGTATGTGTAATGTTCAAGAAGTCTTTGTAGCATCTTAAAACTGATCATAAGACAAAAGAAGGCATGTTCGTTTCACAGAGTCGTAATATAGAAAGCTTTATTTAGGTTGGTTTGGTTTCTAATAATGAAGTAGGTTTCGGAAGACATTATAGAAATAAGATTTCGGAAAAAATTGGTAATATTAGTTGCAATTCACCAACAAACACACTTATAAAATTAGCTATGTATACGGCTCACACGTTCTATTGAACATATTTATCATTTTCTGCTCCTATTTCAGAAAATTCATAGTAAAGTGGAGTTAATTTATTACTGCACTTATTCATTGTATTGCTAATATTAGTCATTGTACTAAACCAGAGTCAACTTACTAGAAAATATATTTTATTTCCTAAATTAAATAAAAAACATCATTTATAGATTAAATTACATATAAAGAAAGAAAATATAGATACATTGACCGCATCAAAGATAACCTCAAATGTATTTGTAATAAAAGGAAGTTATTTTACTCACAAGAAATTTTATTATTACAAGTTGTGTCAGTAACAGATGTACGTATGTTGGAAAGGGTAATAGTGATATATCGCATCACATCTGAACCTTCGGGAGGGAGGGATGTTCTTCCTGTTTCGGCGTTTTATTTTACGGCAGCGGCTTGTGAATTTACGAACAAGGTTTTATTGACGGGGATGTAGAACTGAATGCCGTTTTGCTATACTGATCTCTAACTGTACGTGTACTTTTACGCCGTATATATTATTTTTTAAACTAATGCATGGATGATGTTTAATTTTGGTCTG
Organism: Papilio xuthus; assembly: GCF_000836235.2. Classification (NCBI taxonomy): domain Eukaryota; kingdom Metazoa; phylum Arthropoda; class Insecta; order Lepidoptera; family Papilionidae; genus Papilio; species Papilio xuthus. Next base: position 365,055 of record NW_013532534.1, on the reverse strand, counting down.
ATTCTTAAGGTACGCGTCCATTGGCCGGCGCTGGACACACCGCACGCGCGTCCTGCAACGGATTTTAGTTTGCTTTTTACGATAGACCGCGTCGATAGATGTCATTTATCAACAAGGAATCCCTTGTGGGCCATATGCAATGCGTACGTGGGCTAATGAACGCTTACCTTTATTCGTCATAGGAAGCGTCATAGGATTACACTTATGAATACAATTTTGTTTACACGATATCAAAACAAAGGATATATTTAAATATCAAGTCTTGGAGACTTCCGCTAGTTTTAAAATAATTCAATACAAGTATATAGATAGTAATAAAATATTTAAAAGCTTATAGATTTTGAATAATAAATGTAAGGTAACTCAAACAATGGAACACTTTATAGATTAGTGATTCCTGATGAACTGACATTCAAAAGAATTCATAAAGAGCTCTGTAATGATGGAACATATGACAATTCAATAAAACAAATGTGTACATTATCGGCTGTTATAAAAAACTTTCTTTGTCATTAACACTTCGTTACTCTCATAAGTTAAAACAGTATCAGACGCGGCCGAACATCTTCCCCTAACCCTTGTCTGCTTCGTCCGCTAAGCAATATATTACTTAACGGTCTATCACGCCTCATAAATCAAATATTACAGTGTCAGGTTCCGTAAAGTGGGGAAGTCGTCTATTTATAGCGCATGATTCGGCAGAACAGCGATAAGATCCTTTGTTGCCGACATGCTTTAAGATATTCCGATGATTTGGTGGGTTGGCTGTATTTTTCTATGCCTGTCGCGTGTTACTGGTTGGATTATAAAAAATATAAACTATATTTTGTTTTTATGGCCAAAATAAGTTAGCAAACTTTATGGACTTCCAATCTCTTCGTGGCGTTTAGTTAGGATTCTTTGTTCTTAAGGTGCGCAGTCTTTATTGGTCTTAGTATTTTGCTCGTACTAAATTTCAAGCTTTATAGAATAATAGACATGCAATATAACGACATTGTTAAAATATTTATGGCCTTAATATGGATCTGTATGAATAGCTTTAGTTTTGGTGCTTACCAAATCAGTTCTATAATCTGCATAGAGGCGGTAAATTTGCAAGACGCGTATATAATACTAATGTTTGGATTTTAAAATTCTAAACAGGCGTTTGAATCCATTTGGCGGCTTAGGATAAGGTAGGACGGCACAAAGCCGCGCCTCTCACTCAGTTTTGCTTATTAATATTTACGAGGACTGTCGCCGGGAAGACAGGCAAAGTTTGTTTTATGCTAATACCCGATTCTAGTTCTCGCTTCTAAGGCTAGCTTCACACAAGGGCATAATAGTGAAGCAGAGCAGTAAACTATACATTACTTTCTCTGGCATGTGATATCAAACTATTGCAGTACTATCTTGTTCTACTATTCTGCATCATAGCTCTCGTGGGAAACTAGCATAAGTCTGAGCGCTTGGACTGCGCCGCGTTGCCTTTGTTCACGGAGCTTTATAGCCTAAACTGCACGGAAGTGGTACACTTGAATGTATTAGTGTTGTTTGGAAATTTGTGATGTCATTGTTCAGATTATTTGTGGTTTTATCGAGCAATAGATTTATGTTGTCTTGTCGAGTATTCTTATTGCTGTCATCAATAATGTAATGGCCTCCTTCTATATCTTGGATTTTGATAGCAGTATGAATTCTATCGTGTACTATTACGGTAGGTTAACACTGCTGAAACAATCGAGAAAAATATGTAGTAACCTCTCTCAACCTTTTTCAAAAAAAAGGAAGAACTCGATAATGTATTTGATTATAAAAGTGAGGTTAGATTATAGACAACTAAAAATCGATATGAATGTGATAAATAACTGAACTGATTTGTTTCTATAAAGGTTAGACTATTGTAATCGTAGTGACACTTTGAGAAATAAAGAATTGCTTTAAATGATAAAAAAAAACTGAGTGGGTTTCTTTTTAGTTTATGTGGGACTTACTTGCAGTTATTTGAGTTTTATGTGAGTTTGGGTAGTTTCGTATAAAGCTCCCGAGTAACAGTGAATTCCCGCGTCCTACCGGAAACGTTTGCCTCAAGCCCACCGCCATTGTTTTGATACAAAAATACTTTCACGACTTTCTATTTTCGGGTCACCATAACGGAGACATTTACTGTTTAAAAATAATCAATACTTTATGTATTAAGAAGAATATGAATTAATTTAGATAGTGGATTTACCAATTTGTTAAGAAGCAGATAAATATAATGCAGATCTAATTTTAAAATTATTACGATAAAAGTTTATTAGTAATATGTAAATTACTGGTCATCAAATTAAAGCTACACAGTCGATCTTATGATAATAAAATGTGTATATACAACGAAAGTAATTGTATAATGTTATTATTTTGATTAAAGAAAATATATGAAAATCAACGTAATTCTTTTAGTCAAAAAATCCTCAAAGCTATATAGAGCTTAATATGTGTAAGATGATTAATTTCTTAGAAGTAGTAAATATCAGACCGAAAACCGTGTGTGTTCCATTTCATCGAATCCTATATGCGGGGTTACACCAGTTCTATTTGTAAACAATTCATCTGAAGAAGGAACGGTCTTGAGAAATTAGAGTACTTTGTTCCCTGTATTTTTATCCTTATACGAAAATAATATTTTCTTGACCACCTGTACATAAAAACATAACTTTATATACCGATTTGTTGCCAGTGGAGACGATCGCTTCGACTACTTAAGTTGCGTTACAAATTCATCAGTTCAAATAACTACGTTAAATTATAAAAAGAATAAGGCAATATATACAATAAAATAAAATATAATATACAAGTATAATTGCTATTCCCAACTTTTCAAATCTTCTCCTTTTATGAAGAATTCCAACATTTACATTGCTAAAAGATAGCGCTTAAGAAATTTTCGGAATTAAAAAAATCAAATGTGAACATCCTGTAGCTATGTAAATATTGTCTTCATACCTTATCCTAGTTTTCCACATGGAATTAATCAATTTAGCCTGTTCTTTTATTCGTGAGCTTCCCGTTTATTGTTTCGCGTCACTCGTCTCGGTCAAATAAAGCTTTTTTGTACTCTGAAAGATATATTAGTCTCGAAACGTCTGCCTTTGTTGAATCGTTATGATGTATCATCAAAGGTTCCTCTCAATTATTTAATGTTGACGTGAAGAATTGCTTGACTGTATCGTTATGATTTATTTGAGTTTGAATAGAAATATTGTCTCGTGTGTTTTTTAATGGCAAGTATGAAAACTCAAACTTGCTTTACTTTATTTAGGCCCGCGATTCCGTCTGTGCGGACTTAAAAAAATAATAATTTGTAGTTTATGTGTTCTTCCAAACTATGTTCTACATCTATGCCAAATTCCATCGAGATCCTTTAAGACGGCATACAGACACCTTCGAACAAAAACCCTCCATCTATCCATGCATCTGAGCATTAAAATTTATAATATTAGTAAGATTTTACTCTAATTTAACGAATTAATTAGGCTTTTCACTTTACAGTTTAATCTCATAAATTCACAATGGTTTATATTTCAGGGTTACGTTTACTTAACCCTAAGGTTAAGTACGGTCCTACGAATATTAATTCATACATAATTCCTACGTATCATGTCGAAATAAATTCTTATGATGAATTAAATATTATGGCTTTACCAAAAGATTAAAAAAAAAACTTTAATACGAGTTATCAAAAAATTATATAATATTAAGAAAAAATTGTTTCATATCTTATCCAATGAAAGGAAAAGGCGTGAGAAATAATTATTTAATTAGTCGATATCAAAGTTCTTTTAATTTTACTATCATATAAATTAGTACGCTACATTGTTTTTCTAATTGAATATTTTAATTAGATTGAATTTCAAACGCGGCGCTTTGACTTGTCGCTTTTCGGTCATACGGGCTGTTTGATAAAATCTCACAACGCCAATTGCCTTTCGTGTTTGATTAATTAACCACAGATGTTCAACTAACGCTGATCACGTGAGAAAATAGGGTAGAGAGCTTTGCGCGAGGGAGATAAAGATATATTGGGTGACTATTTTCGGATGTTTCCTTAAGCGTTAAAAATAACACATTATAAACTTCCTCGGCCCTTGAGGTATATTTATTATTCGTCGTGTTCATAACTTTAAACAATCAGTAAGTTTTTTGGTTACGCTCTTAGTTTAAGCAACTTGACTGGAACACTTATGTAGTGTAAACTTTGCTATCCCATTTGGTTTTCGTAAACATTCTTTTGAAACACTAGCTGTCGCCCGCGACTCCGTCCGCGCGGAGTTAAAAATACACTTCATTAGTAGCCTATGTGTTCTTCCAGAGTACATACGTTCTACATCTATGTCAAATTTCAGCAAAATCCATTAAGCCATTTTGGAATTACTTTATACTAACATCCATCCATCCATCTAACATTCGCATTTATAACATTAGTAGGATTAGTAGGATGAAAAAGTTGGTTCACTTTGCTTTGCCTTTTCTTCTAAGTATAATAGTTAAGCTGTAGCTTTGACATTTAAAAGATACTCATAGTCCTTTTTTGGATATTTAAGCTTACACTAAGGGTCTCCTTTATCGACAAAACACGACTCTACTACGTATAACAATGTAAGATGGAACGATCTATTATAACAAAACAAACTACTTATATTATTCATGCAAATGGGAGACGGAAACAAAACAGACAACCATAAAGTTATACATTTTTATATTTCGTAGAAAGAGCATGAAAATATTTTTCATTTAGAATTCGCATTTTCACGACTAATAAAATAACTTGGCGATATCCGCCGGAGACTAATTGAATTTTGTGTCGGCGTTTTATCGACGTTAATACGTTATTGCTTTTCGATTCTTATGAAGTTAGGAATTCGTTTAAGTAAAAATGGTCCTTCACATTATTTCTAATGAACTTTGTTTTTAATTAAGCGACATTCTTTTGTTACGACACGACGTTATTCATGCTTATCCGGGAATCAGTTATTAGGTAAAATATTTTATGTACATTCAGCTAAATTTATTCCATAAAACAACGGAAAAAATTACCACGGCTTTAAAGATCATTTATCCTTTGGGTGCCAGCTTCTTAATACACTTTCCTTGTCTTCTCAGGACCAAATTGTACTCTAGTATCGTAGAAACCTAAATCTTCCTAAATTGCAGTGATATTTTAATTTACTAGTATATCAACTTTTTAAAATCGATTAGGGAACAGACCTACATTTATAATTAAACTTTACATCAAGATTTGGCAAGAGTTGTACTCTTTAATAAATTTCTAACATCTTTTATGAATTTCTTTTAATATAATTAGCCGTTGCTTGTAACGGATAGCTTAGTGAAGGGCGCTCGTAAGTACGCAGACCTTCGCTGTAGTGCTATTGTGTGAGATCTGGAGATGTCTCTGCTCTCCGTCGCCTCTCCAGCGTCACGTGTCGTTAGCGCCCGGCCGCCGAGTGCTTTACATGTCACAAGGAAAGGCCTCGTTATCTGCGTATTCAATGTTATTCTTTTCAAATTCTGTTTAACATATACAACTATAAACCTTGCCAGTGGTGGTAGTCTTTTCCACGTGGAAGTAAGTCTTTTTGGATAAGTGGATGAATTGGAGTAATCTATTCTCATTTTCACAATTACGTGGAATGAAGCCGAAGGTGCGGAGTTCATATAGAAGACAGGCCAATAATTTTAGTCCCCTTTCTCTTTCCATTCTTTTATTATGAGGAAAAGATGGGATTGGAATGAATATTTAAAGGAGGAGGTGGCCTATAGGAAGGGGAAATATTCTGTGTCTGTGCGTCTCGTCTCCATCGATTAAAGTTAGGCAACGCATCTGCAATTGCAATTGTCTTCAGATGCCGTTTACTCGTTTGACATTAGATATAGGCAAGGCATTCATCTTTATGCTTTTTCAATCTTTTTACAAAAGCTTTATAAAACATAACTCAGAAAAATATCAAATATCTCCTTAAACAAATAATATTACAACGTTTTCACATCAACACAATTTGGATTGATTCGAAGAAAGGAACTGTAACACAACAGACAAACTTGGTAATCGTCGAATATTAGTCAAATAGCTTTAACTCCATAATGTATCCGTTTATTACTGCCGTGGTTAAATGATACGTTTGCTATGAAACTAACTTGCTATATGAAATTAACCTTTATGCTTTTGAATATTTGGTTTATTTTAGCTTATTTCTGTTGTGTTTATTGTGAGACTGTTCGACTCGGACCTCGGGTCGTTTGGTCAGCAACTTTTAGTGATAAATAGATGTTAAATATTGTTATTGCTTGTGGGTAAATGTATAATAATAATCGGTTATGAGTTGTGTACTTATTCAATAAACTAAAAGCTCGATATTTTTACGTAAAACGACTTCTTAAGTCGTAATATTTCTCAGTTTGTACAATTGATTCATTGCAAATCAGGGCTGCCATACACGGAGAACATCAAGCAGTCACCAGCGGCAACTTAGAATCAGTCCGTGTATGTCGACACTTAGAAGAAATTTAGAAGGATATTGTGCATTGTTTAGTTTAACGATGTCTTGATACAATGATTGTCGTAGACCCCGGTGCAAATCAGTACGGCCACGTGACCGTACTGCCCCCGCTTAGCTCTGCCTCCTGCCCCGGGTCCGGTCATAAATTTAAATTGACATTAATGGCCCCCTGCATAGGTGCGCGCATTTACCGGCACTAGGGAGACGAACAAACATATCTATATGTATGATGTACATAATGGTAATATAAATAGAGGCAATCATGAATATGTTTGTAACTAATCATTGTAAAACAACCATGTATTGTAGCGGTTAGAATGTCGGTAGGGTTGGGTATTAGGTTCAAGAATATATAGAGATTAATAAAGTGATGTTTCAAATTTGATGTATATATTTTATAGTGGAAAATAGTTTCTTAATTAGCCTGTCTCTTACTTTGTTACATTCTTTGATTTAATATTTATGATATGCAAGTTTAGTAAAAATATTATAGATCAGCCAACTTACTATGTGACTGTTTTTAATGAAATGATATAATGAATACACTCCTTTAAGTTTATGAAATATCTTGGCAATTTATTTTTCTGCATGTGTATAGTCCACTTTACTCTCTCGTATCTGTGCAGCTGAGATTACAGCGCAGAAAAGCTACGTAGATGGATTAACTTACACGCTACAGCGCGGACTAGAAAATGTTAATTAAAACAGTTGCAAGCTTTTATATGACTTCAACTCCAGAGTAATTATTGCTTAGCTTTATTTCTATGTAGACTGGATATAATTTGTATTACATACTAAAAACTGATGTATTTTTTTTATTTCATTGGTGCTAGGAAGAAAACCCGACACTGTGCCGGGTTACCGGCGCACTACTTACCACACTAGACTTATTAAAATATCGACGTTTATGTCCCCTCACTAGTCATTCTTACACTTGATTTGGTAACGAAAGTGCGCTATTCGCGCTACTAAATCTAAAATTAGGTAAAATACTTTGGCCTTAATAGAAAATAATTAATATTAAATGGTCATTATGATCGTATAATTTAATTATTAAATAGGTTGTTATCAAATAATTCGTCAAAATTTTACGATTCAAATTAATATAGTTTTTATTATTGTATACATACTTTAATAGTATGGTAACATTTAGTTTATCTGTGTCTGTGAAATTGACAATTTCCTTCGCTGGCAATTTCCATCTGAGCCCCTCTGCCCGGGCGCAGGACTGTTCTTTTTGCGGATGCGTTTCGAGCGATTATATTTATTGAACGTCCCCCGCATGTATATAAGCTTTGTAGCTGTATTGAAAAGCATATGAATTTTTCCCATGTGATTCGAGCCATACAACTGTTGTATGAAGCTTCTTTCGGTGCTATTATTCTATCAATTTCGCTTCGAGAGGCAACGTCCTGTCCCGCCCCCGTGCTTGCAATAATAGAGTGGTACGAAATTGCAGCAATATATATCATTGAATTAGAGCGAGCAAAGCCGAGCTGGGACTGAAGCTAATTCAGTGTCGTCGGCGCGTTCGCTTCGCTGCCCGTTTTATTTGTCTTTCTAAATAGTTATTATCAAATTATGACTAAATTTTATAATATAAATGAGTGAAATAAATGTTGCAAAAATGAAGATAACCGAGTCTTTTGTGAATGGAAATGAAGCAGCTCCGGAAGAAAGGTAGAAGTAATTTTTAATTATTTGGGTTCGAATGGTAATTTCGTAAACTTTTAATTATAACAAACTTTCTTTTAATGTCTTTTTTCTTGGTAATTTTTTAAATAGAGGTTTTTCCTAAGCCTTTTATTGATGTAGTAGATAAAAACGTTTGACTTTAATTCAAAGACGTGCGTATTTTGCTTGACATTGGACACATGTCGACAATATTTATGTAGAAGTTCGTCAGTAATAATATTAAATGAAAATGTATTTTCTTATTTATGTTTGCGAAAGGGTTATGTTTGATTAGATTAGCGAAGCGTTAATACGTGTTTGTTGACGCGTCTATCAATGTAAATTGACATAAACAATAGGACGAGGTGTAGAATAAGCTGGCTGAGCAGAGACTCGCGTCGGTACCGTGCCCCTCGCCCTACTTCCTGTTGTGTTTGCTCCTTCGGCGTTATAAACATTAGGTCGTCCCAAATACACCATCGGGTCAACGACCGCTCAACGCCCGAGAACGTTGACAGGGGTTGATGGCGATTAATTTTAAAATGCAACAAAATTTTGATGACGCACGCGATATAAGGTTCTTATGAGTTGTCCAAACTTCTGGCGTACAGATGCATTATTAATAAAAATAAAAAATAAAAAACTTAAAGCCAGTATAATGCTATTTACAATTTTGATAGTCATCTGAAACAGGCTGAAACAGTTCCTACATAAAGTGGTCATTATAAAAGTCTTTTTTTTTACTTTTACAAAAAGATCCTACTTCATTGGCTCGCAGAAGAAAATTTTAGAATAATGAAATCGTTTTATTATATGAAATACGCACTGCGTAATTCTACTGTCGGTCGGTAGTAAATGAGTTAAATGCTTCGGTCTCGCGATGAAAGGTTCATCGAATATTCATAAATTCCATCCGAACCAGGAAGTTTGGAGAGGAACGCGATTTGATCGATCCTATTTTAATGAATAACCTATAACAATATTCGCGTATAGGTTTCGGTTTGCGAACTAAAAGTGGCTATAAATATAAAATTTCCTATAGAATACCGCTGTTAAAAATATAGTTTTGAAAAATGATTTCTCATATTAATGTTATTAAAACTCTGTTGCTATTAAATTTCCTTAGTTAGTTTCCTTTTTCTAAAACTCTTATTAGGACGTAAGAGTAAATAATACAATGTTAAAACGTTTATCATTATCGTGTATTTCCTAAGGGAAATCCTAAATCTTTACCAACTCCCTATAGGTTATGGACGTGAGGGTTTAATTACTTTATTTTACAATGTCGTGTTGAAAAAATTACGGTTAAAATTTTCCCCTTTCATTGGCACTCACTTTCACTTTTCAACTGAAATTGCAGAACGTCACATAAAGAAAGGAATCGCACTCGAGGGGTGCGCTTAAAGCTACGTTTTGCTGAAAAATCGTTGAAGTACAAAAACTACGTTCAGCGTAAAAGAAAGTCTGTAGTACAGTCGCCCATTGATCACGGGGCGGCGCGGCGCCAACGAAAGCGAATTCTACGTAACAGCTAAAGCTAAAACGGCGTAAAGACTTCACACAGTTGGGCGAAACTCGTATTGAGTGCACACAAAATTGTGTAGCATTTTATGGTTGAATATTCGGGATTGCTTGTATTTCTTTTATCGTCTGTCCGTGTATGGAATTTAGTTGATATAGCGATGTCTAAAGTTATTTGTTACTACGAATCCTCGGAGACTAAACAGTTTGTAGTATTTTTAATAGCTTTGAGTTTGGCGGAAAGTCAATAATCGATATTAGAGATTTTATTTCGTGTAATAATCCCTCAAAATATTTCTATTCCAAAAGATTAAAAGGCCTTCCCAATTATTGTTTAAAATTTACTTCCCTTAACCGATAAGTATTTATTTTTTTACAAACAAAACGAGTTACTAAATATATTAAATCATAGTCAATATAAAAATATGTGTATTTTGCTTTTCATACATGAATTTACGAATATAAACTTGACGTGTTGAAGGCGATGATAGCATAGCGTAACACAGTATTTTGTATCGTAAAACAAAAGCTCGCAGTTACTCCTTTGCAATTGTTTTTGCTGCCGCGTCTGTGTCGTTCCGTCGACGTTCGTGTTTTAATTGTGAGAGTAACTATTTCTATAGCTTTGTAATATCATTTTTCTTTTATTTATTTTTCATTGTCACGTTTGTATTTTCTTTTCTGACTGTTAATAGTAGTTTTATTGACTACTAATTTGTTTTACGTAAAGTTATATTAAGTATTAACTTTGTTAATAATGTCAGTACAATGTACCTTTATGTTGACAGGGAGAATCTTACTAATATTATAAATGCGAATGTTTGAATGGATGGATGTATGTTTGTTTAAAGGTATCTCCAGAACGGATGTATGGATCTCGCTGATATTTGCCATAGATGTAGAACATAGTGTGGAAAACTCATAAGTTATTAATTATTTTTTTATACCGCGCGGACGAAATCGCGGGCGATAGCTAATTATTTTATAACATTGTGCTTAAAGCTTTATAAGCAATACGGTTTTTGAAATTAACTGATATCATTAAAAATTAATAATTATTATAAATTTTCGATAGCAACATGTTTATTAAAATATTGGAATTGGTGATCTAGATTGGATTACAGGTAATTGCCAGGGTGCAGGTTTCGAGTCCTGGATTGATTAAAATAAACCTTGCATGTAATCCGACGTAAACCGTTTACGCGGGAAACGGGAGCGGAAATCAAACGCCGCCATATTGGATGCGGAAATGGCGCGCTCGGCGACGGCCGTTATTCGATTTCGTCGCTCTTGAAAATAAATTATAGTATACATTTTTCAGGCTCTTGAGGAATTTGCTGTTGGCGACAAACGTTAATTAACGCGTCGCTTATGAAATAATTTAAAATTTCACCTGTGTTGTTGCAGCTGAAATATTTTATGTCAATGGTGTTGCCAGAACAATAATAAAGTAATTTGGAAAAGTTAATACAAAATGGTACAACACCATTGTTTTATAAAAATAATATCTAATATCATAGCGTAAGCAAAAAATGATAATAAACACGATAAACAGTCTTTTGAAGCTTTTACATTTATCAAAGCAAACGTTCTTAGGCGACTTAAAAATGCTCTACCAAAGATTCACCAAAATCTGCCTAGTCTTTTAGAAACTAGACAAATATATAAATTTTGACTTTTTTAGTTAAATCTACGATTAATTTTCATTGCGTATAATTATAGTACTTATGTATAATAAAATATATTGATATTTAATTTGATAATTTAAAAACCTTATGGCGAATTCATGTAGGGTTTTTAATTTTTCACCCACGACCTGGTTTACTGCAATTCTCGGTAGCGCTAATTATAAAATGCTAACGGGTTCAACGGTTCCTAGTTCTTTTAATTACACTTTAATGCTCTTTTTACATTGCTATGCAGTGTTGGTATGGCGGTCAGGTCAAACTTGTACATACAATCTGACTTGGTAACAAATGTACGTTAAAACAGGAGCGAAGTAAATTATGGTTTTTTATTCTAATACTGTTGCTCTGGTCTATTCGGGTTTAGCGATATCCATGCAGCCGCTCTGGAGATACCTTATAACAAATATCCATCTATCCAATCAAACTTTCGCATTTATATTTGTTAGATCATATTTCATTCGATTAATACGTCAAAAGTTAACAGCGCCTCTCCGGATAGCAAAGGTCACGTCAACATAGGATCGTCCTTAACACAAAACAAAAAAGATATTATAATTTAATCTGATTTAACTTAAAATATTTCCAAACCGCTACGAATTAGGGTCTTTCAAGAAGCGAGCGTATCGCCACCTCAAAGGCCGGCAACGCATCTGCGCTTCCTCTGGTTTTGCTGATGTCCATGGGTGTCGTTGAACACCTCGGTGTTCCCGCTGCACGTTTGCCCCCTTCTGTTATAAAAAAAATAACTATTTAGCTCATTTGTCTACGTTGCTTAAATTGCACCTAGTCGGAAATAAAGGTACATTTGAGATTCAACTATACAAAACCTTAACAACTAATTGACATAAACGTATACACAGTCAACACAGGTAACAAGGAAATCAGAAGTACGATCACGTGCGCCTCGGGCTGCGCTTGTTACGTATTCCTGAATCGCTGTCATTATCGTGACGCTTTTTTGAAACAAATTCACCCTCGGTACGATTTGTATAAGTTTGTATGACATTGGAACATGTGTACAATACATATTCTATTCAATACATTGTTATAAATATTCCCCTGGTTTCGATTATTGAAAACTTTTGTAGTTTAGTCTAAATGTGAAATAGTTTTCTTAATATAGTAGTAAAAGAGATGTAGAAGCTTTTACTCATACATGATATAAGTTTCTCACTGTTTTTTATTCAAACTGTAAAGTTATCTATATGTATAAAAGAAAGTCATGTTAGTTATACTATTTTTAACTCATGAACGGCTTTACCGATATGGCTGAAAATTGGTGAGGAGGTAGCTTAGAGCCAGGAGACGGACATAGAATACTATTTATTCATTTTTTTTATTTTTCGAATTTATGTCTTGAAGAGCTGCTTTTTCTTTAACTTACTAATATTATAAATGCGAATGTTTAGATGGAAATTGATACTAGATTTCCCTTAAGTAACGCGGACTTTCAAATAGACAAACAAGCGGATATACAGTTAGAGCAACGGACATAAATTGCTTTTCGTTATATGCAACGTAAATACATCATGTTCGCGATTTATGATTTATATACATATATATATATATCAACTTATTGTTTATTATACTTATATTTCAATTCTAAAAGGTCAATATTCAGAAGTATATTTCCTAGGACTGATTGATGGAGGAGCACAAATATTATAATAGAATTCTTAAGAGGAAGCAATCAATTTCTCTCGAGTTCGCATCAACTTCGTATTAAGGGTTCTGTTGAAATTCTCCGTAGCGTAATGATGTGGATGAGAGATTTGAAAGGCGTATTCGATTTAGCGAACGTCAAAGCTTCGGCAGAAATTTATCTTGCTTGCATACAATTTAATTCTCTGAGATACTTGGAGAATTGATAGCCTTTAAAACTCTGTCTCTTTGCCTAACTACGGGATAGATAGACCGACCATCTCTATATAAAAATAATTGATTTTGTTGACTTTATCTGTTCCTATATGTAATATAGCTCCTCAAAAATTATTTTGTGACTTCACGTAGATATTAAACTTCCTCCTAAAATATTCTGCAACTTCAGGTTTTTTACACAAAATCTTTGCCTTTAGAATTCAAAAATCGAGGCTAAAAGTCGATGACAATTAACAATTTCCAGTGCGATTTACAAAAATCTTTTTATGTTGATCTTTCCCCATTGTAAAATTCGTGCATATTTTATTTTAACCCTTTGTAACAAGATATACCTTTTAATATGATATCAATAGCCGGTTTAGTGTAACATAATGTTGGTAGACGCGGTAATGGCCGCGGTCGTTAAGCCAAATCGCAGGTCTTATTGAACGTTCCCTTCTACTGAAAATTACACGGTGTAAAGTTATTGTATTGTTAACTTTATTTTATTCAGCTTTCATAACAAGGATAAAATAAAACTTAACTTCGTTTTACTATGCTGGAATATGTTAAATTCCAATAGTAAAATGTTATTATCTTTTAAATAAAAAAAATAGGAACTATTCTTCTTAAATGGCTACATTTCTTTAACAAATATTTTCTATTACAGTCAGGACTCTACTTGTTGTTCATTTTATGTCCTTTCTTATTCTATAATTTCTTTCCAGTTGCTATTCCATACCGGCGAACAACATGTCTGGTGGCTCGCATGTTTCAAGAGGGACGTTTGGCGGGGCGGACTCCGAGATATCTGGTGGCAGCGCACCTCCGTTGCCCAGCCCAGCATCGGCGGGTGCTGCGCTGGTGTCTCCGGAGACGCTCAGCCGGCACAGCAGTCCCCCGCCGCTCCCAGCGCACCCCTCACACCAGCAACCAGCGCCATCTTGCTCATCGCATCGAGTTCATTTAGAGTCGCCGTTAAGGTAACATATTATTTATTATATTTTCCTTATTCAATGTTAAAAAAGTTTTATTCAAAAGAGGTACTTGTTACATTTAGAATAAAGGCTATTATTAAATAGCTATAGTACGGTCAGCTTAAAGTTCTTTGTCTTGCAATGGTATAGGCATGGGATTAGTATAAGCTGGTATCCGATTCCTGAACTATCCAGACAGTAATAACTTTAAAATTTAAGTCAGAATTTAAACGGATTCAAAAACAATTACTATTACTTTATCGTTACCGCCATACATGCTGTTAATTTAATAACTAAGTATATTAAATAGTATAATAATTTTACCCTTTAGTACACAAAAAAAAAACAGAATCGTAAACTTGTTTTAAGAAGGATATTCACACGAAAGTCTTTTAAGTAAAAGGAAAATATTCTTAAGTCTTCCTAATAATTTAATTTGCAGAAAGAAACAAATAAGAAAATGAAAATTCGTTCTAATTTTACTTCAACAAAATTAACTTGTAAATAAATGGAAACATCTCTATAAAAACTCGAAATGGAAATGAAGTCAAGTACATCAAAGATGGCCGACGTTCTGGAGCACGATTGCGCTGTTGATTCCTAATTAAAGCCAATCATTGCGTTTGACTGCTTTTTAAAATTGGATATTTACTTTTTATATTTGTAATGAATACAATGTAAAAATGTTGTGGAAATCGGAGGCATTGGGAGTAGTATTTAGGTGTTCCATTTTGTCGCTATTTGTGGGAATGAATTTAGAGTTTTTTCAAAGAAGAATTCTAACCCAGTAGTAACTTTTATAGCACGTAACTCCGAAAGGCTTAAAATCTTGAGAGTTTATTGAACATTTATATTTATCTAGTTGTGTTATATGTTTGTATCAGATAGTATTCAGCATTCATAAATCTTACTGATATAAATGCGATGTTAAGATGGATGGATGTTTGTTAGAAGGTACATATCTCCGGAACGGCAACCGTATTCGTTTATAACGATCAATATATAAGATCATTTGCAACGGTCCACGAGTATTTCTTTATACCATCTTCCGTCTAAGGCTATTGAATTTGTGTGCACGAAGTAAAATAAAAATCGTATTTGGACGCTTTAAATCTCTATTTAGTAAATTGGAAAAACATACCAGGGAAACAGGATGTACTTTCCTTTTCGGTAAGTGCTAACTGAAATGGAACGTTCCGTACGTGAGATTTATGTGTTCCCGTCTTTATCAATGTCGGATTTAAAGTGAAATTCTCGCAGGAATACTAGTCGTCTTTATTTCATGTGAGACAATTTTTCTGTCTAATAAAACATTATTTCTTTTGTTAGCTTACTAGTGGGCGTCCGCGACTACGTCTGCGCGGTATTTAAAAGTACATAATTATTAGCTAATGTGATTTTCCAGACTATGTTCTATATGTGTACCAAATTTCATCGAGATCTGTTCGACTGTTTTGGAGATACCTTCACACATCCATCCATCCATATAAACATTCGCTGTATTAGTAAAATCAAGTTCCTATAGTTACAATAAGGCCCACAACGAGCAAAATATATTTACCTAACCTAAATGCAGACTGCAAACTAAACATTATTTTATTTCGACTGCGATGTGTCTTGATATAATTTATGATACGTAAACAAACACCCAAACACAATATAAATGGTCAGTTACTTCAAGCATGTAACTTGTACCCAGGTTGTCGAGTCCGCCGTCGGTGTCTCTGGGCGGGTCGCTATCGCTCCAGCCGGTGCTGTTCGGGCCGGGCGCGCCACAGCCACCTCTGCCTCCCGCAAGACACCCTTCAAGACCTTCAGCATCCATACAGAATATGCATATTATAAGCGCGTGAGTATTTAGAAGTATAGTTTTGGTTATTAGTTTGCATAAATATATGAAATGGGTAATAATAAAACAAATTTAAATATTTGACGGATGTTTTAAATAGGAATCGTTGAATGTTAATTGTTATTTTCTTTGGTTCTAACAATTTTATGGTACTTTTACTCAAAGATTTAGATAAAAATCGTAACAATTGTGTCAGAATTAATTTTAAATTGAATCTTTGAAAATATTGAACTACGGACGTAAGCTTTCATCTAATTAAACGAATATAAGAAATATGATACTAAAGAAATAGCTGCTACGAGTACATATATATTAAAATTAGGTCTGTAATTGTAAAATCGTAAACAAATTTCGTTGAAGATTACAACTTTGCTTCCAATTAACCATTTATAAGACTAAGGGGATAATATTTTACATAAAACATAATGCAAATGACCCGTGTAGTGGCTCCACTCTCGGATACATTTGGCAGTTTGCCAGCCAAGAAGCAGACATCATAAATACGCGCAACGTTATTCCCTTGGCAATTTTCTTTATATTAACTTTACTACGAAAGAAGTGGAAAGGCGAAACTTATCCGAATGCATGTATATATTTGTATATTACATGTTCTGAAGTGGCTACGGAAACGAATATATTTTTTGATGTAACCAATCAAATATTGCTGAAATAAAATTTTATGAATAATAAAATTTCCATTAACGTATTGCTTCGTATTGGGTTAATCTTAGCAATAATAATTCACATATCTTCATAAGTTATCTCTTATATTTCGGTACCAAATATATGTTTTTAGTACTATAAAATAGGTGCTATAAAATATTTAATGTTTTTTTTTAGTATTTCCGTTATTTAACTAAAATTAAAACAACGGTAATAATTATTTTATACTTTTTTATATTTTAAATATTGAATTTGTCGGAAATAATAACCTTTTTTGAGCCGTGGTGACATCTATGAAAGGTTTTGGTAATTTCATTACACTGCAACTCGTATCAATGGGCTCGGAAATTGGAGTGCTCACGAATATAGCGAACCGTATCATTGGGTGGGTGGATGAAACTGTCAGAGTGAAAAACGCGACAACTCAACGAAAGGACGGAGGCGCGATAAATTACAGAATGTTGAAGCTTAAGTCGCAAAGCGCCCCTCACAAACTTGCGGTAGGGACGCACAGTCGACTTACATGTTTGCTATTGTGATTTCGACCACATTCTACTTTCCCAAGTTAGTCCTACTTTTAAATTGTTTCAGTATTTATTTATTTATATTACAATTTTTAAAGTGACGATGAATACAAAACTAATAATTTTTATTCATTATGCAATGACCTATTATACTGACCGACTTTGTTTTCAAAGAAAACCACGCTGAATCTTACTAAAATTATACATACGAAAGTTTTTATGTATGGATGGATGTTTGTTTTGAAGGTATCTTCACAACGTCTTCGTGGATCTTGATGAATTTTGGCAAAGGTGTAGAACACAGTTTGGAAGAACACTTAGCCTACTAATTAAGTTTTTTTAATTTCGCGCGGACTGAGTCGCGGGCGACTGCTAGTTATAAATACATTAACTGCTATTGTTTCTTGCGGCCAGAGTAATTTGAGATTCAAGTACAAGTGATTATTAGTTACAAGATGTTCACAATTATTTTATTCTATGTTTTTATATTTCATAATATTTTTAACAAAACAAAACCCACTTGACTTTTTCAACGTCTTCTAATCCCTCTAAGCTCAATTGAAGCTTACCGAAGGAATTGTATTTTCCCCGTGAACACGAGCTTTTCTGAAAAGCTCTCGTGGTGACACAATATACACCATATTATGTCAGTACTTAAATTAACAACACACACTCTTGGATGCCTATGTAAGTGGTGAGAACAAAAACATCGCACTGACGTGATTCCTCACAGCCACCCCTGTATATAAAAATACTCTGCATAACAAAGAATTATGTGGATATTCGCAAATTAATTGCAACAGAGCAGGCTAATAGAAAATGCTCCAGTTTTTCAGCTCTTGCATTTTTATAGTCTACCACAATGGAGTTTTTCATTTGTTATTTGGGTTAACTGAAGAGTGGCGGGTTGTGAATTGTTTTGCTCGCTTGCGTTTGCGAGGATTTCTGAAATGGAAGGTCCACAAAGGGTAGGAACATCGCTACGAAGTTTCACAGATTACTGTCGTCTTGGCAGACGTTTCGAGACAAAACCACGGCTCCGAGTACGATGTAGTCTGGAGGGAATTAATTTACGCCGCCCGTGGATGTTCCTTAACTAAAATGTACCGTAATTTAAATGTCTTCATTTAGTATGGAGTTGATTTATTTTTGTGCAATACTTTACGTAGTTTATATTTATATTCCACCTGTTTATATAGACACGTTAACGTCATTGTTTGTGAGGTATTACAGATTTAAATGCTAATATGTACCTATAATAAATGTTCTATGTATATTTAAATTATAATGAAGCAGAAATTAATTATTTTTATTAAATTAAAAAAAACTATTGCATAAACTATGAAGTAATTGCATATAAGTTGCGCTAATGTAAGTAAAATGTGCAATAGTTTTACGTTAAAATAGTTAGAAATGGTATTAGTTTTGTAATATATAAAATTGCCAAATAATAAACGATGATTTCGTTAGTACAAAAGACAGTTCGTTGTTAATCTTGCCCGTGGCAGTGTACAACTGAATGGTGACCGTAAATCCTTGAAATGCGGGTTGGACGGCAAAGTTTAGCAATTATTGTGTCCCTGCTTTAGTTTGTAGTAATTACTTTGTTAAAGTTAAACTTCTAATTTTCGGCTTTGATTGCTTCATTGCGATTTAATTTCTGTGTTATTTATAGGTTAGGATTATCTCGCTGATAATTTTATATATACGTTTGCCCCGCGACATTCGTGCTGAATTAAAATAAATTCTAGTAATTGCTAACGACTCTGTTACTCAGAGATAATATTGCTTTCTAATATGAAAAGATTTTGGAAATCGTATTTTAAATTTTTGAGTTTATTCGTTATATGTAAATACAAACCTTGCCTAATCTAATTAAGTAGTTTTATAAAATAAATGTAGTTATTATTTCTTAAATTAAATAATCAATGTACTCTGTTATCAAAACATGAACAATTTATACTTTTTATTCAGTAAAACACGGTAATCAAACCTAACCCTAACTCGTTATTTAAATTCGTTTTTGTTTCAAGTGACGTCATAACGAACGATGTATAGGACAGTAGCATATTATCATTGTCGAAACCCCGGTCCCAACTTGAGTTGATATATAGAAGTATCCCCACAATAGCTGCAGGGAGCCAATAACACGCCGTTGCTATAGCAACCCAGCGACTACGAGAAGGGGCCGTTTTCCCCAGAGGGAGTGCTAAGAGCTTTTAGAAACCAGCTTATTGTGGAACGCTTTACGTTCAAGATAGCAGAACTGCTTCGTGAAAGTGAAACGAATTTGGCAACGATAAAGGGATCTTTGTTTTTTGGTCGCATTTTATTATTTGTCCTTGACGAAGTCAGCGTTATGATGTTCCGAATGGCTTGAGGTATGTCAGCTATGCACGACACTCTTCTTGATCGATTTTAATGTGTAGAGTTTTTGCATTGATCGGTACGTAAGTGTTAATAATCTGAAATATTTTTTTGTGATTTTTCTTCTTTTTTTAATATTATATATTCTCCTAGTTCTTCGACTATTGATTCTAGACTTAGAAATGAAACATTGCTTTTTAAACACGTAAAAAAGACATTAAAAATACAGACGAATTGTTATCTTTCTTCTTTTTGAAATCGGTTAAAATAACTTAATTTTATTATAGCAATCCACCATTAAATATAATAAATAATAAGATCATAAGTGTTATAATTCTTTAAACAAGGTAAAAGCGATTATTTTTAATGTATTTCGCAGTTAATCAGGGTAGAGGACGCTTGAGCACGTTCCCTCACCTACTTTTAAATAATTTCATGCAAAATGGAGAGACATCTCGGTAAACATCTCGTTTATGAAAGTATCCCACGTAACTCGGTGGAAACCGGGTTTAAATTTAATCTTCACAACGACTTCCATCTCTATGACAATTATAAATAAAAATTAATTAAAATGTCACATTTTAAAACAAAAAAATACCCCCTTTAACTGTTACGTACTTTTCAAATGAATTGCTTTTAAAATAAATTCTAGAAACAAAAATTAATAAAAATAGTAAAACTTTAAAGTCATAGTAAAAATGTCTCTTCTCTGTTTCGTTCATTAAAATGACTGAAAAATCTTTTAAAATGTATACAAAATTTTGTAAAAGAATATTTCGAGAATACAAGAAAAGCGTTTTGTACCCATGCTAGGTCCATAAACAAAGAAAGAATGGAATCGCTCGGTGCATCTTGTCAACCGATGATGAAAAGGGAGCCGGGAAGTAAGGCGTGTAATTTTAACGTGCACTCTCAAGTGCAACAATATGCTTTTATCGTCATTCAAGCTTCTGTAAATAATTTTATACAATGGAAAAATTATTGTGAAGACTTTGAAATTTCTTAATTGAGCGGTTAACTTAAGTCAGTCAAGTTTATACTTTTAAACTAAGCTGTATCGTTCGATTTTTTGATTTTTGACCCGTTTTGTTTGTCTCATCTTTGTATGCCACTTTTCATGCCTTTTCTCCTTTAGTAAAAATTAAGTTCAAACATGTTATTCCATAATTAATCGAAGAATTTGTTTAATTATTAACAACATACATTTTAACACCTTGAACTTCTTATCAGTTCAAATTAATATCATTACATAGTTAAGGACAGCGCCATCTATCCTTTAATTAATGTAACGTAATTAACGTTCAACCAGGGGCGACGCGCTGGCGACGACTCTCTCTGCGCTATACGGCAAGCTGCTGGTGGTGATGGGGGTGGCATTCCCCATGGCTGAAGTCATTTCCACATACATACCACCATCATTCTACGAGGTGAGGTTGATTATTTTTATAGTCACGCTCTTAGACTATGATCCAAATTCAATATTGTCTTCTCCGGATGTCTGCTATTGTATGAAGTAGACTATCACCAAATAACGCTACTGTACCTCAATAATTTAAAACGTGTTGTTCTGAATGACATTTCCATAATCTTGTTGTTATAATCGTCTTTCTGTTTGCTAGGGTTTTTACCTGTACCTGTACATCGGTAGTATGGTGTTCCTTCTCTACATGTACGCGGCGCTCGTACGAGACAGATCGCGATCGGCCGCTGACACCAAAGTTGTGGCCAGTAAGTATTCAACGACGTACCTTTTTTAACAAGGCTAATCATCAAAAGAAATCCTGCATTCTATGGGGAAAACAGAATGTGAATTCGCATTAGAACCCCATAGGTAGTCATACTTAAGTGTGACTGGAAAGATTTTTATGGCTATTCCTAACCTAACATATTTTGTTGTACAGAAGTTAGAAGAATTATATATATGTTGTTGGATATGAAAGCCAATTAAAATGTCTTGGCTGAGTTGAGTGAATTTGTACGTTTGCTCTTTGAAAAAAAAAACACCCTTTACCTTTAAATGTCTTTAGATCTTTTAATGTTGTTCAATTAGGTTCCTCGTAAAGATAGAATATAGAATGATTGATATTTGGTTGAATTATAATAAGTTTTCGACTCCTGATTAATTTAATGATTAATTATTTTATCTGAAGTTTTGTGGTAAAATAATTTATCACTTAATTGACTTTATATCTTAAAAGTATTTATGGAAAGATAAAGTAACAAAGGGTGTGCAAGTTTAATAAAACTAATGCTTTTATTTGAAGTAAAGAAAGTTGCGTAATTGTAACTTACTGTTACTTGATAAGCAAAGAAATCAAATCTTTTACTTAATTAAATAGGGGTCAGGATGACATAATGAGAACTTATCACGAAGGTACAAGGCGTTCTACCAAGATTTGGTAGTTTTCTTTCTACCCTCACTTTATTATTAATAGATTAGAGTAAATGTTTGAAGTTTTTTGTTTTCTTTTTCAACACCTACTTTGAATGTGAATTTTTTTTAGTCCAAGTCTAATTATGTTGTCGTTTGTTTAATTCGTTTGTCAATTTTTACGAAAATCATTTCTCATAATTAAGTTCGCAGCGCTTTAAGCTCGCTGAAAGAACATGCTTTAAGAAATTTGAGAGCTTGTTACGAAAGTCGACGTCAAAGTAATTAAAACAGTCTTTTAACTCCATTAAAATTGGGGAATATAATTGACTTTTGAATTATAGGTGTTTTCTTAATAGAAACAGCCAAAATACAAAAAAAATATTTTGATGCTTTCTTCACCTTCTTATGAATAAAAATAAAATGATACTCTGAGAAACATGTATTTACGTAAAATATCAATATGTATATTTTCACGATTTCAATCGAACCCCTGGAGCCATATATGTAGAAGAGAGTGATTTTTCATATTCAACTCTCACACGCTTTGTTATTCAAATGAGGTGAAAAGCCCGTCGGCCGCAATCTGACTGACAAAGGGCGGGTTGAACTCGTGTTATATCGTAGGGCTTGTCGGGAGATAATTTTAGGTCTAGTGTTTTATAATTAGTTTGATATTTCGTAAACATTGATCCGTGTCCCGTCCCGGTCGCTAGACACGAAGCCCAAATTTCAAATTTGCATACAAATTAATTTTGATAATATTGCACCTCGATATAGTATTTTTTTTTATAAAATGGGTATATGAATAGAAACTAGGCTCACGCTTTTAGAAAATTTTGACTACTATGGTGATAACCGCGTCAAAGGAGTTTTTATTGAAATTGGTCAATATTTTTTTCCATCCTCATTTATTATTGTTCGTCCATTTCATGATAAGCACTTGTCACACTAGCCTGCCTTTAAATAATTACTAAATTATGTATTTCAATGATAGAATCAGATTCAAGTTCATCACAATCGGAGTCCGAGTCTTGTTCGTCGCGCACGGATCGTAGCACAGCGATGGCAGCGCAACCACAGCTGGCCGCCAAGCGACTGTCATTGGGATTCGCACTTGCCGCCCGTACCCACCACTACGGCAGCTTCTACCTGAGGATGGGTGCAGTCGGTAAGTATCATTTTGTTATTATCATCAACATAGTTGGGACGGGTTTTATTTTTAACAAGGTGTCCGCACTGAATTAAAAAAAACTTAATTAGTAGCCAATGTGTTTTTCTAGACTATGTTTTACATCTAAGCCAAATTTCAGCATGATCCGTTCAGCCGTTCCGGAAATACCTTCAAAGAAAGATCCATCCATCCATCTATCTAAACATTCGTATTTATAATATTAGTAAATATGTAGTTTTGTTTTTGGATTTTATAATTAGATTTGTTGACTGGATAAAATGAAGGAGACGGGGAATGAGATATATAATAATACAGGTCAGAATGTGGCTACGACTTCTAAATTGTTGGTTGTATTCGAAATGCTTTATAGATGGAATGCGTACTTTGTATTATACTACCTATCCAGTATTCCAATGACGCCTTGGAAAAGACACGTCTATAGTTATTAAATATTTCACCCCTACATCCCTAAATATTCATATTCGACATAATTTACGATGATAATTTTTCACTCTGAATTGCCTTTTACATTACTTTATCATTGCATTTTCTTTGCGTCGTAAATTTTTCTCTTTGCGAATAGTCGCGGCCCAGAAGCTCCATTGTATCATTTACGCTGCGCCTTACAATGGGAAATGGAAGACATTGTGTTTCTTCCGCTATTTTTCTGTTCTTTCGCTAAAACTCTTTAGGGAGTTTACGTAGAATTTAATAGGAAAAAATGTAACATACGTTCCACGTATAAAGCTCTGATCTCTAGAGGTTTCAATTACATTTTGTTGTATTACAACGATGTTACTCAGAAGGATTACCTTTTCATATCCTCTATTTATTGATCACAGCTTCTCATCCCTAGTTTTTAATTTATTTTTCAGTGTGTATATTCAAAATTACCTATTCTTCTTACTTTACATATATTGCAAAATAAAAGTCAACTTCATTTTATCAACAAAAAAAAGTTAGAATTAATATCATGAGATGGAAATATTAGATGCTTTCAGTCTCAAATTTTTTACAGCTCAGAAAAATAAAAAGCACCATCTGATTTTGTTTACCTGTACAGTTTCAGAGACCGTAATGATTTTCCGGCAAAGTTTAAGGTCCGGAACAGGCGGTCCCGGGTAATTCATTTAGGCAGTAAACTGGGCCTAATAAGATTATCCCTTGGAGTTGTTTCGACTTTTTACCACATTTTTGGTAACGATTATTTGTTAACAAAGTTAGAATACCCTCTTTTGTTTTTTCTTATTCTTTAAAAATTTAAAATGGAAAGGAATTTCCTCCGATGAATACGAGTTCCCTCATAAGGTGATAGTCAGTTGTTTATTTAAGCAGTCCCAGTGTTGATTTTCCTCACTGAATCTTCATTTAGTGGCACCCTCAGTGACCAATCAACAGCTATGAACCCAGTAGTAAGAGTCAAAATAAGCAATAATACGAATATCGTTCTAAAATATTGCTCAATATGATAAGATAAATTAACAATTTTACGTAGCAGTATCAACTGCAGCTTATTATTGCCTTAAAAATGGATTAATAACCACGTATTTTTGTATGTAGCTTTCGGCATAGGGTCTATGATCTACTCGGGTCTGGAATTCGGTCAGTATTGGGAGCTGGAGCGCAACACAAACTGCCACAACGTGCTGTTGGCGCTCACTCCTGCCACCAGGATGGCCTTCATATTCATACAGATGTATTTCATCTTTCTTAATAACGAGGTAAGTGTTCTAGGTTTAAAATCAAACAATCTATCAGACCATATTGTTGTGTTGACTTAACACTTTAAATATGTACATATTGATATTTAAATTTAAAAGATAAGTACCTGTGATCGACATATACGCGTTAGTGTATGGATGCTAGTGTAAGCAGTGAGAGTGTTGAAAGAAAATCTGTAATCTATTCATACACCTTTATGATACGTATATAATGAAAATGTAAAAACTATCTTTTCAGTAAAGATATTCGTTTTGGATACTACGTCTATTTCAAAATAAATTAATTTAATTTCCAGATGAAAGTTTACAAGCACAAGATAGTGGCGCGCTTCGGGTTGATGCATATGGTGGGCACCAACCTTAGCGTGTGGCTTAATGTACTCGTACAGGAGACGAAGCATGAGATCCTAACTTTCTATGACCCTGAGAACAAGACTATAGGACTATCGCATCGACTTGGTGAGTCCATGAATGCAATTGATATACATATAAATACCTATAAAACGAGTTTAGACTGAACAGTACAATATAAACACAAAAAAGGAATTAGGACTTACAAAAGATCTAGAAATCATTGTACACTAGAATACACTGGCTTTCTAGAAAAAAGTTGTTTATTCTTTTTACAGTCGACTCAACAGGTCTTTACGAGTAGGCCACCACAATTTGATTCTCTGCCAAGAATTTAAATGACAACGACGTTGTTAATTTGTTTTAGGGCCGTAGGTCGTGAGGTTACTTAGTAAAGGGGCCGCAGTACATTGTATAAAATGATTAGCCGTCGCCCGCGACTCCGTCCGCGCGGAATAAAAAAACAACCTAATTAGTACCCTATATGTATGCCAAATTTCATCGAGATCCGTTCAACCGTTCTAGAGATATCTTCAAACAAACATCCATATGGATGGCCATCCATCCATCTATCTAAACATTCAGATTTATAATACTAAGTAAGATTAGTATTAGCTATTACTTCAGCGACTCTTAAAGACTTTTAATAAATTAACTTTTAGATGAAAATTTGTAGATAAGTATTGACGTTAAATTATTAAGTTAATTATAGATTTATTACTATTCCCATAAATAAAACAGGGATAAAAACAATCATAATTCATCTTATACAATTTTGTATCGTAATAACCGAGGAGCCTTTAAAATTCTATATTGCGTAAAAGGTTAATGAAAAAGTTAGTAATGGATTTGAGGAAAGTTTTAATTATAGTATCAATGGAGAGGCAGTTAAATAGGCGAGTTACAGAAATAAACTCTGTAAGTAAACGCGGCCATCAGCCAAGTAATCGATAGTAACATGACGTTTCAACTTGTCGCTACTTTGCGCGACAGCTGACGTTTGGTTAATACATCAGTATAAGTTAAAAATTCGTAGATGAAGTTACTTCTAAGTTAAAACTCGTAAACTGAAGCTTCGAGTAATAATAGTAATATTTCACTAAATAGTAGGTCATATTTTGAGAAGCCGGTTTTGTCTATTTTAAAACAAATTTGTTTATCATGAATATAAAACTGTTCTCTAGTCTTTGAATCATCTTTAAAGTTTCATATATCATTTCATGCCACTAGTTTTTCTGATTCAATGGCGTCGGAGTCAGTAGCTCTGAATGTGTTAATTTCAAATCAAGTTATAAATGCTAAATGAAATGAATAGATATTCAGTCACCTACGTTCAGTAAAATAAAAACACAAAAACAGCAAAATAAATGAGCTACATACGCTGCTATAAGCTCCCTGCGTTCCTCTGCGACGTGTCAATGAATGGAATAGTTCCTACTTTCGCTAAGCTAACTATATAATGTTACGTTCGTTGAATTTTCCCGATAATGCCCTTTGTTCGCTTAATTCAATTATTTGTGACTGCGTACCATAAATTGCAGGAACGTCGTAAAGCTTTCGCGGCAAATGAATTTAATTAGAAGTCATTTGTACACTAATGTGTTTATTTGTAGAATGACGTTGGCAATAAAGATAACAAAAATAAGTGGTTTTACTGAAATGGACACATTTTTATTTGCTATCTCTTTCTACAGACATAATAGGCTTTGAAGGATAATAGCTTGGGCTAAGCTTGCTACAACATACTGTAGAATAGACAGAATTAACTTGATATCACCCATTTTATAGTTACTAGCTTTCGCCCGCCACTCCTTCCGCGCGTAATTAAAAAAATAATAATTAGTAGCCTAGGAGTTCTTCCAGACTATGTTCTACATCTAAGCCAAATTTCAACATCCATCCATCCATCAAAAGATTCGCATTTATAATATTAGTAAGATATAATTCTCTTGATTACTAGCGACTTTAAAGTTTATATTAAAACGATGCTCGTAAACAAAGCGCTTACACGTAACTTATACTTGCTTTAAAGATACAAAGCCTTTTTATTCTCTTACACGTGAAAATAAACATTTTTACAGGAAATTAAACGTGATATTGTAAAGCTTAAACAAACAGTACGAAGTGTACTTGCACCGCCTTTCTTTTTTTTTGTATTATTGCGTTAAAGCGGGCTAACCTCATTTTTTATGCAGTGCCCTACAACGTAATTTGTTTCCGTGCGGTTCTTTGTTCCAATTTATTCCCTCTTGACCCTTTTTTTATTTAACTTTGCTACATTTTGCGGTATAATAAATCCATTTTTATTCCTGTGACGAAAGAAAATGAACGTTGTATTGAAATTCCCAATGCGGCGTGAAGGAGTTTCGAAGTTATGTCGATTGCATTCCTATCTGTTGACCCCGGAAGGAATGTTGACCCAAATAGTTGGGAGAATTGTGCAGGATCCGAACCACGATAACCCTTACGTACTGAATAGTACTTGTGTTACGTTCAGTTTTTTGTTTATTATTTATGAGCTTTACGCTGCGACTATGATAGAATGTTCTATAATTTACAACCTTATATTTTTTATAGTGGAAAAAGACTTGTGTAGAATCATCAATGCGTAGGAACTCGTAGTCTTCGTTTTCCTGTCTAATGAAGTTTTAATATATGTAAATTCATGTTGGAACTATTTACGTTTCAGCGTTCCAGAAGGCATTTGCATCGTTGGCGACAGAAGTACCGCCATCACACCCCGCAGCCGCTCATCTCCGCGTGCCACGAGGACTGAAAGGTCCACATCACATCTTTGAATGTCGTCGAACGAACATCATGGGCTCTTTGGTACAAGACGCATCTCCGTTCCTCTTTCCTTGCACCATTGAATACTCTCTTATATGTGCTGCCATTTTGTACGTCATGTGGAAAAACATTTCCAAATACCCTTCCAAAGATGTAGCAGCCGCTATCGCGAAAGCTAGACTACTTGAAGGTCTAGCTTATAAGAAATCTCCACATTTGTACAGCGTAGATTGCGCGAGGGCACACAAAGGATTATTTTTTGGAATTCTCGTCTTGGTTCTAACGATAATTTCTCTTATACTTTTCTTTGTTCTGATATCGAGAAAAGAATATGCTACACTAGCTGTTGTTGAAGTAAATGTTTGTGAATTGGCTCTATATGCAATGACGACATTGGCAAGTTTAGCCGGTATGGTGTGCGTTAGAAATCTGAAATACGACGGAACTCGTAATCTAGAGTTGGATAACATTTTACTGGTCGGTGCACAAACTGGGATGTTTATTTACGGAACATTTACTATAATTGGCGGACATTTTACAATAGAAAAGAATACAATATTGATCTTAATAACAGCTCTATCATCCTTAGTGCAGACAACATGCCAGACGATGTTTATATTAGACGCGAGTCGAAGATCGGCGAAAACACCTGAACAGTTACGAAAGAAACCTGGAAGAGAAATTGTTACGTTCCTTTTAGTAACAAACTTAGCGATGTGGGCTATAAATACTCTAGAAAAATCTAGAGCCGAGTCACATCCAGTTCAGTTACATTTCTATGGCCTTTGGGCTTGGACGATAATAACGCACGTATCTATGCCTTTGGCGATCTTCTATAGGTTCCATTCAACGGTTTGCTTGTGCGAGATCTGGAAACGGGCTTACAAGATGAAGCCAGCTTACATGTAGCGAAAGGTGGTCAGGTTCTGAGTGAAATAAAACTGCAGCAAAGACTATGGTTCTCAGATTCAAATTAAAAAGTAACGTAGCAACGTAGAGAGAAACACTGATAGAAGACATCAGTACATTGATCAGTTTTGAATTTAAGTGCCATATGCCATAGTTTTCATTAACATTATTGAAATTAAAAGTTTGAAACCATCAAGGGGTCTACCTGTAATCTTAAATAACATACTCATAAAACATAAGCATCATCATCAGATCACTATATGTCCCCACCGAGTAGTTCGGAGCCTACCCTAAGTTAAGGGTGACTAGGCCATAGTCAACCAAGCTGGCCAAGTGCGGGTTGGTTGACTTCACACATATCTTTGAATTTCTTGTCAGATATGTGCAGGTTGCATCACGATGTTTTCCTTCACCGTAACAACTTCGGATAAGTGTACATATGTAAATCGGAAATCGAATAAACACTGGTACATGGCGGGATTTGAACCCAGGATCTGCAGATTGCAAGTCAAGTGCTTGACTTCTAAGCCACCGACAACATAAGCATATTTACCTATAATGATTTAGAAAAAGTAATTTATTAAAATATTGAAACAATAATTACTAAAAATGTTCTATCATCACATTCATTCAATGTACATTTAAATTTAAATATATTACAGTATCTTAAGGCTACGTTTACCAATTGATTTGTATTAAAGATTTAAGTACTATAATGTCAACATTTGTAGGAATAAAGCCATTAACACGTTGAGCGCCACGCGTATTCCTAAGACAATCCCGTTCAGGCGACGAGCGCCGCTTATACGCACTGGTATTAAAGGGCCGGTCTTTCCGATCGCAGTACAAAATAGTTTACATTTTTAAAGTTATACCTTTAGGCTTTGTTTCAATACATTACGCGCCAAGTCTGTTTTGTTTACTGATATAACATCAAATCAAGCGACAATAGCCTAATGGTCTAGTAGATAACCATGTCCTAGCACAAGCTTCTAGCTTATTTGGAATGGTAACAACTAATGTGTGAAAATATTTCTGAAATATTTCTGTTTTTCTTACCGCTTAGCTCGCTCAGATAAAATTTCTTCGAAATGGATTCGTGGGCGTTATTCTTTTTGCGACAAATCAGTTCGTTACAGTTCAAATGTCACTGAGCGTCTATCATCCTAAACAGAAAATCTAGTGTCAGCCACCGATGGCTGACGTGGCGCTCAACGTGTTAAACCTTATGACGATTAAATTTTGAACCTTAGACTAATATGAATTGGAATTTTCTAGATGTTATATTGAGTGCACATCTTCCTTGTCCTTAGTGCACATCACCGCCATGTTATTTTAAAGTTGACTGCTGTAATGTTAAGTTATTGTGTTTAGATATTTTAAAGTGTTATTTATTTGTAGCTTTATTGACGCTTTAATCTATTAGCGGAACTCTGTTGATTGTAATGTAACAGTATTTCATAATTAGACGGGTTGGTTTTAATAATTTCTAGCGCTTAGATGTGTTACTTTTTCATTATCTGTAGTCTTTTAAATATTGTTGAGCGAGTAAGAATCTTATTTTAGTAGTCGTAAGGTCCTGTGTTCATTGTCATCTTGCTTAGTATATAAGTCTAGTATGTACGTACGTAGTAAGGTATCCACATTCCATTTAAAGTGTCTAAGCAGCTGTAGAATTAGTTCACGCGTACAGATTCAAAATGAATGTCTTCCAATAGGTTACATTTTATTACTTTTAGTCTCATATTTTGCTATATTTTATTTATTCCTTTTTTATTAATGGTATACACTATTTTATCAACAATTTTAAATTACTCACGATGTAAAAAAATAATCGCCAATTTTCTTAGATGGTTTCGCTTTAATTATACGTCCGCCTGCATATCGTCAACCCTAATTGGGAGGAATAAATTAAAATATAAACATGATATTATAAACCAAATAATTATATATTAAAATCTCAATTCTAATAATACAAATAAATAAATTGGATGAATGAATATAAAAGACATATATCGAGTTAAGATATTTTTTACATCATGAGTAATTTTTAGATTTGACTAAAACAGCGGGAACAATGTAATCGACCTAAACGAAATTTTTTGATATTTTTTTTTATTAAATTGACACGTGAAGAAATTTATTATACGATAATAATATACTTTGTAACATAGTCTGATTCAGATTTTATAAATTTTTGTAGCGATATTTTTGCAAAAAAAATCTAGTGTCAGTATTTTGGATAAATTTTGTAAAATTGTAGCGATTTAGCAGAACCCTTAGCCGTAGTTAGAACACCAAAGTTTTATAAAGTAGGTTTGGGAGCTTATTTAATGGAGTCCAAAAGGAGTTTAATTCGTAACACCAATTTTAATACGAATAAGAATACGTGAGTCGTTTCTTTAGGTGTAGTTGTGACGTCCAAAATTTCTTTTTAAATGCTAAAATCATTTACGTGATAAGACATGGCAAAATATGTTAAATGGCTTAATGCTCACATGATTGTATTAAAAGATATACAGTAACTTCAATGTGTATCAAGAAATATATTCATAAGAAAAAAATGCTAACTTTCAGACTAATACTAGAGGCTTAGATTTATACGGCATTTTAATGGCGAAATAAGAAATACTCCACTGTTTTCGAGACTTTCTACTTTTTTTAACATTTATAAACGTTTTAAAAGTAAATTATTATATTATAAAAATAATAATCTATAGCTTACAGCTTAAATATTTCCGCTGCAAATGATTGTCTCTCGTGTGTGAAAATTTTTAGCAAACTTTTTAATGTATAAAATATTGCTCAAATTTCGACTATTCAGTGATACAAAATATAAAAAATAAATGCTTTTAAAACTGATTTTAACATTTCAAAAATATTTTCCTCAATTTTTGTAAATAAATTTGTTATTTATATAAAAAGATGTAGCTTCCATCAATTTATGGTCATTTTTATTAACAGTATCAGAACAGCCCCGAAAAGGAACTGGAGAGTATTCAATATTAACAGAAACCAACCCAAAATGAACCGAATACAACCAAATACGAACCAGATCCAACAAAACATGAACCAGATCTAACCTAATATGAATCTACTACAGCTAATTTATACCAAAAAACATAACATATCTAGTTCAAAACCTAAGCTGTATTCCAACCACAGACTATTGACAATATTTTTCTTCGTTAATGAAACTGGCCATAAATATTTTGATCTCTTTTGTCCTTCGAATCTGTAATGGACTATATAATACAAAATTATTTGACAATTTATACATATAGCTGTAGTAACATATTTTATTACATACAAGTAAGTCATATTTAATGTTCAATTTTGAATTATTATAAGATAGATTACTTAAATATAATTTTATAACTATTGTACTATTTAAATAATAACGAATGAGACAATTAATATTTTGTTCAATTACAAATCAAGTTTATTTTGTTATTCTACCTATTTGTTGAATTCGTTCTTAACACAATTTTTACGTAATTATTGTGTTTAAAATATTATGAAAATCAAAATGAAGTTGTGAAGTAACACAATAAAGCTTTTGATAATTTTTTATATCATACCTAAACACTTTTGAATGTATTTTATATTATTGACATCCATTATATAATAATTAAGTCAGATTGAGCGCATACCAAATATTTGTTGAAAGCTTCGTATTTTACGTATTAGAAGTAAATTATTGAATATTTTAATTGTACCGGTTTTAAATAAATAGTGATACTAGATTAATGTATTTCGATTTTATACTCGTATACCAACTATTTATTTGTTTAGACGAGATTGTGTATAGTTATAAGATCTTCTTGAATGTTTAAGTTTTCCAAGCATATAAACTTCTTGGAATTGATTTAGTTTTATTTATTTTACCAGCCAGCTAGACCGTGTAACTGCAGTACTAAAAATTCAAATAAGTTCCTATTTTAAAATGTTATAAATAATATTAATTTTTATACTATTTTCAGATTTTTAAAATAATCGAGAATAGTGAGCAATTAATTTAATCGTCTTTTGCGGGTCTTTGTACAGCGACATCTCACGAAATTTGAAAGCACCATGAAGTAATCATCCATAGACTACAATGTTGTAGAGATTACAACTGTCACAAATAGATGTCGCTTCAAAATTAATGTTTTTTTGTGGAAATTCAGAAATTCACATTTTTAAAGAAAATACGTCCTTAGTCATTTCTATATGGAAATCATAAATAAGGTAAGATCAAAAGAAATCAAAATACAATTTGGAATACAGAATTTTTATTGTTTTATAATTTTTATACTACATATTTTTCTGGTCCGAGAAGTTATACAGCATTTTACTAATATTATTAATGCGAAAGTTTAGATGGATGTTTGTTAGAAGGTATCTCCGGAACGACTAAACGGATCTTGATGAAGTTAGCACGTATGTAGAACATAATCTGGAAGAACACATAGACAGCTTATAAAGTTATTTTTTAATTCTTAACAATGAAAAAATAATATAATTGTTGGTATAATATAATATTTTATTTGATTGAATAGAAAATGCGGTGCTCTGAATTCAATATACACGGTCATCTATATTGTGAATGCAGCTCCAGTTTTATTGGCCTTATTTAAGCTGGTATTGAATGTCGAAGATTTAGGGTTGCTCCTTATTTGAAAACTATAATCAAAAAGTATTATTACTTTGACATTAATATAAAAAAAATGGGTAAGTGAAATCATAAATTAGATATCATGATCAGATTTAAGCCTTCATTAACTTCGTTAAAAAAAAATACACAATCCAATGAAGAAAAAAATCTCTTTACTTCATCGTAAAATCAGATCCTCAGAATCGTAAAGAAACGAATATGAAATAAAATTTCAAAAATTTTAGGCTAAATATTTAAAAAAAAAATTATAACGAAGATCTAAAATTTTTGACAACCTTATATAAATATTTGACGGCATATTGATATAAAAGCGGAGCGTGATCTTATGAATACGTCCTACACTATAGTATTCGGTATTTATCTCCAATACTCAATGTGCCATGCGGGCTCTCACAATTCAAGCTTAATACGTTTGCTCGCGCGTCTCCACATTATGTCTCCTACACATTAGCATTGGTACTATGGCTCAAAGGTTTGATTACGTCTCATCATTACGTCAAAAAAGATTTACTAACGAGTAATCTATGTATCTTGATTTTTGCTAAAAATTCTTAATGATGTAAAGATAGCGGTCGCCCAGGGCTTTCTCTGCGAAAAGTTAAAAAAGTCCAGCTGTTACGAAGAACACTCTGAACATATGAGATACAGACAGAAATTATCGTTATCGCTAACGCATATACAACATGTGTACGAAATATATATATATTTCGATATTATATTACAAATTCTCCAATTTTCTTAATATGGACCTATAGATATATCCACGAGAAGATTCTAGCGAATTTTTGAAATATTGTACCTTCTTATAATCTAAAGCTAATAATATTAACAAAACAAATTTAGTTTTCAATATGTTTATAATTATGCTTATCTCTTTCTGTTTCTTTGGTGCTATAAATCTAGATTTAATTAATCGAACGGATTTATTGAACGTTCCAATCGAGGGAAAATATTTGAAATGTGATGTTAATTTGTGTCGATTCACCATATAAGATGTGATCCCGGCAACTGGCCTAGGCTGTGTCCATATAAGTAGTAGACTCTCACCATTCTGGCCATCGTTTCGCGGAGATGTTCCAATGTAACACTTTTAGTCTCCCTCTATGGATGGCCACTTGTGCTTCCTGACCTGGATATGTCCACAATTACAGTACGATAAAGATTTCTAATGTGTTAATTGTGGTTTGTAATTTGTCACTATTTTACTGCGTTGTCGCTTGCGGTTTCTTGGAGGTTAAATATTATTGTGTCATGCAGTATAGATGATAGATATGGTACGATTTAAATCAAAAAATTACTATCTGATTCATAATATGCCATCTATAAAAAGTTGTGTAAATTCAATTCCCAACTACGAATTAAATGATGAAAAATTGTTCTTTGCCTTTTTCAAGATACAAGTAAACAAGACGGAGTTTTAAACATATGTACACCACAGACGGTGAAAGTTTGCACCTCTTTTCATTTAAGCCTAGTTGGTAATTACTTAACAAAAAGCACAGCGTAAAGGTTGATATTTGGGGTAGCTTACCCGCTCCCTTGTTTACCAGCCCTACGTGTAAATTATGAAAAGGGTGGGCCGCAGTAAGCTATGCTTGTGTATAAGAAATAGTGGCAATAAAACTATGATTTTTTAATACTTATAGCTGTTAAGCCTTACACTTCGTAAAGGCCAATTTCAAGCCAGATTCCTTCGATTCATATAAAACAAATCAGCAAATTTCTGACTAATCTTAATCTTACTATAATATTATACATGCGAATGTTCAGGCGGATGGATGGATGGATGTTTGAAGGTATCTTCAGAACGGCTGAACGGATCCGGTTAAAATTTGGAATAGACGTAGAGCATAGTTTGAA
This sequence comes from Papilio xuthus, assembly GCF_000836235.2. NCBI lineage: Eukaryota > Metazoa > Arthropoda > Insecta > Lepidoptera > Papilionidae > Papilio > Papilio xuthus. The sequence goes on along the minus strand of NW_013532534.1, from coordinate 329,584 downwards.
AAAACACATAAGCTTCTAATAAAGTTTTTTTTTATTCCTCCAGAACGGAGTCGCGGGTGATCATCAAGTGTAACGTAGTATAATATTTAATTGTTAGGAATGAACGGGGTGCTACAGTCAAGTAGCGCTTGTTCTATTTTCTTGAGAACAATGTTATTATACAACAATAATTATATTCAGGTCACGTATTTAGGTCATGTGAATAAAATTAACTGCTGTTATTATCTCTTAGAAGATATTTGACAAATTATATTTATGTAGGTATGGACGAGTCTAACGACATTGTAATGAAGATAACTTTTTTTATTAGTACGTCTACTATATTTCGGGCATTATTCCATACTCAGAGCCGTTAAATGATAATGTCGTCCTTGATTATGCGAATTCTACACACATTTAAGGGCTGTTTAAACAATTGTGTCTGTGAGGCAGTTAGTCGCTTAACGGACATCATAAGCTAATTATTAAAAACACACCCTCATAATGTTTGACACCTAATTAATAAATAAAATATACAGGCTGTACTTTTATATTTTAAAATTATTTTCCGTCAAGCTATAATTATACGTATAAATTTAATAAAAACAATCACACATTATATCAGGCTACCTGACCTCTCTTACAAGTTCCCCTCTCGTATTTCGATCAATATCTCTAAAGCCCGTAACAGTGGAAGTGCAGCGGCAGCAATGTAATACAAGAACAATGGAATTATGGAGAAGGCACAATTTTAAGTACAGAAAGAAAAATAAATCTTAAAATTCGTTTTTAAATAGACTGCACCACAGCTGTCTAATCTAGTATACATTGTCGTCTATTTGTGGTTCTATCTAGCAAAATGAGTTTATTAAATTTAAATACTGGTAAGTTTCTTCTGGAAAAGAATCATTATAACTCCATCATCATGTATAGGTGCCTTAATAATCAAGACATCTTAAAACACGCAATTAAGATGCAGTAAGTTGATCAGATTTTGATATAAATTTGTGCATCGCGTTACTGCATCTCGGTGCAATCGATACCCGCCGTGTTTGGGCGCTGGGGGCACAGGAGGGCGCGTGAGGGCGCGGGGTGCCCTCGCAATCTCTACCCCTAATTCCGTCGTCAGCCATTACTACATATATACTTATTATCTCCAAACACAATGCACGTTCCTGATCACAAAACTCAAACAAAACTTTTAATTATAATTTGGTGTCTACTTAAAACAAATCAATTCTATGCTTATATTTTTTTAGATTCTTTTATACGTCAACATTTAACTGCTAAAAGGCCCGGAGTACAGAAGTAAAAAAAGTGTTACTCTAATTGTAAATGAACAAGCGCTATATTTGTGTTTACAACCAATCTGTTATTCTGTCAGAGAAACGAATGATATCTTGTTTAGGTAACTCTACACCGCGCTCTCGGATGTCGATTGACGTGTTGGATACTGGCTAACCGTTGAATCTGTTCTGACGATTCAATCATAAATTATTATCTGCTTTACTTAAAAATTATATTGGAGATATCCTTGTAATTCTTAATTTGTAAGTAAATTTCTCAAATAATACTTTAGAGTTTCAAAGAGTTCAAAGACGATTTCCTATTTACGTAGTTATTACCATTCTAAAAATTTCGTAGCTCAAAGCAGTTGCACCCCCAGTCAAAGGAAGAGGATCGAATAGATAAGAGGTGGAAAATAGTGATGTAACTTCTAGATAACCCTAAGCATGCACTTATAGCCCTAACAAAATAACCTGTATGATACCATTTGATCATAGATAAATTTAAAATAACCATGAAAAAATATACGTCCATTAAATTAGCAGCTGTGTTAAATTTCACAATAGTCCAAAAGCAGTTCAATTCTCGGTAACAAATAAATATAAATCGAGTCGCATATCATCGATGTGAAAGGAATCAGACACGTGTAAGTCAAACAGTGAAACAATTACAGGTTGCTATGTCAACCATTTTTACTTTTTAATTTCAAATATTTGCACGATTCTACGAAAAAAAATTATTTCCTGAGAAAAGTCGACGTAAATAGCGTGACTCATAAATAAATTTTCTCGGAAGGTTTGTGTACCGAAGACAGTCTTATTCGATTTATTTTAACAAGGTACTAAGTCAGGAGGCTCGCTTTGCGTTTTACGGCACGTGAATTCGATGGACGAAATAATCGATCGTGTGTCCTTGAGCCAAATAGCGCTTAATTTTTAATAGAAGAAAGACGAGCACGTAATTAAATTAATAAATTTACTTTTAGCTAATATTTCTAATGCTGTAGATAGGAACACGGTTTTCTCGACAACGCAACTGCGGTTTCTCTGGTATTACGTATGTTCTTAGACGTCGATGATTATCCCGCCGCTAGTTACCCTTAAAAACAGCATAGTCCAAAAAATTTATTACTTAAGATTTTCTACAAAATATGCTCAATTAAAAAATAAATGTTAATAATTTAAATACTCGATACTCCGACAAGTTAATGGATCGTAACATAACAAGAAAATTATATGGAAGATATGTTTTGTGCAGATGTTCCGACAATGGAAACGTACAGTTATTGTTACACTAAAATTTGTAGTCACAATTTTACGTTCAAAACATTGAAATTCATTTTGCGTAATGATTGTTATCGAACTCGTTCTAAAGAATATAATTACAAATCAACCTTGAACCGAACAATCGAATTTACAACGTGTATAAAAACTTTATTATTTATATCATATCTATTCGGAGACTGTGAAGAGACGCTTTCTGTCTGCGAGACGTTGTATTAATACCGGTCACAAGTAGCGGTACTTCTATTAATGATAAACAATTGTAACCTACTAACGTATCGGATAGCTATGGGTTGGCGCGACAACACTGGCTGGCGACTTATGTTCTAATTTTAAATTTGTTGTATTTGTAAAAAAATATTTTAATTTAATGGCTTTAGAAAAATCAAAGGAGTTTGTTAACTCCTAATAATAAAAAGAAAATAATCAGGAGCATCGAAATGGTTTGTTTTCTTACTTTCCCCACAGCCCACAGCGTGATTGCAGGCGACGTAAAATCAATGGAAAATGAAACAGAGGTATAGTTAGCTATAGAAAATTTTTAGTCGGGAGGGTTCGCGTGTCTGGCTTCGATGCACAATAGACCCTGGTTGGCGTCGCTGTGTACGCGGACGCGAGTTGGCGTCTGGCTTTAGCCTTGATCACGCGTTTGCGCCGCTTCGATACACGAACGAGAATTTATTTTTATTATTTTATTGACTGTTAGTTGCCAGTATACATTGTCTGTTATTAGTGGCTTCTTGATAGAGATTGAGTAAATACTTTTTGTAGAGAGTGACGGCTTGTAATCCGGTTGTAGTGTGGACACAATGGGACTTCTTCTATAGTGATTTTCGTCGCGAGAAAATGAAAACGTAAGCATTGTCTTGTTACCTTTGATGATTGTTTTTTTTAACGACACACAGGCTGTCTGTATCTATCTATTAAAAAATTGTTTTTTTTCCGATTTCAATGTAACTCAAGTACAGAAAAACACACGTAATGACAACTAACGGTGCATAACATTTATTGCTGACCGCTTGTTGGTGTCATTAGACAAAAAAACAAAGATTGCAACTTAATACTTGTATTTTTTGCTATAGTTACACTATTGATTTTATTATTACGAGATCACGTGATCCAATAGCTGATTATTTTATCTTGTTTTTGATTATATTGGTAATAGATTAACAGCAGCATTTATTAAATTAAATTAGATATAGTTATTTTTAGTAAAAATATACTTAGTTAAGTATTATGTTGCATTCATATGTCACAATTGATAGCAAATAGTTATAGCCTTCTTTAAGTATGTCACTAAATTAGTACGATACGATATTTTTATGGCTTCTGTGGTCACCGTTCCTAGTAATTGTACTATTTGTATCTTTTACCGTTGGTTTCTGAGATTAAAATATCTTTATAAATCATATCGTCATAACTGCTGTGTACATGTTAATCGGGGTTTTTTGGCGTCAGAAACCCACGGTCAGAGATTGAAATAATTAAATGGTAAAATCTAGAATCTTTCTATTTTTAATACAAATTATTTTGCTTAGAGTAACTTTCACTTATACTTATATTTACTTATGGTTCTCATAATTAAGAAACTATTTATAATTTAACTTTCCTATAAAACTTAACAATTTTCTTATAACGTCGTTTAAATATATTTAATTCGTATAATTTTGAATTTATAGATAATAACAATTAAATTAAAAAAATGTCTTCATATTTGACATCTTTTACAATAATCGAGGTGGGCAGTGATAGCAAGGGCAATCGATACTTCGCCTTGAGCTTATTAAGTTACTAAAGTTGGTAGGCGTTACTACTATTACACATGCAACAGAGTACAATATTTATAATGATTTTAAAATAAATTATTAGATGTTCAACTTTCTTTTTAATACTATAAGATTTCAAATACCGTGAATGAACACTAAAGAAATCATCTATAATATGTTTATAGCTTGTCCGTTTTATGATAATAAGTTTGTACATCGTGCTTTTTTAAAAAAAAAAACAACGCGTTAGATAATTTTGCACTGGAAGAGCTAAGTGCGTCGTGTCTAAGTTTGTAGCGCTTGACACGAGGTCATACATTAACATGTCTGAGCATTTTGTGTTTGTAATGAGCGTAAAGTGCGAATAAATTATACAAGCCGGTTCCTTTGACTCTACATAGATAACAATGTTATTTGGTAATGTCGTGCTTATCCAACTTAATACTCAAGACAAGGTCAAATAGAACAATCTTCAATAAAAAAACGTCTATTTAAATTAAGTAAACGGCTTTTGAGAATTACATCGCGTTTTTTATCTGGACGCTGGCTGGCTCTTCTTTCGTTCTTTGTTGTCTCGCTTAGTGATCACTTAACACATACTAAGGGAGGAATTGTGTAACCGTTGAGTACTCTGAGTATGGCAGTTTAATACGTTTAATACTGTAAATAATTAAATGGTGGGATTCGAATCCATAACCTGCAGATTGTAAGTCAAGTGTTTAACCCCCGAGCCACCGACGCTCTCAATTTGATATCACAGCAATATGATCACCCCCTCGTAATCAAATATAATTAATATGTAATTTTGTGGTATTTTATGTTGTTGGTAACTAATGTATAAGAATGTCTGAATCACTTAACTTTTTGTATAGAAGTGCGTGTGATCTTGCGTCATTCCATTCAACAATGGTGTTTACATGTTGATTTTGTCATGATCGTTTCTTAATAACGTTTAGATAACATTGTATAACATTTCTCATCATCCCACGGACTTTGTTCTATTTAATAACAATAATATTTATTCCCACTTAGCAGTGATAAAGCGTAAAATTTTTTGATAGTTTAACTCTTAATTCGTCTCTCTAACTTCTAATCACAATCATATAATTTTTGATAGTTTCTTAGTGTAGATTTCTCTAATTAAATCTGCACTAAGGATCTTCCTTAGCGACCATAATACGGTTGAATACAACAGCTAGTATATCTGGTAAGAAGTCGCATCTATTTATGTTTGGTTATTTGAATAGACAGGCGTTTAGGGTCTAACCATAAAAAATCTTTTTAATTACATTTTGGCTTGAATATATATATCAAGCCTTTAATCACACGATGATTTTATACATTACCAGAAATCTTGATTATTGAAATACGATTATGAATAGGCTACAAAAATGCGATCTTGAGAAATAAATAACAATACTTATGTATATCGGAAGTAGTTTTGGTGATACATATTTGAGGTTATCACCACGTTGTCGTCCACAATATCAATCACCGGTGGTTAAAGGGTTAAATACGTGTTTAACTAAACAGTGTGTTCTTATATTTTCTTAGTGAGTAATAGAGATTGTTTTTAAACTTTACTCTTGTTTATATTATCTAGATTTTTTGACTTTGTAAGTATTCTGATATGTGTTTGTTTCAAATTAATTTTATGCAAACCAAATTCTATTTGTTACACCTACCTATTAGATAATTATTCTAAACACCCCAGTGTTATGCTAATAAAGGTACAGAGATGGCCGGAGCGAGGAGCGCCCGCGGGTACGCTTTAACGAGGGGAGAGTTATTACAAATGCACGCATGTACATTGTCCCAAATCAAGTCTGTTTAAGACTTAAACAAAAGGTACACCTCATTGTTAACGCTAAAATTTGATTATTTGAAGATAATTTTGACAAAAAATTATGGTTTCAGATATGTGGAAATTCACAATTTTCCATGTTACGTTACTAAGTTTAATATTAATTATGTTTATCAATAGATTTTTTTTATTTTCGCTTATAGATATTATTAGTAGTAAAAGCTTTCGTATTTTTAATATTACGTAGGTTAAGAAACGTGGACGTAAAAAAGACGAAGTACAATTAAGGTGCATATATTAAAAAAGGGGTTCTTCGTTCACGAACAATACAAAGCAACTATGCTTTACATTTTATGTTGTTCTTTGTTCATAAAAAATGAAAGTACAACGATGCATTGTGATGTTCCGGCCGTAAAACTTTTCTGTCTGAGTCCGCCGATAAAAAATTCGGAGATGCATTTTACTGCAAATTGAAAACGCATGTTTCATGAAACTTTTAATTTTTTTTCGCATGCAAGTAATTTTTACCTTTGATTGGCTTTTGTTCCGGAAAAAACAAAGCATGATTATGTTAAAATAACCAAGGTAAAATCGTGTGCTAAATAATATTTAAGTTTATTCTGTCTTTAAACTAAATGTTCATATTTGGACCATTCGTTTTACACCAAGAGTGACAGATGGCGTGTTTCAATCGATTGATTTGGACTTCGCTGATAGGTGGCTTGTTGGGGTGTTTGTTGTTGATGCGTTCGTCGACCCCACGCGGCGTCAGGTTGTCTCTACCTTCTGTGCGGGCATGCGCTCAGACTCGAACTTGAATTAATGTTTGCTGCGAAAGCACTTGAGCACATGCACGTAATGCGATAAAGCACAAGGTAAACTACAGACTGCATCTCGTAATTTTTTTCTTTTTTGCCATTTTTTATAAGGAGGCAGAGGCAGTCTCTTGTAAGGTAGAACTCTGTAAAATACTCGGTAGAACTTGAAAGATATTTAAATTACTTTTCGTGATATTTTTTAGCTAAACAATTCCAAACCCCGTAGAGTAAATAATAAAAAATGCAAAATGTACCAAGATTGTTTTATAGTTTTAAATGAAATTAGTACGATTATGAAACTACAAATCTTGCAAGAAATACATCAGCTTATGACAAAATGTACCATCATACTTATGCAGAAAACTTTGCACTATACCCAGTACTTGACGCTAGACAGCTCTATGGTTATTGACAACAGAAAGGAAACACATACGGCTGTTAAAGTGTTAAATGCGTTGATACCTATGAAATCATATCGTCTGTATCAAAGAACTGAGTGAATTAGTAAACATGTTAAGTAAAAGTGAAGAACAATCTACTTTATTTTAAAGTATCTTACGTTATCGAGCAAATTCTTGCAAGAAAGAGTTATATAAACCACTAACGTCCGTATAAAGATTAACTACCATTTAAATTTATAAAGGAATTTGATTTATAATTTTAAATTTAGGTCATGAAAACAAAAGCATTTTTATATTATCTTGAGTAAATTCCGTTGGTTGATGGTAAGGTAAGAGAGACGAATATAAATAATACTGGGAAAGCGAGTGCTTGCGTTGAAAATTTTATAACAGGCAGACATTCTACTAAAAGAATTTTATGATGCCCTATTACTCTTAACCGTGTCCAGTTCTGTCTGAAATCTGGATTGAACCCATTCTAACCAGATCTATCAATTGCGTATTCCAATAATACACATGTGTATGAATAATTGTTAGGAATCAATCTAGTAAAGTGCATTTCACGGGTGTAGAGCCATAGTAGAGTACATAGAGTAGTACTAAGTACAAGCGCCTATAGTATTGTTAAGAGTATTGACATCCAAACACATAAGTTGGAATTCGATATTGCACTATTATCGTTAACAAGTACTAGCTTTAGGCATAGTTGGAACAGTTAAAAAAAATCAGTTATTAAATAAGAAAATAATTTAGAAATAATTCGGATTACTTATTTTTAAAATAGAACCATGTCTTATACTAGCTGTTGGCCGCTACCTCGTCTGCAACGAATAAAAAAAATGTTAATAAATGTAGCCGATAGCATCCGGTGTAAGCTCCTAACAGTGGAAGAATTTTCCAAATTGGTTTAGTAGTGTCCGATTCTATTTAATATAAACTAAGAAACAATCAAATCAATTTAATTTGATGTTAAAATTTATATTACAATGCTGATTACAATATAAGATTATTCCCATTTTACTATAATTCGTAGTATATCAGAATATCGTTGAATGTAATTACGATTTTGGTAGCATGCATGTAGTTGTGAACCTTCACAGGCAATCTCCATTAAATGATTATCTGGAGCAATTAGAGATGTTATCGGCGACAGACGGACGTTTT